>NC_060150.1:15373805-15423240 GCF_021292245.1 Micropterus dolomieu | reverse complement strand
GGTTGCAATCGAGGGAAAGATGAATGCGGCCAAGTACAGGGATATCCTGGACGAAAACCTTTTCCAGAGTGCTCTGGACCTCAGACTGGGCCGAAGGTTTACCTTCCAACAAGACAATGACCCTAAGCACACCGCTAAAATAACGAAGTGGCTTCACAACAACTCCGTGGCTGTTCTTGAATGGCCCAGCCAGAGCCCTGACTTAAACCCAATTGAGCATCTCTGGAGAGACCTGAAAATGGCTGTCCACCAACGTTTACCATCCAACCTGACAGAACTGGAGAGGATCTGCAAGGAGGAATGGCAGAGGATACCCAAATCCAGATGTGAAAAACTTGTTGCATCTTTCCCAAAACGACTCATGGCTGTATTAGATCAAAAGGGTGCTTCTACTAAATACTGAGCAAAGGGTCTGAATACTTATGACCATGTGATATTTCAGTTTTTCTTTTTTAATAAATAAAGTGTACATTACTGAGAAATAAAATTAACTTTTTTGATTTTTGGAAAATGGCTGCAATGAAACAAAGAGTGAAAAATTTAAAGGGGTCTGAATACTTTCCGTACCCACTGTATATATAAGTGGAGGTTTGTGCTTTAACACAGTAATGTCATTTTTAAAGCACGTTGACACGTTTTCAACCATGTAAAGACTACAGCTTCCAAATTCCAAAGTAGTGATTACAAAATGTTTAAATAAAGCAGTTTGCTGCATATCTTTGGGAGCCTAAGCAGTGTCCTTACTCTGTTGGAGTCAACACGAGGCCTGGTTGTGTATGATGGCGGAGCCATGTTGAAACCTCGAGGCACCAGGTACTCCTCCGCATCCATCAAGTCATCCAGGTCCTCTTCGTCCAGGAGGCTCTGGAAGAACTTGCTGTCATTGGGGCTGGGAAGCTTCATGCGGTCGTCTCCCTGAACAGTACACAAGTGACATAATCAACATTTAATTTAATCTGACTAATTTCATTTTAACTGATGCTATAATTGTGAGGTATTCTCATCCCAGAAGATCATGTTTTCATTCACTACATTTATTTGTCCAGGAAGGGGATCGTTACACAGAAAAAGCCTTATTATCTCTCTGACAGCGAGCCTAATAAATAAAACACACCTGGATGACCAGGTAGCGCTGGGGGTCACGGGCCATTCTGCAGAACTCAGCAGCCAGCTCCTTGAACTTGGGCCTGCTGTCTGCGTCAATCATCCAGCCTGGGGAAGAGAAAGGTGGAGCAGGAGAGGGATGTATGGGTCATTAAGGATTTGTACATGGGCATGCGTGTGTGTTTCCCACAACTCTCAAAGACAGTCAAGTAGAGGCACAGCTTATTGGATGTCCACACTGTCTAATCTTGTAGTTTCTTAACCTTTAGCAAGTTTCTTTGGTGGTTTATTGTCATTTTCTTTGACAGACTACTGTTGACTATCTATTGCATTTGCAGTTTCATTCAGCCCTATCAGTCACATCCTGTGTTCTGGATGTGTGGATACAATAATAACAAAAATATATTTTCATATAACCTAAAACTTTAAACTTTAGCACAGACTTTTATTTGCTAAAATCACTGAATTGACCCTGCCTATGTTTGGGACAGGCGTCCTTATGGGACAGGCCTTTAATTCTTCTCGCACAAAACTGAAATAGGCTACTATAACAGTTTATTTATTTCTAATAGAATATTACGGTTAAAAATTAAAAATTATCCAGTAATATCAAATACACGTCATTCTTTTGATCTAGCTCCGACAGACGACTTATGCACTTTTATTTTGTAGGCAGCAAGGTAACAAAAACAACAACACGGTGCAGCATGATCAGAAAGACAGATAGCAATGGAATTTAGATGACAGGATTCACAACTTGGAATTAAAAATCAACTAAAGGAATATAAATAATCAAGGAATGGACACATTCGGACTTAACAAGCGCTTCAAAGGTAAAGGGAGTCTGCACTTTTTTCTCATGCACTATGCCGGTTACACTGGTAAATCTATATAAATTCGACTTTGGGGCTTATTGTTTCCGTTAAATGAACTGAATTTAATGGAAATGATTGAATTGTGGAGAATCTAAGCGATCTAACGATGTGTAGCATGTCCATACTCACATATTGATCATACTTTTAAACAAGCAGCTTAGAAGCAGCTAAAGCGGATGACCTGGCAGACTTTAAGAGGTTTTATACGTCCAAAGAACCTATTTAAAAACCAGACCAGGCGTCTAATTGTCAAAATGTGTTCCAACACCAGGCCAGTAAAGGGGGTATTATTAAGGGGGTAATATTATTTTAAACCAAAACAATGGCAAATATAATTGGAATGGTTAAGAGACGATGAAAACATCTGCAGGTCTTGCAGATTGTACCAAAAATTGTCACTACATTTATCTTTTAATTTCATTAAAGTAGTCTCCCAATAAAATGTTGTAGAAAATGCACTAATGGAACAAACAGAGTAAAATGTGAATTGTTTTACCATTTATCCAGAGAACACTGAATGAGAAAGTTCCATACATTATAAGGGTTGACTGCCTCGCTGCTGATTTCAGTGTGTGCATCCCCATTACATATCTACAGGGGTGTAAAATGTGGTCTATTAGTCCTAGGGGAGGAAATCCATAGACTGGCTGAACATATAATTGCTTAATTTCACTTTCTTTCAAATTTAGCAGTTAAAAAATAGTTATTTATCCTTACTACACTGATGCATGTGTTATCAAATCAGAATATGTGGTCTTGTATGTTTGTATGTTTTCTCATTATTATTGAGGCTCCTGTTTTTTTCCCACCATAACCACCAACACTAATGTCGATGTAAAGAATACACCATGACCCTCTCTTTGTCACTTCGCCTGCCTGTCTTCCCTCAGTTCATCTAATTTCAGCTTCTAGCGCCCCACGCAGGCACATTACCTAAATGAGGTGCAATTACTCCAGCAATCAAACTCTATTTCACCTTTATTGGGGTGGCGCTGAGGCGGCAGGGCACGCAGTGTGACGGCACACCAAATCACAAACAACAGCTCTCGGTCGACGCATAATTACAATTAATGCTGCCAATTTCAGAGCTTCCTTCTGGCTTTCGATGGGGTGCTGTGACCCTGCTGCTAATTTGACTCAGTACTTGACCTCTTTTGGCTATTTCTGATCACCTGACGTCACATAATTTGCGTGCGCTTGGGGTCCTTTTGCAAATACTGTATGTGTGGGTCTTTTTCAGGGTACTTTCAGAAGACATTAAACTTGCAGAAAGGATAAGCTGCTCAGCGATACAGTGGATAAAACTAATGGAAATGTAATCCATGATATACTATCAGATATAGGTCCTAAAGATTACTAATAAATCAGGAATACGTGGGAAAACCCATAAATCACTTTCGCTGCTTGTTAAGGGGATCCCTTTGACCTCAGTATTTATAACTTTATTGTCCAGACACATTATACATAGCACATAACATTTATTTCCCTCCAGGGGGAAAAAGACAGAAATAAGCTGGCATTGTTATTTGGCTAAATGGCTGCAGGCCTTTCATGGTTTGCTTCTGTGCTGTCAAAAGCCATTGGCAGCAGTTTTTCATTTGGAAAAAAGACAATTAGATAATGTGACATTTCAGTTGGGTTAACATTTTTGTCATGGGAATATATTTTGATCTCAAGCTCCAAGCTGAATCACATCGTTGTCTTTCAACTCTTCAAATCTTTAGCATTTTAACATTTTAAGCTGCTGCAGAATCAGTCACTCAACAGTAACATGAGTTTAAATTCATAGAGCTACAAGCAGTTGATAAAAAAGTATATTCATAGTGCAGATACAATATTTGTGTGACAAAAAAATAACATAAAAGACTAGATAATTAAAAAGAAAATAAACTAAGAACTGCAATGGCAGGGGGGAGAAAAGTCAGTGGGGATAGATTGATGTGAGGTAATATATCTGATATTAGCTTTTCAGCCACCACCAGATGACAGGGAGTGACAGAAAAGTCACCATAGCTGGGTTCAGGGAGGTTAGAGTGGCGACCAGACTGGTGCGAGGAAAAGGCTAGCCAAGCAGCCAGTAGCTGGCAGATCTCATCGCATGGACTGGGGTCTATGTTTGGACTGTTTCCTGGAAATATGGGAGGGTGGAACCGTCCATGTACACTAGCACCAGGGTTCTGAGTCCAGCCAGGGGAAGGACTGCAAAATGGGAGAGACAATTTGGGGAGCACGAAGAGAAGGCGGGTTTTTGGATGAGCTGGCTGGGCTGGAGTGAGACTTTGGGTAGGTCGGCTGGGAGGGAGACGCCGTAGTCCAGATGGAGGATTACACGTACAAGGATGTGGGCAGAGTCCCTAGTGAGGACGAGCCTGCATGTTGCAGACCATAAACCAGCATCTGATCTGTTTCATGACAACATCTCTCTTTCTCTAATTTTTCATCCCCCCCCCCCCCCCCCCCCCTTTACATTTCAATGTCTCTCCCAGCCTTGAATCGAAGCACCAGCGCTCAAATAACACCTTACCAGATGAATATTAAAAATGTGAATCCTTTTATTAAACTACAAGTCATCTGTGGCCCCTCAAGCTGAGTTGCAGCAGTGTATAAACATGATTTAAAAAGAAAGAAATAGGAATATGCGCTCCGCAACACTCACTGTGTTGGAGTGCTGATCTGTAACATTGTCTTTAATACCACCACCTGTGGCTGAGGCAACATTTATGTTTAAAAATGTATGATATGTAGCAAGAGACTATCTTTTTTATTTTACTGATAACTCATTTTTATATACAAATGATTTGATTCACAGAATGAATGTACATTTTGGTGATGTATAAACTGATTTGATTAAAGTGTCACAGACTTTGCTCCTCTGTTGATATTGAGGTAACTATCCCTTTAATATTAGTAATATTATTAATAAGAAAAAATTTATTTTTCAATCAATGAGCAGGACCGATTCTCATGTTTGCATTAATGTGACTGAAAGTATTTAGATTTTTCAGGTATTTATTTCACTGAATTGCCAAAACATTCTGGTTATTTCGTCTCAACATAAATTTCCTGGTTAAAGGAAATATGTCAGTTTGCTTAAATTTTGATTTACATGACATTGATACCACTCACATGTCTGTCCATTAAATACGAAGCTACAGCCAGCAGCAGGTTAGCTTAGCATAGCATAAAGCGGTGGAAGCAGGGGGAAACAGCTAGCCTGGCTTTGTCCAAAGGCAACAAAATCTTAAAGCACCTTTTATTCTTATTGTTTAACATTTTGCTACATGCCTACAAAATCCCTGACTTTGTGCAAGTGTCCCTAGAAGAATTTATGCTGTTTTGAAGCCACAAGGTGGTCACACCAAACAGTGATTTGATTTAGATTTTTCTTCTAATTAATAAATATAATCTATTAACACTAACACTTCGGTGCTGCTTGCCTCCTATAAGCCATATTTTGCATACACATTTGTGTAACCAGTGTGGACTGGTTTGAGCATTTGCAAGTGTGTGTTTTCTCACATTTGACCATGACCATGTAGACATCGATGGTGCAAATGGGTGGCTGGGGCAGACGCTCCCCCTTCTCCAGAATGTCTGGGATTTCTCGCGTGGGAATGCCGTCGTACGGCTTGCCTCCGAATGTCATCAGCTCCCAGATGGTCACTCCTGGAGGACGTGGGGGTGGAGAGAGAAAAGAAACAGAACAAGATAGACAGGGAGAGATGGCAAGGTGAGACAAAGAGACAGAACAACAAGGAACAAGATAAAGGGGTGAAAATGCAAATACAGGAAACAGGATTTCAGGTCTTCGACTTCTTTCCTCCCACGGGTGTGAGCAAATGAAACAGTGAAGCCTACATGTTAACAACAATACATTTAGCACCCACCATAACTCCACACGTCACTCTGATGAGTGAACTTCCTGTAGTGGATGCACTCCAGAGCCATCCATTTGATGGGCATCTGGGGAGAGAGGGATAGACACTTCAGTTAGGTATTTTGTGATTAAACAAGCACAAAAAAATACATGAAATTAATTAAAAGTGTCATTTAACGTATTTATTTACACCTGAATTGCAGACAATTTTTCCGTCATTCTATTTTGCTCAACAACTGCCATATCTTTTAATCAAGCATTTGTGAGATATTGGGAAATCGACAATGCTTTCAACCATAGTTTTGCTTTGCTCAATATTACTCAAGTACTGTGATTGATTTGTTACACAGGGCTCATCAAAAGTGAGCATGCTTTTTAAGATACTAAATGAGATTCTAGTGGCCATTCGCATCACATTATCTCAATAGCTGTACATTCAGAGCAGGCCGTATGTGAAACAGTAGTAACAACAGGCCCTTTGACATTCCTGACAAGGACAACGGCACACATCCTGCCATATTTCCATATTGACTGTAGAGGGGAATTTTCAGCTGTAGAGCCCAGTGAACAGGCTATTATCTGGCCTTTTGCATTTGAGTGCACATATGCACACGCATGTACATGCACTAATTTAAAATGTAGACGCGTGCGGGAGAATAACACAAACGCTTGCTCTTCAGGGAAATGAACAGGAAGAGGGGAAATTAAATGCTTCAGGTTGGAAATGTGATACGGCGCCTCCACTTTCATCTCTGTTGATTTATCTCTCGCAGCGCATCTATTTTATGGAATACATGTAGATCTGCTGACAACAGCTCTCATTTATCAGGGCATCATTGAATACCAGCATAGAGCCAACTGTTCAGATGGTTGGGTCACATCCACCTGGTCTGCTTTACGAAAATACTTTTGTCCACAGCTAGTAGCTATAACTCCGACTCAAGATGCTGTGGCTACCCTCAGACCTCCAGCTGAATAAATGCAGCAGTGAACAAGCCAATTTAATAAAGGGAGTTGATCAGGACAATTTGCATAGCAAGTCTCAAGCGAGGAAAAGAGAAGGGGCTTCAGATTAATGTAGCCTGGGTCCCCAAACAAAACAAACTGATTAAAAGGGTGGCTGCATTATTTGTTTGGATGAAGTGCTTCTAAATTGAATTTTACTGAAACTAAGTTCACTAGACTTTGCCTGACCAAAAGAGTTTCACAGCTCTGAAATTGGTAAAGATGTTGCTCTGTGACACACAAAATACAGTCCTTTATGTTTTTGTTTGCCTTTCAGCAAAATGTCAGACGGAGACTGCTCCCACACTGCGCTGGCCGAGTTTGTGAACATGTATTTTCAGGTTGTTTTTTTTGGAAAGATCTCAATCCACATTGAAAAGGCTCAGTATCTACTTCTATCTCATCCTTTTTTAGTTGGTAAATAAGAAGGTTATGCATCAAAGCCAACCTCTTGTAAGGTGGAGCCAACATAGCCTGGTTATTCTGTTGTCTCTGTTCTACCCTCTTGTGCGCTCCGTCATCACCTCTACACTGTACAGCTCATGATTTAATTGTTCTCATTTCCATATTTTTCAGTTTCTGTTGCCAGACCACTGAGCAAGCAGAAAACAGTGATTTGATCTGAGGTTATAAATATTACCTGTTAACCAAGGCAAAAAGTAACTTACGGCACTGAGACGTCTGTCAAATTACTATTTCATGGTTATGAAGTCGAATGACAAAATAAACATAAATACAAGTTAATGACAACAGCTGTGCTGTGTGATTGGCTGTATTCACATTTAAAATGAGCTATCACAGAGAAAGCTGTTTCTTAAAACTGTATATGAGCAAGCCAGCATTTTTAGTCTCAGAAAATGTCTTCTCAAAGAGAAAAAGATGCTTTTCCAAATTTTGCTGGGTTAGTATGGACATATACTAAAAGTGAACACATACTTTTTAATTCAATATTTAGGATTCAAAGGTTTCATTTGTCACAAAATATGTGCACAGAAATGCAGGGTGCAATTTTTTAGGTAGTGCTAAGAAAGTGTGTAATAAAGACATTTAGGATAAAAACTGAATGATAAATGTTTTGGAAGTATTAAAATAAGTATATGGTAAGTATTAAAGTGCAAATGCACATTGGCCAGGGTGTGCAGGTGGGCTATGCAATGTTGTGTGTCAGTGTATAAAAATGTAAAATGCACATGTGTCACAGTAGCAATTACTGCACAAAGAAATGTTGTATACATGCTCGAGTGGTGGCTCGAGGTACGAGTGAGGACATACAGAAGTCACGTTTGCATCTTTAGATGATAAATTTTATTCTACTACTAGTGCTGAAATTACTTTGGGTTGTTTTGACTGTAGGTCAGACAAATAAGTATTTTTAGGGTACTGAGTCAGGCTCTGGTAATTTGACAAGCAAAATACAGTCTTTTTGACATTTTATACACTTAACACCTACCAATCAAGAATATAATAATCAGTAGATAAGTGAAAATTAAAATAATCATTAGCTGAAGCCTTATGTTCCACTTTACAGTGCTACATAAATACACAAACACACATTCAAAGAGACACACTAATACGTTTGGCCCTGGAGCTTTACAAACTTCCCTTGTCACCAGCAGTGACCTTTTGTTTTATTACTTTTTGGTTGCAGTATTTACTACTTATGTCAACCACTTTTATGTAAGCTGTCGTCTGTGTTAAATCACTGTTAGCAACGTAAGTACTGTACACGCACAAAAACAAGCGCATGCCTCCACTTACACCAACCTTGCCCCCGTCTGCGTTGTACTCCTTCTCGTCAGCGTCCAGCAGCCGAGCCAGGCCGAAGTCGGTGATCTTGATGTGATTGGGCGACTTCACCAGCACGTTCCGGGCCGCCAGGTCCCTGTGGACCAGCCGCCTCTCCTCCAGGTACATCATGCCCTGGGGAGGGGGGGGAGATATGACTATGAATCGTCTCATGGAGCTGTTTATCATTTTATATTCCATGATGGGAGCAGTCTGACATCGTTGATGCGGTAAATGTCAGCACTAACATAAAATTATTGTCATAACCTGTCATCATCATTAACCACACTCCCACACAGACGTTTAGATTCAATCTTTCATTGATATACCTCATATACTGTATACGAGTCAAGGAGACAGAGAATTCTAGGCAAGTTTTACAGCAATTCAGAGACCTTCAGACTTTTGACGAGTGAAAAAACAGCACAGCCTCTCGGCTCGCAATGCCAAATACAGAACCCTTCTCAAATCCAAGGTTTCTGAGACGCAGTTGTCTGACATCACGTCAACATGAGACTCCAGCGTGAGCACGACAGACCTCACTGGAAATCCCATTTTTGCAGCGTGTGTCCTTTCAATGTCTCTAAATGCCTGTATGGTTTGTGATAAATCACTTTTGAAACATAGCAGTTGCTAACACTAAATATAACTGCAATACTGTTAAATATTTATACAGGGGAAAGGACATCGTGCAGGAGTGTATTTCTCCCCACTGTTGCTTAAATGTTGGACCAAGCAGCTAGTAAAACTAAAAGATAAAAACAGGTACTGGCTGTGCTGGCAGTGTGCAACATCAATATGTACTTCTTGTAACGTGTCCAATTCAAGAGTAATCTTATTCAGTCATAACTGAGATTGCGTCTCTGACATGTCGCCTGTGTGTCCTCTGGTAATTAGGGCCATTTTCAAGATGGCTAGCCAGGGAGAACAATGGGTGCCCTTCCAATTTGTTAACGTTAATTATGAAAACCCAATGAGCAAAGCAAGTACCAGGAAAAACAACAAAAGCCTTGAGCGGTGAGGATGGCAACTTGGCTTTGCAGCCGTAATTTGTTGCTCAATGGGCTGGACTGGAGCAGGGACTCGACAATCGCACAAAAACCTGTTTGTAGCCATGCGAATGTGCTCACACACAGTAAGATTTACCTCAAGTAGACACACACACACACACTCACTAGCTCACAGGCCCACGAACACACATGTCATCTTTCGCACAAGTGTCATCATGCCCCCATGAGCACAAACACACTTGGCTGACACACTCCTCTGAGTCTTCAGCGCTCACAGATGAACAAAACAGCCAGACAGGCAAGGTTGGCCCAATTGAAGTGCATTAGACTGGATGTTAAACAAGTGGATGCCACTTTGTAGGTGGATCAATAAAAACACCTTGGTGAGGAGGGAGGCAGTCATTGTACTCAGCAGACAATAAGAAATTTCAGGCGTACGTGTCTGCTGGCGCGAGAGAATCATTATCCATTTGAAATACTTACAGTGAAAATACTGTATATATATGTATGTATGTGTGTGTGGGTGTGTGAGCACATGTCGAGGCATTGTGTTGAAATGTTCGTCGTGTAGAACCGCCCCGCACACCTCCTCCTCCCAGATGAATGTGAGGATAAATCGATAGCGCCGACGTCTGGCTCGCCGCTGGCTGAGCTCTCATCCATCATCAGCTGGCCTCGGGGAGACAGACCCGTAGACACACACACACACGCACGTACACGCTGACAGAGACCACCCGGAGACCACCTATACACAAAAGCAAGACATATTTCACAGAGCATACTTGGTGACTCTCGCAATATCTCTATCTGTCAGTCTGTTTGCATGTCTCCCGCTCTCAGTCTCTTTTATCTACCAGTTTGGGACACTTCCTACTTCTTTATCCTGTGTCCCTCATCCTTCTAAAGTACCTCCTGTGCCTCTTTCCTTGCCAATATGAAGACAATGTGTTGGGATAAGACCCAAAATGCTCCTCCCCTCCCCCCATTTAACTGCAAGTGTATTTAATATAGATTACTTCTGGGAGGGGGAGGGGGAGGTTCAGGAAGGCGATCAATAACAATGCTGATTATAATAAGCCCGAAGACGACCGTGCCGCGTAATATTTATCCCCGATGTCAACGTCGAGAGGAATTAGGAATCAATGGCCCACACAGTCCATTAATACACTTCGACTTAAAGTGACAGGGCAATGAGGGGAGGCCATCGCACTGACAGGGGGAATGTACGGCAGCTCAAGGAGCCAATTAATTTTCAGCCACTCCGGGCAGTAAACACCAGAGTCCCAGTGGAGGATGTGGGGGCAGCCTTGGTTTCAGGTCGGGAGGGTCCCAATGATTGTGCTGCTTTAACACTATTTAAGTGCTGAAATCCCCAGAGTCCTGAGGTCCTTAAAAACGGAAGTACAATGTGATAATTAGTGATTACATGCACTATGCATTGAATATCATACAGAAACTTGCAGAAGAGCTTGCCATGTTTGGTAAACAGAGGTCCCTGTCACCTTTTCAAGAGATTTCCTGATTCATTGTCTTACTGAAACTAACGCATCTTGGTCATCTAGTGACAGATAGTCATCTTTGTTAGAGGAAATCTGCAAATCAAAACCGTATGAAGTTGCTAACAGTGAATGAGTAAAGTACCTGCCTGCCCGAAAGGCAAAATCACTTTGTGCTCTCTCTCAGCCATTATTTTTCTGTAGAGAAAGCAATGCTGTCCGAGGGCTACATTTAGGGTCGTGCTGCACTCCAAACTTTCCACTGTGCTGCAGCACTCAAAGTTTATAGTATATGTTTACAGATGACCTTTAAAGGAAAGATGATGTACGTGTTGATGTACAAAAACTGAGAGAAATGCATCTAGTCTCTTTGAGTTTCCTAACAAGTACAATAAAACTTCACGTTTATACAGCATTAATGTGAAAAAGCATAACTGCATGCACAAGGGTTGTATCATTTATATAACCAAAGCTATAACTTATGTCCAATTTCTTTTAGAAAGTCTGGAGGGTTGCAGACACTAACAATCTGCACAAAGGCTCCTAAAGTTCATATCAGAGCCCTTAAGCACTCACTGAATTTGGAGCCAGACAGACCTAAGCCCTTGTGGACTTAACAGAAGTGCATCTAAAAGTCTGTGGCACCGTGAGATCGAACAATGACACTGCAACATACAACCTTACGAAAAGGTTACCTGGAAAAGAAAAATATAGTAGCAGTGAGCATGCAAAGGACTTCAAAGGCATCTGATTACATTCACTCAGAACATATTGTTGCCAACACCGTCTCCATCACAATCAGTTGTTCAAGTTATTGAAGCAAAACCATTGCTTTTTGTATGAAATCTTGACAGGTAGTGGGGAAGGATCTAAAATAAAATGAGGCACAATGAACAGCCCCAAATGAAATCTTACGCTGGAGCCAGAGATGGAGATGGAGAGATGGAGACTCGAGTTAGAGTTAGAAAAGATGAATGAGCGTTTGTTTACTTTCCAAACTTGTGGTGGTCGATTAATGTAATTATTTATGTCCCACTGGCTGCCATCACGTTAAATTAATTATTACCGTTGGCTGGAAAGAGATTACAGGTTTATTGTTCATTATGTAACCTTACAGTTTTATTTAGTTATAACGTGACACTGGTTTGAGTCTGGTGGTGTGTTGACTTACAGTAGTTTATAAGCTGTCATTAACTGCATTGCACAGGTTGTGCTCTGTAAGTTAAAAACAGGTTACAGCTTTATTGTTGACCATGTAACTTTACAGTTTTATTTAGTTAACTTTACACTGGGTTTGAGAGTCAACAGGGTTTGTTGATTTACAGTAGTTTATAATCTGTCATTAATTGTAGATGCATTGTACATTAGGCTACATGGTTGTGCTCTGTAAGTTAAAAACAGGTTACAGGTTTATTGTTGATTATGCAACGTCACAGTTTTATTTAGTTAACGTTACACTGGGTTTAAGAGTCTGGGGAGTGTGTTGACTTACAGTATTTAATAAGCTCATTAATTGCATTGCACATTACATGGTTGGGCTCTGTAAATGAAAAACAGGTTACAGTTACAGAATTCCTTATAGCTATGCAGTTTTATTACCAACCTGGATTGAACGCTGCAGGTGATACAGGATTCGTAATAACCACGAGAGACTTGAGACTTGACTTGGACTCTAGCTAAAAGACTTGAGACTTGACTTGGACTCTAGCTCAAAGACTTGAGACTTGACTTGGACTCTAGCTCAAAGACTTGAGACTTGACTTGGACTCTAGCACAAAGACTTGAGACTTGACTTGGACTCTAGCTCAAAGACTTGTGATCATCTCTGGCTGGAGCTCTGAAATTGCACATATCCATATCTGTAAAAATAGACATTTTAGAATTAATCTGTTATGTTTAAATGCATTGTTAAATTTAATTTGGATGGTAGATTAGCGTTCTAATTGTGGATCAACATTTCCGTGGTAATGTTGACATTAGGTCAATGCCAGATGAACGGTCAACAACAGCAGCAGCAGGTTCGAATACCTTTGTCCAGTTCAGGGAAGGTCTCCATTTCCAGAAAACACGTACTTGAACCCTTATAAAAAGGTCCGTGAAGCATTTTCACGGCAGCCTTTTCCCACATTTCACAGCACACAGAGGGCTTTGTGAGCCACATGCTACACTGAAGCATTAAGGTTAAGGACCCACCAGCACTGTAGCACATCCCAAATGACACCAGGGTATGTTTTAAGCCCTCAGAGCATGAAGCGCCACTGTAGTAATTTGAAATATTTAAACTTTTTTTTTGCCAAAAGCATTGTACATTATGGAACTTTCAACAGCTGTTTAACCAAGACCTTTGCAAGAGTCAGAGTGTGCTTCAGGACAAGTCAGCAGTACGGTCACCCATTAGCCACTTAGTGTTGGTTTGTGAATGTGCAGTGGGGACTTCACACTGCCAACAGATCTGGACTTTTAACTGATTAAGCTATTAATGCAGCCAAGTATTCCAACAACCATGATGTGATTGTGATTGTACAAGATGAAAAGGGAAGTCCTGCAGCACGTTGCAGCAGTTTGAAAGTCTGTTTGAGTGTAAAAGAGGGCCGGGCAGAGCGGGGGATTGAAAATCTGCTGGCCGGTTGAGAGCTGCTAAACTTGGGGGAGAGGAGCAGGGAGCAGCGCTGCAACCTGCTTGGAGTTA
Source organism: Micropterus dolomieu (assembly GCF_021292245.1). Classification (NCBI taxonomy): domain Eukaryota; kingdom Metazoa; phylum Chordata; class Actinopteri; order Centrarchiformes; family Centrarchidae; genus Micropterus; species Micropterus dolomieu. The sequence continues at coordinate 15,409,399 of NC_060150.1, read as the reverse complement.
ACTGCTTTTATTAAATTAGCTTTTTACTTTAGTTTTTGGGATAACAACTTTGATTTATCTTCACTGGAGCTTCTCACCAGCTACCTTCCGTGCACATCCGGTTCCAGTGTTGTTGTTAGCGTTGTTAGCTCTGTCGGACTAGGACTTCATATTTATATAAAAGGGTTATATAAAAACAGGACAAAACTGGACATTACTTGGAGAAAGGAAAGCGAGGAGGTTGAACTACCTGGTGAGTTCAGAAAACATGTGTCTGTAACTTTTATTCCAGCTATCATTGTACTTTACTGTGTCCAAGTTAGCATAGAATAACCCTGATCGATCCAAACTCCTTTCCGAAAACAAACATTTTAGAAGTTGTTGTCCTGCTGTCTTGCTGACAGACCTGACAAAGCATGAATTCATATGTTAAAAAAATCTGCATCATATTGTAGTTATTTCGGCATCAGTTTAATCCGTTTATTGCTATTTAATCACAGCAAAATGTTTACTTTGGGTTCATACAGTTGTAGTAATGGCGAATTGTGTTTATTGACGTTATCGCGTTAAAATCGCCTTCTTGCGTTGTGTGTGAACACTTGCAGCGAATGTACTCACGCGAGGAAAGCGTTGCAAGGAGAAAATTCGCAGTTGGTCTGAATGCTGCATTAGAGTCATAGTTCAATGCACCGGTGGAAGTCTGTAGCGTCATTTTTGAAAGCTAGAAGCGGGTGTAGCACATTTATTGTTGCTAACTTTACTGCGGAGCCCTATGTGTCCAAAAAACGACACTAATGGGGTTCCTAGGCTGTTAAAAATCAGCGTCAAAGGGGTCTTGACCAGGCGTCCATATGTAATGAGTTGGGAGTGAGAATGTGTTGTGTCAACCGATTCTGTTGTACAATAATGTTTTTATTAAGGTGAAAATGGCTGTATTATGCATAAATGCATAATAAATATCATCACTAAAAGTCTCTGGAAAACTCACCTAGGTGAGAAGACTCAAAGTCAACACCTAAACAGTTGCACTTTCTATTACAGGCAACAAAGTGATGTTAGCATCAATTCCCATCTCAAAAAAGTCTACTCCAAATAATGGAGAGTAAGAAGGCTTTCAATTGTGATTTGTTATTTTCCTTCATTTAAGTGTTTAGTCAAATGACTTGTGAGATGATGTGGTTTGTTGTGAATAGTTACTCTTTATTGTTTATCCCCCCGTGACCCAACACTGGCTACCAGGCAGGATAAAATCTCAATTTAGAATAACACTGAAGGTCTTTTTTTCATCTCTGCCGAGTCCTGAATTGTTTACAGAGGCTAAAAGCACGCAACGGGACCAGGTCATGGCTGGTCTGCGACCCATTAACACCTCTCTAACGGGAAGAAAAGAAGACTAAAGATCTGAGTCTTCAGTAATGGAGGAAAACAAGAGGATGAGGCCAGGTATGAAAAAAGAGTGGAGTGGAGTGTGGAACTGCAGGGAGCAGTACACCTCAGCGGGGGAGAAAGATGCATTGGAATAAAAGATGCTGGATATAAAGGAGAGCAGTTGGAAGGTAAGTGGAGGAAGAGGAGGATGGACATGATGGAGTACAGCAGGTAATAAATTCAACTCAGGTCTTCAACAGATGGGGTATTTGTCTGCAGTATTATCAACACAAGCCATACACTAACATGAAATCGTTACAGAATTCATTTAGTACGACTTTTCTGTATTTGTTGCCAGGCAACGTGCTTTTTGAGGAAGCAGCATGGCCTATCCGTGGGAAAATAGTTTTAATGTTAAGGTAACTCTTGGGTACAAACGCTCGCACAGTTTCCACAAACTACAGTTTGTTCGGGAATTCATACCAAGAAATACTAGTGGGGGGGAGGCGAGATGCTCAGTTTCGTACAGGAACTGGAAGGCGAGGCGACTGTTCCCGGAGGGAGCGATAAGAGCGCAGCATGTGGTGCCCCCCCCCCCCCGGCATCTTCTGTTAAACCCCCTGCTGCAAACCCCACCTCTTCGCCAAATGCGTGAAGCAGCAACAATGTGAGCAATATGGGACTGTCCACACGGCGAGGACTGGGACCAGTGTGATAAGGAGCGCGCACAATGGGCCCGCTCAGGTGGCGCAGGTGGTCGTCTGTCATGCGCTGTGTGCGGCTCGGGAGATAGAATGGGAGGCATTCCCACAGAGCTGGCAGTGTCTAAAGTGTGTGTGTGGAAAAATCCTGTGTTTGCGTTGCGTGTGTGTGTGAGTGAGAGAAAGCAGAAAATTGAAGGAGAGAGAATGAGCCAGTCAGAATCCAAATGCACCTCTCTTTAATAATTTGAGCACATAACAAATTTATATTTCATTCTGAAAACACTGTTGAGTCAAATTTCTTTCTCAAGCACTTTTACATCCAAGTCCAGCATAACAAAGTATGCAAGAAAGGACAACAGGAAAAAAAAAAGGAAGTTTAGATATTATGCAAAAGGTGGTTTACTGTCTTGAATTATCTCCACGGAAAACATTAAGCTCCGACTGCGTCACCGGATGGTTGGGATGGTTAATGAACGATCCAGGTGAATGTGACATAATGTGACATAGATAACGACGGCTCAGCGGTGGCGCAGCAGTCATGGCGCAGGCCCATTTACTCCGCATTCAGCCGTTGTGGAATAACAGTGCAGGAAAAAAAAAAATGCACCAATCTATCAACCTGAGCAGAGTGAATGCAGCTGTGAGTGTGAGGGGTGTGCACAGGGCTGGGGGTAGAAGGTGAGTTAAGCCAATTGACATTCCCATGGCGGGAATGGATTTTTAGAACAATGTCGGGAATTTTATCAGCTCTTGATGTCTTCCTGCTTCCGTTCTTAATTACCCCCACCTCAAGAGAGGGAACCAAATGTAAAATGATATAAGCTCTGTCACCATGATCTCAACTCCCCTGTGGGGCTGAAAGATCCTTCCAAAATGTCAGTGCGCAGGCAATAAAAGACTGCTGCTGGCAAATTTACATGAGCAAATGTCAATAATCTTTTTTTTTGGACGCTGCAGTGGAACTCGAGAGGGGAAAACCAGCAACTTTTTTTTTTAATCAGCAATATACATTTTCTGTGTAAAGACGGTGACGTGAAGTTGCAATCCCTAAAAGCTATTCTCTCTTGCTGTCAAATCAATTATCAGCCCCAACAAAAGATGACATTTGCAGCGATGCAGCTAAACGTCATTGCTGGGTGACGAGGCTATCGAAGCATCAATTAACAGCGCTCAAGTAGGATCCTGTGAAGTCTGCGATAGCCCATGGGCGGCCGTGAGGGCGGTAATGACGGGGTTTCATCGACAGCTCGGCAGCCTCGGAGTACGACGGGTGAGCCCAATGGAGAGGAGAAAGAGTGACATCAAGAAGGAGAGTGAGAACATCTGATCCTTCTTTGAATCAACAGCGCACCTGGCTATATGCTCAACACAGCATTGAGCCTTCACGGTAATGCCTGTAATTTGTCTGCTACTTGCTGTGACACTGAGAAGTTATCATTTTCAATCACAGCGGATAATTATCGCGGTAGGAAGCTGTTGGACTTGGTCTTGATTTGGCTGGCTCACTGGCTACTTTCTGATAAGGAAAGGGACATATTGCCTTGTCGACATTAACATACACATGTGAAAACACAGGTATCTGCATGGACATGAGTGATAATACAAAAGTAAATTGTGTGGGCACAGAAACGAGTAACAAAATGCTGTTGTTTCCCTCACCTTACTGCATCCTGTTTGTTTATAGTACAGCTGCTATTTTCAAGAAAATGAAAATGGTATTGCACAAAATTGATTCGTGTCGGAACCTGGCGGGATTGCTTCTTACTTGGTTTATTAAAATGACATTTGCAGGACTAAGGAAAGTTTGACGTAGTGAGTAGATTTCAGGTGATCATGCGGAGTGGCAGGGAGAATCCCCGTGAATTTCCGCTGCCGCCGCTCATCTGCATGCGCGCATACGCCTGTGTCTAATGAGCCTCGGCTTCAGGCGTCATAAGAAATAGGTCTGTGTGGAGAGGTGACCGATCCAATCAGGCCTTCCTACCCAGTGGATCTGGCAGTCAAATCCCTCCCCTTATGCATCCTTGAGCACTGCTGATCCTTACAGATAATTAGAAAGACCCAGGGGGCTTATCCCTCCACCGCCCTCTCTCCTCATCACCTCGTGCTCTTCCTCCTCAGTCTCCCTCTGCCCCCCTTTCCACATTTTGTTGCATCAGCAGGGACATGTACGCACTCCTGAGGACTCGTCTGTGTCCATGTGTGTGGAAGATTTTGTGAATGTGTTTGTGTTGGAGGACGGGGAAAGCTGCTCAGGATGCACATTACTTGTTTTTTGTCTTTTTTTTTTTTTTACGATGTTTGTTAGTATTATGGGTTGCACTGTTTGGTAATCACGGCGTGAAGCTCTGAGATGCAAAGAATTGTAGGACTGCATTATTAATGAAAGCCCCTGGGAAATGGAGTGCTGAACATGGATCACTACGGCATAGCCTGCTGACAGTATTAAATTCACTATAACTTAGTATAATGTGTTTTAGTAGAAAATATAGACTAGAATAAAATAAAATGAATCTATAGGGGCACACTGAACACATGAATCATCAATATATATTATTGTTGCTTGCCATTTAAAAGTCTTGCATGCATGCAAGTCTTGCAATGCATGTATAACATTCAACTCCTTCTATGAATAAAATCAAAGGACTTTAAAATTTGCTATTCACCCTTAAGCTACAGTATCCAAAAGTATTATATCATGTCTGAATTTAGTAAAATCCTTTCGTAACCCCTATCAAGTCTATTTAAGTAGTTTGGGGGAAGGGAATATATTGTTTTGACAAAATAATCCCAGCCTTTTCTGGAGATTTCAATCAAATGCCTTCATCAATAAAAAATATGCACATAGAATCATTTCATTGATATAAACTGTATAACTGTAAGTGGATTTTGTGGAAGTGGAGTTCTGGATGTTGAACAGAACATCAGGGACTATGATCGAATAAGTCCTGGACTTCATCATGTTCTCCCTGACAATGTCTTATATTCTGGTATCTTTCTTTACTACTGTTTCTGACCTTGTGTCAAATAAACTAAATAAATATAACAGCAGAAGGAGTTCGGCTCAGTTGTCATAAAAATTGATCTGTTGACATGTGAACTCAGCCTCTGTTATGATTTCATCCACCTCTTGTCCACATTGGCTTGAAAGTTAACAGTAAAGCAAAAAAAAACAAAAAAACATTCAAAAACTGTAGATGAGTCGAACTTGAGTTGGGAATGTTTTACCAATCTACTGTTCCCAAGTCAAGAAATGGACTTTGATGCTAAACCTTTAAGTCAACACGGCAAAGAATCTTTCATATCAATAGATCCATCTGAAAATCAAACTCCATCTGTTGAAGAGGGGCACCAAAAGCTTTGCAAACAGCCAATAAGCAGACCTTGAAAATGGATTGTCAAGCATGGATCCATGCATTAGGACTGAGGTTCTGACTTTCTGACACGCATCAGACTTTTCCACCCATGTTCAACATGCCAGTAATAAATACACTGAAGTGAAAAATATGTTTCACCTCCAGGCTGCATCATGTTGTTAACACTGTTAACAAGAATTTAAATGGATGTTGTTGACAAGAATCATGTCACTCTTCAGTTCATAATTCGTAATTGCCTTTCAGAATGTTTTCATCTCTCTGTAGCTAATTGCTCCTGCAGTGGTGCCTTTTATTTACAGCTTCAGGATGGCAAGGAGCACTCATATCAGGTATCTGAGCAGCCGTACTGTATGTAGTCTTAAAAATAAAATCCACACTTTGAAGATGCAACAGTGACACCTGGAATATCTGTGGGAGGGATTCCTACATTTTTAAATATAAACAGTTAAAAAAAATAATAAGAAGGAAAATTCAGAAACACGGGTTTTATTGAACATGTATCAACAGCATTTTTTTGTGAAATCTTTCATATGTAAATATTAGGCCTGACCCCGAATAGTCACAGATTTGATGCTTTGATGGGGGGAGCCTGATCCAATCTCATAGTCGAGGCTTCGCAGAGGCGTTATGAAACGAGGATCATACCATTATGGCGTTATGGGAATGCTCAACGTCTGATTTTACATAGAACTACCGGTTGTCTCCCCATTAAGTTAACATACAGCCCAATATACTGATTGTGACAAGTGAAATACAAACTATTGATATATTCATATACTGTAGATATATTCAAACCTATTTAGTTAGAAATCATACATAAAATAACCACATGGTCAACATGGTCGACAGTAAGATTGAAAATGTAGAAATCCATGAAGCTTTTTGCTGTCTGTACAGCAAGTAACACCCTCTATCATTAGATCCTCGATTCAGGGTCCCTCCAGTTGGGATGCCAAAACATGATCTGTCACCTCTATAGTTAAGGTTTGAATAGGTTTAGGCAAAGAAAGCTACTTGGATAAAGTCAGGGAAAAACTGTACTGAGTCTTGTGTCATCCACCAGGACGGTTTCCCTACCACGTGTCCATATAGTTGACACCGTGATAGAAAAGAAGTGAAAATCCATCGAGCTTTCCGGTATTTATCAAGCAAACATTCGGTCTACATATGTCGCGGGGAGGGAAAAAAAAAATTAAATCAGGGCCATGTCAGCAGCAGTGTAAATGTCTAAATACACGTACCCAGGTCCGCATGAGTCCACTGAGACGTTCCTCTCATTGAGATGCAATGACATGATAGACACAAGAGCACAGGAGGGGAGGTGATATGACTCAAAGCCAAGCCTGGAATCCATCCTCAGGCGATGAAGGGAAAGATGAAGAATATGTGGTGGTGGGGGTGGGGTGGAGCGGGAGGAGGAAGAAGAGTAATGAGTGTAGGCGAGATGTGTTTGCTCAGCACGGAGCGGCATTGCAGGGAAGTGAATGACACAGAGGGCTCCACACTAAGCTTGACCAGATTGGAGCTCCTGCCATCAGGTGGCATCTCCGGTGCGCCACCACGGGATGCAAATCTAAATGCACATGCACAAGCACGCATGCGCGCACACACACACACACACACACACACACACACACACACACACACACACACTTTGATGTGGAAGCGTACACATCTGTGCATCCATGCAAGAATAGTAGCACACATATGGGGGCCAACGATCAGAAGCCAAATGTTAAAGTCCCCAGAATTTAGTTTTCCTTTCCCTAACTAAGCAGTGGGGGGAGATGTCTGCTGATTTGGCCAGAAAAAGAAGATCTTGTGTGGGTGTGCATTTATGTCAGTGTGTGAAGGCATCTCTTTTTTTCACTCCATATGTGCTTAGATTTTCACACACATGGGCAGTATACTGCTTGTGCACACATGCTTCCATGCATATTTTACCACAAGGAAGTGCAGTATCAAGCTCGCCTCAGAGAAATTATTTAAGGGCAATGTTCGGCACCATCATTAGCACCGTCAATCTGCAAAATGCCGTCCAGAGCCGTCACGACAGCAGAGTGCTGCTTTAACTGGAGGGTTTTCCTGCAGGGCATGTTGTGCTAATGTTAGGCCACAAGTTTGGCCGTGGGGTATGTTTATACGAATCGCTCCGCTTCCTTATTGCTCACCAACCAAAGGCCAGACTGTGGCCTAGATACCCTGTCCAACAGTCACCCCACCTCCATTCAAGACCCTCATCCAGACAAGGCTTCAGTGCCAAAGCCAATCATTTCACCGGCAGGGCAGCAACTTGCGGAATCTATTTTACTTTCATTACACTGAGCCTGAGGAGAGGGGCTGTGAAAGGAAGACAGAGAGAAAGAGAGAGAGAGAGAGAGGAGAGCCAAATTAAAAGACTCCCGTAGCCTCGCATACACTCAGTTCCGATCCCATATTTAATTCAGTGATTGATTTGTTCATTAAAATACATCCCAAACCTAATTATTCCATTAATAATCCAAAACCTAATGAAAGAAATCCTCTGTATATGTGTGTGTGAGGAGGAGAGACATTCAGTTAGTGAGTGATAAAGAGAAGATTGAGACAAGAAGGAGATATACAGAAAGGCGAGAAAGAGGTCATTTATTTGTACTGCGAAATTCCAAGTTTTCTACATACATTTGCACACATGCAAACACTCACAGACTCATGTTTGTTCGTCTCTCCCCATGGGGACATTTCATTGATTTTACACACTCCCTAGCCCCTTACCCTAATCCTCCTAACCTTAACAACTACATGCCAAACCTAACCTTAATTGTAACCTGAGCCCTAAAACCAAGTCTTAACCCTCAAAAAGAAGTCTCTACCCGAAAGGACCTCAACTTTTGTCCCCATGAGCTCCCATCGAGTACTGTGCATTCAGTTTGAAGTCCCCACTGGGATATAAAACCATGATACACACACAGACACACACACAGGGTCGCTTGAGGTTATGTGACTTGGGTAATTTACAAGGAGATGTCGGGCAAAAGTAAGGTCAAGGTGGGAAGCAAAGAACAGAAAAGAGGAAAGGGAAGTAAATAGAAGAGAAATGGAAATGAAACAAAAGGAAGAAAAGGATGTGAAAGAAGAGGAAAGAAAAGGAAACAAAGGAAAGGAAATGAGGACAAGTACAGGGAAATACAAGAGTGGACAAGAAAGAATAGGAAAGAAGGAGGAACAGGAAAGTACAGTAAAGAACAAGTAAGGAAAGGAAGGGGCAGTACACAACACAAGAGGAAAGGAAATAAAGAAAAGGACAACAAAAAGACAGGAGAGGCAAAGAAAGGAAAGGAACAATCTCGACTAATAAATTAGAGTCTATTCACACAGATCTACAGAGACCTCTGTGTGTGTCCTGTATAATATGTGTAAGTGGATGTGTGTGTCGTTATGTGTGCGTCAGTCATTGTGTGTGTGTGTGTGTGTGTGCGCGTGCGTGCATGTGTGCAGCAGTGGGAGTGGGGCAGCCCTGAGTGTGGCTGTAGATTAATGGGGGCCATTATCTCAATGCCCAAAACACTCAGTGATGAAGAGTCACTGCCTGGCGACAGGGCTCGGCCAATCAATTTGCGGCGCAGCGGTCACCTGCCCGGGTCAGGGCCCACATACGGCTGGTGTTTGTGCTGTTGTTGTGACGGTGGTAGTGGAGATGGTTGTAGGGGAGGGATTCTGGCAAATTGCCAAGACATTATGGTGAAATATAGAACAGAGTTTCTCTCTGCCTTGTTCATACAGTTTGGCAGCTAGAATGGACAGACAAAAGGGATCATTTCTCTCTGGATAAATACACTACAACATATGTACTCATCAGTTCTTGAAAGTAACTAAGTATGTTCACTTATGTACTTTATACAAGTACAGTTTTGAGGTACTTGTACCCCAGTGTTTCAATTTACTGCTACTTTATATTTCTACTGCACTACATCTCACAGGTAAGTATTTTACCATTCTTTCATTCACCTTGCGATAAAGAGAGATGATTGAAACATTTCCTTTGCTCCGCTACTGAAAAACATATTAATGAGGAATTGTCATTTTAAATTGTGGCACTGCTTCTTTTACTTAAAGGAACAGTTTGACAAGTTAGGAAAAACACTTGCCTATCATGCTGAAATTAAGATGAGAAGATTGCTACCACTCTCATGTCTCTCCGTTAAAATGTCAAGATGGAGCAGGTTAGTTTAGCTTAGCATAAAGACTGGAAATAGGGTGGAACATCGAGCCTGGCTCTGTCTCCCACCGGCACCTAAAGCTCACTTATTAAGTTATATCTTTTTTGTTAAAGGAGACCTATTATGCTTTTCCATATTTTATGACTTATCTACAATGTTACAATGTTGGATGTTCATGTTAAACATGGACAAAGCTTCAAATAATGAGGTTAAAGTATTTAAAAGAAATTCCTGTGAGCCAATACCTCAGATTTCCTCCTGTTCTGAACGCTCTGTTTTGAACTGCTTTTTACGTTCTACGACACATGGAGCTAAATGGAGCCGGTGTTCCATATATGGTCATTTGCTTCGCACAGCTACGCTCAGTCTGTCTGTACCGCTCAGTGTCAACAACAGCCTGGTAACATGCTTCAGGTCTTGGCCAATCAGAAGACAGAGGGCTTTGAGGCGGGGGTTAAAGAGATGGTGCATTTACTGCTTGTTTCAGACAGAGGCTGAAATGAAGGCCTACATGAAGAACCAGAATAAGACCGAAAATAATTTTTTTGAACTTTGAATCATGCAAAGCTGCCATACAGGAGTCACAGAACTACAATATAGGACTGGAAAAACAGTATAATAGGTCTCCTTTAATGTTGATCAGACAGATATGAGAGTGGTATCAATCTTCTCATCTAACTTTCGGCAAGGTGAAAGCAAATTTTCCAAAATGTCAAACATTTCCTTTAAGTAAGGAACCTGATAAGGTACTTTTGATAAATGCATCCACTTTGTAAACCAATCACAATAGGACCTTGGTCTTGGTAGGTCCTATGGACTAAAGATGTAAAGATCTTTTTCTGTCACTGTTCTTTAATACTGTATCTCCCTCTCTTCTGTCCTCTATCTTAACAACACCCTTTTCAAAGCTAACTGAAGACCGAAGGAAAATGACTCCCCCCTTTAGCTAGAAAATTGTGTGTCTTTTGCAGGATGCTCTTTCTCCTGGAGGACAGGTTCCCCATCATTACCTTGAGAGCGCAAAGATCACTCAGAGAAGAGGGCTCAGAGTTATTTATTCGGCTCACATGCCCAAACACGGGCATGTGCTCACGTACACACAGAAACTCACACATAAACGGAAATACACACATAAATGGAAATGCACCATAATGCTCATGGACACACCACAGAGAATGTCTGTCTTTTTCTGGCTTGAAAAATACCTCGAGGCTGTGTGATGGAGGACCTGTGAGGAGTATCCAAGAGGCTAATATAACAGAAAGGAGCCAAGCAATCTGCCTTTAATGCTGTAAGCATTTTAACTCCATGAGCCACGGTTGTGTGGTCTGAAAATCATGCTGTTAAATGGACTCCCTGCTGTAACTGGGAATACATACCTCTATCAGTAGGGAGTGGAATTAAATTACATTAAATTGATTCATAAGCAGTTCAGTATTCTTTAGAAATGATTGAGTTCATTTTAGTTTAGCTTTTTTTTTTGTTTTTAGCCATGCTTTGGGTGTTTAGCATGGGTTCATGGATGGTAATGTCTGTCGGATGGTTGGTTGGTCCATCCACCACTTTGGTCCAGGCTGACATATCTCAACAAATATTTGATGGATTGCCATGACATTTGTCTGGACATTCATTGTCCCTAAAATAAGAAGCTTGCTGACTTTGGTGAGCCCCCAACACCAAGTAAGCTAATTTCAAACAACAAATGACAAAACCCACTGTAACACCTGCTCGAACAGCAGATGCACACAGTTAGCAACTTGCTGGTGAACATAGTGGAGCATTTAGCAGCTACAGAGCAAGATATTCCCAATAAAAGTTTGTAGAGGCCAAAAAAGAGCTAAAAGAGAGTGAATATTGGACTTAACATTCATCATGTGGCCAGCGACACAAACTAATTTCTGTTGACCCCAGATGGTCCCCCCCAAAAAACTACTTATTGAAGGTTTTATGAAAAATTTTGGACACCCTCAGCAGTTAAGTGATTACAAAATTGTTTGTACCTGATCTGGGCTTCTGTGTAAATGCTCATACCGAGTAATCGTTACTATATTGTGAAACCAATGAAGCCATTCAAAAAATACACTGAGATGTTGAAATTACACATATGAGGGTCTTACTAGCATTCAAATAGCATCTACTTACTACTGAGAGAAATGGAAAGGACAGGTCATATTGCAATCAATCACAATCAACCTACTTACTGAACTGAATCTCAAAGCGCTCTGTGGTTCGAGGACACTTGTGAATAAAATTATAAGTACCTGCTTAAGTAACTGGTTCCTCAAGCTCTTGGGGATCATACATGACGGGGGCTAAAGGGTTAAGACTTCCCACACTTAACCCCCCACCCTATGAACTCAAAGATCTCATCAATGACAGAGAGGAAACGAGAATATAATGACTTTAATGATGATCAATACAAATCAAATATGATAGACTAAGTGATAAAGGAGTGCTTTAGAAAGAGAACATGATCTGAAGAATGGTCCGTGAAAGAGCTTTCACGCACTGCCGGTCATTTAAAACACGCAATTAGTTTGTAAGCAAGCTAATGGCAACAATAGCATTAAAACACACTGACAACTGGTATGAAAGACAGCTAAAAGTAACGCCCTTATGAGCCGTTGTTGACTCCTTATGGCTAATGAGTAGTATAGTAAAGTAAAACCATCTCTCCTTAAAATTAATACTGTTTAAAAGCATGTTCGCTTACAATTTACATGCATCTCTTTTAGCCAGATTCCAAATCTGATCACATGTCTTAGTTTTCCTGAGCTAAATGCAAATCTAGTCCAGAGAGTGGTAATACACCCGAAGCTTACAACTATCCATAACACAAACACAATGCATAACTCATATGAATGGAGTATGAGCAAGAAAAGGATCAGAACACTGCAACTGCATGTACTAAAACCTCTGCAGCTTTTTTTCCCCCCAGTCACTTTACATGTGACAGCTGTGGCTAACTACGGCTAACAGCAGTCTCAGTTCAGCTGCCATTACAGCACGTGGACAGACCCTTGGTGCATTTGCATTTAGCATTTTGTGATAACTGTTAGCTGTTGAGTTTACTCAAGATACATGAAGTTATGTATAAAAGGCATATATTAAGCTGTGTCTTCTTTCTGTAGTAACAGTGGCAATGACTATGACAGGTTAATATTAATATAAGGCACTGTGATAAATTTCATTGTTTATATTTAGCCATTTAACTGGTCAGTTTGTCTTGAATTTTGGTCTGCAGTCAAGCCACACAGATGCTCTGTCCATCCATATAGAGTATTTGGCTTGACCAGTGAAATCACTGACTGCTATTTTAATTATACAAGCACTTTGGAAGCATAACTGCACTGGAAGTAAAAAAAGTATATTTGCTTGACTTAAACCTCAGAACCACTCATCTTTAGAATACACATTAGCAAACTGGCAAACTTGATAGCACAAAAGCAAATCTTATTGAAATATTAACAGTTGTTGTCTTGTCTAAAATCCTATCAGGCTGATCCGTGCCAGCAGTAAATCAGCCTTTTGTCGGATCATTCTTTTGCTCCTACTGCTTCCAGAGCTGATGGGGGATGCCTCGTATCACAGCAGATGTCTGCCTGCACCGCATGTAAAAGCAGCCTCGCACCCTACTCCCATCCCGGAGTTATAACTCAGAGAAGTTAAATCTTTCCCAGCAGTTGCACTATCAAGCAGTCTGGCTGCTTCGACTTCATTTACAAACAACACACAAATGTTCTTTGGGTAAGCAAAAGTACACACAACATTTCAAGTCTTACTGCCGTTTTCAACGATTCTGAGTGCACCTTTTGTTTGGGTAGCAGAGATTGGGTCTTTAATTTCTTGCACCGTCAGTCATTTCCTGAAAGAATAATGTATGTGGACGTGCTTCTAAAGACAGAGTTCACGGCAAACTAGGCTTGTCTGCTGCTGAACAAAGTCAGCGGGCTATCATGTCATTGTAAAGGGTTGTGAGAATGATCAGCGTGTCAAACAGTGATGATAATTAGGATCAACAGGGGCGAATTAGAAGAGATTTATACGAAAAAGTTACCACCAACAGACCCAAACCCTTTGTACTTGTTCTTACAATGACACATTCAAACGGGCAACTGCTGTTCTCTGATTTGCAGCAAACATTATGCATAGATCTTGATCCAATGCCACTGAGCCTGAACAACAATGGAAACCTGAGTAAGTAAAGCATCTAACTGAAAGGTCACACAGATCAGGGACATTGTGAAAGGAGTTCAAAAATGAAACAAGCATTTGGAATGTGCAACGATAAGTTTTTGCAAAAATCTGTGATTGTTTGTGGTGACACTGGACTTGGCAAGCCTCTAAATGTCAACATCCATCACATGCTGGCTGGGGAAAGACTCATGCGACATTAACGCAAACCCATTACATCTATTTCAACCCTCACTCCTGCCAACAAATACAGTACAGTAAGCCACATACACACAAACTCTGCAGCACCACCAGATGCTGTCCTCCTTTGACCTGTTTGTATTAGCTTACCTTGGCGATTTGGACACACCAGTTGAGCAGCAGCTGCGATCCGATGTTGTCCTTGTGCTCATGCACGTAGTCGAGCAGGCAGCCGTGGGGCATGAGCTGGGTGACCAGCTGGATGGTGGGGCTCAGGCAGACGCCCAGCAGACGCACCAGGTGGGGGTGCTCCATGCTGGCCATGATCAGAGCCTCCTGGTTGAGAGGGGGGGGGGAGGGGGACAAAGAGGGACTAAGAAGCCTGTTGCATTTCATGGCTGGGAATACAGATGTACCCTAATCAGTTCCAAACAGATATCTCAACAGTGTAATCTTTAGCTTTTGTCCACCATTTGCAGTGCAACTGAACTTCATTCTTGGTGATCAGATGTTCTAAGCCATAGAAGTGCTCCAACTGTGGGTCACATAACACTAACTATGGAAAAAATCATTCAGATTTTTACTTCTGGATCCAGGGGCACCAGAGATCTCCTCCTTCTTTGCAACTCTATGGTCATTAAGTGCCACTCCTAGAGCTGGGCGATATAGCCAAAAATATTATAACGGTATGTCGATTCTATATCAATAGTTATCCCAATAAATGTCATCATTATTTCTTTCAAGTTTAAAGGCAGATTTTTGCACCTGAGTGAAGAAATAAGATGGTTAATTGTGTTTCTAAACTTTCTTTTATTGTCTGAACATGACAAACACTTGATGCCAAACACTAGATCACTTAACAAATCTGAGGTAGAACATTCAAAACTATTATGAAAACATTTTTTCTCAACAAATATGCATGACTAAAATTAAGATCTTTTTCAGTCCCTTTTCGTAAGCAAAATAAATATCTTAATGGAAAAATAAAATGCTAATTCATTCGTGATTCAAATAAATTAATATTAATTGAACATTGGTTATATGGTTATTGAGGAAATAATTATTGCGACAATTACTATTGTTTTATTGCCCAGCCCTAGCCACCGGCAATGAAAATGACTTCTGTCTAGAGAGAAATGCCCAACTTCCTTGACTAAATACACACAGACACAAGACATAGGGTCTAAATAGCTGATTTACAGCGGCTAATGTGCGTCTTTGTTGTGATGTCAGAAAAGATTCAAGTAAAGGGACATGAATGCTTAAAGAACCATATGTTTGGGGTGATGTTCGGTTGGCTGACAGGTCTTTTAAGCTATTACCCTCTGCGATTGTTGCCATCTGCATGGCCCATCTTGGCCAGATTTCCACTGCTTTGCCCTAATTTGGATTTTCCTAAAAAGGACTGAGAAGCTGATAAGAGGTGCTAAAGCCAAAAGAAAAGGTTCCCATACATGTTCGGTAGCATGGCCAGCTGGTTGTTGGTGATAATTGTATGGACCAGCGGATCCCAAACTGTTTTGCTTGTGACCCCTTAAAATAAAGTAATGTGTACTTGTGACCAATTATCGTAAGTTATCGCTTGAGTATGGACAGGAGTGGTGAGCACTTCCAACTAAAGAGGGAGATTTCTACATGGTTTGTGTTCATAGAGGCTTGAAGAGGTGAGAACCTGACCCCAAGGTTAGGAACCATTGTAGATATTCTGTTTATCAAGTCATGTTAGGTTCAGTTTTTAACGCAGAATTGAATGTGTCTGTATCTATTATCCATGGATAATTCTGCACTGTGTTCCGAAGACTTCCTACTGGAGGTGGAGTTAGAAGCATAAATTAAGACTTGTGGGTCGATGACTATATCTGCGTGCAAAGCTTCTGTCCACAGAGTATTCTCATTGTGTGAGAAAATCCTTCTTCAAAGCTGCACAAATGCAGACTTTCTATCTATATTTTAACATAACGTAAAACACAGAGTTTTACTACTGTGAATGTTGCACCAACAAAATTAACACACACAATGTGAGCAGTGCATATTTAAGAATGTCTGGTGCTGAGTAATACAGAGTCACAATGTGTTTGGTTTCTTGTTTGATATGACATGTAAATGCATTTTCTGTCTTCTCTCTCATCTCATTCGGCAGCAGATGGGCATAGAGGTTTGAACAGTTGGGACTCAACGTTGGGTAATTGTTATTGCGGAGCTGCAAGCAGAAGGATGTGTGGTGGTGATGAAGTGTTATGATGGCGAGGGCTGATACTCGTGGCCGGCGTGTATGTATATTGTGGCTGAGCAGAAGCCGCACTCAGAGTCATTGCTTCAAAACACTCACTTCAGTCCTTCTTCTCATGTCTTTTCCGCTCTCCAGCGTGCTCTCTCTCATTCACACACCCTCACATGCAGACAAGACTCTTTTGGCAGCTCTCTAAAACACTCACGCTCACATACTCAAGGACACACACTCTATCTGTCTCTGCATACAGCAAATGGTCGAGGAGGTGTATATCCAGGCTTGGCCCCGGGGCAGCTGATAGATAGATGAGGTGCCTTTTTAAATTTAGATGCTAAAGAATGAGCTTAGAGGCAGAGTGGTGGTGGTGTTGGTGTGAGTAGATTAATTCTAAACAGAAAGGGGGGGCCTTAGGCCACAGAGAGGCTTTTGGCACCATCAGTGCCCTGATTTAAACAGTGCCTCCTGGGCCAAAGTAGTGCCACTACATCTCCACTTCATAAAACCACCTGCCTCCCCCTAACAGCTCCACATTATACAACTCCAAACACCTCTGCACTGGGCGTACCTCACACCTTGAGCTCAAGAGAGGAAAACAAAGGAAGGGAGATAGGGGAAGAGCAAAGGAGCACATCTGTGTGTGCAACAGAAAGAAGGAGAGAGTGCTTTTATTCTCACTCTGTGATCCCAAAAGACCCGGGAGTCGTAAACTATGTCGGGCTAAACTCTCGCTATTGCTTTCTACTCTCAGTGTAAACGTGACGAGGGCTTGTGTGTGTGCGCAACCGTTTGTGCGTTTTGGTTTCTCTCTCATCTCCCTGAGCGCTGACCTCCATTACTGCCGGCTGACCCTCCTTTCCCATCTAGTTCACTTGCTCACTTTCCCTCACACACACTGGGTGATAGACTGGCAGAGCTGTGTGAAACTGGTGCAGGTTCCAGTGTGTGTGTGTGTGTGTGTGAGAAAGTGCAATTGTGTGCATGCATCAAAACACACTAAATTAGTGTAATATTAGGGCTTTGCATTCCGCATATCAAATAATCACTCAAATTCATATATTTGCCAACACAAGCAAATCACTCTGCAGCTCTCACATACGAGGCCACCACCACCTGGGGAGCCTTTTGTTGCAAAGCGTGCGCTGTTTGGTTATGTGTGTGTGTGTGTGTGTGTGTGTGTGTGTGTGTTTATATGTGTGAATTTTCAGAGTGTGTTTGGAGCTGGCACTCCAGTGGCTAGTTTCCCAGTGGCGAGGCGTGAGCCTGCCTTTAGATTGCTGTTTAACAAGCCGGCAGACAGAGCATATTGGCTCTGGATGGACAGAGACCCCGCTGGGAGAAAAAGGGAAAGAGGAAGAGATGGAAGGGAGGAGAGGAGAGGGGGGAAGTAGCGGGAAGATGCAGGGACTGAAGAGGGGAGGAAAACATGGGCAGAAAGGGAAATAGAAGGTGGGAGCACAGCCATGTTGCATGCAGTTTCTCTCTTAAGGACGAATATGGAAGGAGGAAAACCAGCACCGTGGTTAGTAGCTGACTTACTGCGGACAACATGATTTTACACATTATGCCCTGTGCATAGTATGGCCTTTTTGATCACTATTTGCAAGTAATCATTCACTCACATGGGACAGTCACAGTGGTTAGCTAATGCTTATGCACGGATCAAATGGATTTAGTACTCTAAGATGGAGGCCAATGGAAATTCCACTTCTTGGTTTGCTTCGGCAACCGTGTTGTGCAGCCTCACTGCACATGTGCATTAGCGACTGTCTTTGTGGCCCCGCCTTCCACTGAGATGATGTCACATATATATAAAAAAGTGCTTGTCTTGGCTTTTGGACAGTTTAACAAATATTAAACTTTCAACAATTCACAAGACAGAGAGTAATACTTTGTGTCCTGATTGCAAACTTCTCTTTTGTGAGAGTGGTCTATGGGGTCAGGCTGCTATTGTAAATAAGAATCTGTTTTTAATTAACTTGCCTTGTAAAATAAAGGTATAATAATAAAAAAAAGGTTTTCTTGTTGGGGTACAGCAGTTTGCCACAGGGGCAAAGCATCCAGCTCTCTTAACACTGATGAGTTGAAACTAACATATTCCAACTAAGACTAAAACATTTAATATGAAGGCTGTAAAAATAAGAGGAGAATGGTGACATAAGATAAGATGGGAAGAATTGGAAACTCCCCAGCTCACCCCCTTCCTCCTCTTCTTCCCCCCTCTATCACTCCTGGATTCCAATAAAGCCATATCTCATAAACAAGTGCTGTTTTTTTAATAGACTCTCGTTCAATACATGCCCGGCATGTACAGCCTGGTGGAGTTCACTTTATTAGTGACTCTGACTGAGATGGTACTCTCATAAGAATTTACCGCCGAATGCACAATCCCACAAAGTGACAGGGTCGGCCGTCTCTTTGACAAGGCTACGGCATTACAGCTCGGACATAGAAACAGGAATACACACAGGCCAAAATAGACACAAATTGTTCCAACATAAATACTCACGTCCATGAACTCCACGTTAGCTTTGGGACCCGTGGCCTCGTTGAGGATTTTAATAGCCACAGGGATCTTCACTGTCTCACCTTCTGGGACCCAGATGCCCTGAAAATCCAGGCAATCACCATAAACACACGGCTCTAAGTCTCAATAAAACACCTATGGCTAGGGCCCTGATGATTACAATGCCTGTGTTTAACACAGTCTACTGTCCTGCTAACATTTCTCTGCAGGTCTGATTTAACTAGCCTGCACATGCATGAACCCCATTCTTGGGATCAAAACTTTGCTCTCATGATCTGTTTTTCACTGTAAAATACAGTTCCTTATTCTTAAAGCCCAGCCTGTTGTCAGATGAGCCACAAGGCTAATTATGAAAGAGCTGCATGAACTGTATAGTAACTAAAAGGAACCACCTGCTACAAGCAAAGAGCTCTGGTCCATAATACGGTTTTAAATTGATGTTGGACCATGTCTGCAGAGATGAACTGTAGTAGAATATGGCTTTAAAATCAAAAAGGCTGATCAATACTTTAATTAAGAGGAATTTAGAGCTGGTGGTAGAAACTGCAGTGTTTATTCATTGAGTTTGCAGAGTTTCGTATGAATAATTTTGCTGAGGGCAGTGAAGTTGGCAAGCAAACAGCCGTTTCTGTTCCAGGTCCTTGAGCCGCCCTAGGCTCATGTCTGTCAGGAAACAGTGTTACAAAGGGAAATGTTTATGCTTATTGTTTAGGTTGACAAGGCAGGATTGTCCTACTTGTGAGAGGTTAGTGTCTGGTGAAAGAAACGCTGTGCTTTGAGTGTCTTCTTTGCCATTTAGTGGACTCCCTGATGTTTGATTCATATTGCGTAGGCCGCACATTTGAATGAGGACTGGTGCGTGCGTAAATATGTACACACACACACACACACACACACACACACACACACACACACACACACACACACACACCCCTAACAGGCACTTGTAAATGCAGATAAACACACTGACCTTGTAAACTGTTCCAAAAGCCCCTGAACCCAGGATCTTAACCCTCTTCAGTTCTGTCTCTTTCAGGATCCGCAGCTGAGCCTGGTTGGGGGCCGTTCCACTGGGGGTGAGGGGCTCCACCAGCTTACAAAAAAACACACAACACATACTTAGACTGTTTATCCTACTCATCCCCTCATTTCGTGCCAAAAAACATAAAAAGCCCTCCTCTCGGCTACTGCTTTTGTTGTCAAGCTACTGACAACCTGCAGCATGCCACTCTTTTCACTTCAAGTCAAAATATTTTTAACCTCTTGCTCTCGGCACTCTGAATGCTATAAACGTTGTGCATTGTGTGCAGCAGGGCGACGCCGTTCCAGTTAAAATGACAAGTGAAAATCTTGGAAAGGGAAGCACAAGGTGAAGCAAGGTTTATTTGTGGCAAATAAACAAGCCTCCAAAAACAGAGACTGCCCCGTCCTGATAGTCATGATTTTACGCACACTCATTTATGAAATACAAATAATTCAGGGTGTGTGTGAATGTGAAGTTCTGTCAGAACTGGCAGTTACCAATGTGGGCCGCAGCGTGCCCACCACTAAACAAATCACAGTCTGGTGTCAGCTGCTATCACAGCCGACAAAGTGTAGCAGCTCACCAGCTGTGCACATACAAAACAATTCCAATTCAAGGTTATGACAAGCCTCCTCCGTGCTGCCTGGCTGCCAGTAACAGCTGACACTGAACAGTATCCCAGCAGCTGGCCGGCCACCCGCCTCACCACTAGCCGCTCAACAAAGGCCCGGCTACTAAATATAAAGAGCAGGAGCTGGCACCTGTAACTGAGCTGTGAAAAGATCTGAGCCAAACACACACACACAAACACACACACACAAATTCAACCATGTAGCACACATCTCAGGGCACTAACACATGCAGATACATGCATGTACAGCACACAGATTCACAACTATTGACAACACATGCAAATTCACACTCATATCAACATCAAACACACAGATGGAAACACACACACATAGAAAGCACACATCAGACCACAAAACACACATCCAGACACACACGCACACACTCAAGAAGTCAATGCCTCTGATCAATACATGTCTTAATGAGCCTATCATCGGGTCCCTCATTCGCTGCGGTTTATCAGCAGCATAATCACCCAGCTCAACTTTGGCCATCAAACAATATAATGAGACCATATATCAGTTGGTCAGCCATACAAGCACTTACTTAATGTGATATAAAACCATCAGCACAATAGGGCCGCGGTTGCACTGCCATGCCGGTCCGCAGAATGGATGCCATCGCCCGCGGCTCGGCAATGACATGTCGTTTATTGGCGGTTGTTATGGCTAGGCCTGAAGGCGCCGTGCAAGCACGGTGAGATGTCACCACAGACGGAGCTGGGGAAGGAGGATGAGGGATGAATACAACGCAAAGCAAATGAGTGGACAGAGGGAAAGAAGGCAGCAGTGAGGGGATGACGGAGTGATTGCGTAATAGAGAGCCGGAATTAAAAACCTCCATATTAGCCTTGTGTCCTAAATTCTTATTTTCTGGCGACAATTCCAAAGGGTTTAAGAAAATTCACCTGTGCAACAGAATGACAAAAATATGGAAATGAACACTGAATATTCTTGATATTAAATTGTTCTGTCAAATGCTATTTCTGTGGTCAAGGATGAACTTTTTCTCAACCAATAAAGTTGATTCAAGAAATTCCCAGCATCCATTGACACTTTTTTAATATGTACCGACTTTTGCTATGCCAAAATACAGATACTAAATTCTAAAAAATTCCTGAAGCATGGGGAACTGCACTGGAATGCGTGGCAGTATCTCTCTTGCATTAAAAAAACACATATTTCTTTCCATTTTCCCAGTTGCCATGCATTGTTTATGCAAACTTAACGATTCACCAGACCACTCTAAAAAAAGCACACTTAGCTTAGAAAACTTCAGATCATAAGTATTTACAATACATTAAACAAGTATAGCTAAATAAGCAATCAATAAGAGTTCAGCAGTCAAATACTCAGCTAATCTGCTCCATCAGGACTGTGTGTGTGGTTTGATCATATTTGATTGACAGTGACCAACAAGTCCACAAACTGACATCGCATTTAATGTCAGATGTTGCTGAATTCTGATAGGTGTACAATAGATAATACGTTTTTCTAATTGAGCCCCGCTCACTTTGAACCAGTGAGAAGAGCTAAATTCAAACATAGAAATCTCTCATGTGAAATAGCTAAAACTGCTCTAACTTTGGAAATTGGTTTTCATGTATATTATTTTAAGTACCAGTATCAATAGAGGTTAATTAACAGTGTTTTATATATCAGTAATAACAGTGCTATTATTTATTTTACCTTTATTTATTCATGTGAACGTCGCTGAGAGGAAGCCTCTCTTTTGCAGGACCTCCCAGTCACAAACTCGCTTCTCTAAACTTTAAGCCACCACTGCCCTTAACCCTTTAGCTATTGAGCTAAACCCAACGCATTAGCATTGCTGACTAAAATTCAACGATAAATGTGCACTGCATCTTGGACATGAACAACTAAATAACATACAATATCTTTGGGTTATTCCAGGTTGTGAAAAATCCATTAGTTACTGTGGCCTTTTCAATTCATCTGCAAGATACCCCCAAATTGAGCACTCCCTAACCCGGTTTGCCACAGGTGTCTGGATACTGATATTAATTTTTACAAGTTGAAACATTCAACATCAATAAAGATTTTGGTGAAGTGGGGTTATTCAGTGGTAGGGCTATTGTGTTTGTACACAGAACCACTGACTGACAACTTTATTTCAAGTTCTGGTCACATCCATCATCTAAGCCTAGTATTTGGGTAAACAGCATTAAATGTGTCTTTGTGCACACAACGCATAAATAACAAGAAAACAAGTGATGCTGTAGGTGGAGGGAAATGGAGAAATTCAAAAAGAGAGAGACGAGACATGTGCAGGGAGATGGTGTATGTAGCTGTTGTTGTTTCATAAGGACGAGGCTGGACAGACCTGATGAGGGGAAGAGACGAGTGGAGAGGTCTATTAAATAAGATGCACACCCATGGCCTACAAAACTCCCTTGAGCTCGCTCTCACCTGCACACACTCACTATGGCACTTTATTTAACAGCTAATAACGCACCTTGGCTTTGCCAAATGAGCTTCATCTGTGACGCGGTGGAGAGGATTCGGATGCTTCATTGAACAAATAAGCAGTATGTCCGAGCCTTGAGCTAGAATACATTCCAAGAATTATTCTGTATTGAATAAGTAAACAATGTCCCCAAACATAAACCTGCACTGCGAACACTCAGGTATGCACTTTAATGTTCACATTACTCAAGTGCTGCATTTGTTGGGTTGTGTAATTGAAATCAGGTGAAAGAAGATTGCCATGCCACAAACCATTGCCTAAAGCAATCACAATGTGTGGAACCAGGTCTGGTATCTATGCATGTTCACTTTTCAACTGTTGCATTGCTGCGGGCTGGGGGGGAAGAGCATTTTCTTTTTTTGTGTGCACAAGTACACAAGGAAATTACTAAATGTTGAATCTTAAATTTTAGTCATCTTTAAAATATTTACTAGCATCACTGTTACTACAGTTTATTCTACAAATGCATAACTTTTGAAAGTACCGGAAAGGTAATTACACAACACAGACCACATGCTCCCTCACACTGTTTGATACAACAGTGAGCATATCTGGATGGCACAGGAAATTACTCTTGCACTATACTTAAGGAACCACAATGACACAGAGTCACTGACAGCACATTAAGAAAATTCGAGCAAGATAGCAGCAGAGCGTGCTTATCGGTATGCAAGGACATTAATTCTCGCTATTAGTGAGCCCATCCCAGCAGCAATGAACTCACTTGTCCTCCACTGTCTGCATTTAAAGAGCAATCTTCTACTGTACTACTTAGTTACTGAATATGAATCGATGTGGAAATCTTCCTCTGTGTGACCTGGAATGTGGAATCAGTTCACTAATTGGTTTTAAGTGTTTGGAATTGGAAATAACACACATGCCCATTAACTTAGATGGGTTTTTTCCCCCTTGAAAGTTGTAAAGTCATGGGGCCCCACTGCATACAAAAAGTCAGACAAGGCAAAAGCCATGAGTGTTTAGACTAGGAAAGGTGAGTGTGTGTTAAGCTAAACAAAGAAGCTGGTGTATACTGTAATAACGTCAGTATTTTTTCTACCATGTATGAACTATCTGATAAAAATTTATATAAAATATAACACAAGTTATAATAAACTGGAATGAGAATTGTTTGAATGTTATAAGTAAACTTGTCTTGTTGAGGGCAGATATGAAAGCGGTCATATTATGCTGTTTGGCTTTTTCCCTCTCCTTTATTGAGTTATATACCTTTTTTGTACATGTCATAGGTTTGCAAAGTGAAAAAGCCCAAAGTGAGTTCCCATCTCCCACAGAAAACACTGCTCTGAACAAGAGACCTGTGCGGGACTGTTTGTTGTTGCTTGTGACCATTACCGCCCGCTCCCGCAACATGTGTGTTACTCTACTGCCCATTCCTGCAACATTTGTTTCCACTCCCGCCCACACCTGCAAACATTGTGACATGCAGAGTAAAAAAAGGACACAAATGTTTGGGCTATGCTAAACGGACGGAAACCAGCGAGGCTGTGCAGTGAGTAAACCTCACTCCCGACACCTCACTGATGTCAATGGCCACAGGGTTTAGCTACCTTGTCAGCGTGTCGGCCTCCTGTACTCAAGGTCGCCGGTTTGAATCAGGCTCGTGCAGTACGTTCTCGGAGCAGTCACATGCGCTCTTTTAAATCTTCTTTTCAACTTCATTTGTTGACTCCATCTTGGCAGCTCTACTGCGGGACCCGCAGTATATTTTTTAACCACCTGCTTCCGCCCGCAGCACAGTTAAAACCACTCGCTCCCACGCGATTTGTCAGAATTGGCGAGATCCCAATCCCAATGCAGCTCTCTACTCTGAACTGCTTGAAAAAGCTCGTTTGTAGTCCAGCGGTTAGTCATACATGCCCTCAAAAACACCGGTGGAAAAACACACTGACAAGATGTCCGCCTGCTGCCTCTCCTCTCCCTTCCAAACATTAGCTACCCTCCAGGCAGTCAATGGACATAAAGTTGTTACTGTGATGTAGAGGCAGAGCTCAGTTAAAACCTTATGGATCAAAGATACATTTGTTACAAATTAACCACCACTCTGAAATTCTTGCTCCAATTCATGTTGCTAAGCTGGTAAGGGGAACATATACAGCTGAACCGAAGCCGTGTTTATCGGCTTATCACAACCCGCCCTACTCTGCTTCTGATTGGCTAGTAGCTCTTAACTAGGAACTGCACATGTGCAACTCCCAACAAAGATCATGTAGAGGTGAGATGTATCAATCCATAGCTAAAACGGAGCATTCAACACACAGGGTGAAGAGAGGAGCTGCAGCAATGTGCAGTATGACAAAAATATGGTGTTTTTTGAAAATGAAACCATGTAAACCTGTTCTGGTAAAACCCCTAAATATGATTTTGAACCTGAAAATGAGTTCCTCTCTAAACCTCTTTAAATAAAATAAAAACTGAATCAACTATACAGATGATTCCCTGAAGTTCCATGATAACTGCAAATGTTCTGTATTTTTTGTTGTGGCTGAACCCGTGCTTCAAAACAGAAAAAAAAAATTTTTCACACCACTATGATATTAGATACATATTTGGTATCTTTGGAATCACGGGGATCTTGGCTTAAATTCAACATATGGTTCAGCATATTTGAACAGTGCTTGGCTGCAATACATGCATTTGTAATGACATCTTGTGCCTCTGTTCAGTCAGCCTGCCCCGGGGATAACAACGGGAGCTGTCCTGCTCCCCCGAATGCTGAAATCCTTGTAAGAGAGCGGAGGGGAGCATGTAAGCAGCATGGGAGCTGTCCACAGCCTGTGGTTTTGAAACACTCACATGGCCCTTGTCTCTACAAAGCAACTGGAAGAGAACCGTGGGGGAGAAGGACGAAAGGGCGATTCCAAGTGCATTAGTCCTGCTTCATTGGACTGGGGTCAAAGTTCAAGGCCTGGGGTCACCCTGCAACAGTGAGGGGGACTCTGCTGTTTGTGCTGTCTCTCTCTGAGAAAAGCAATTTGTTTTCAGGGGCTTTCTCCCTTTTATTAGGTACACCTGTTCAATTGCTTGTAAACACAAATAGCTAATCAGCCAATCACATGGCAGCAACTCACTACATTTAGGCATGTAGACGTGGTCAAGACAAACTTGCTAAGGTTCAAACCGAGCATCAGAATGGGGAAGAAAGACTATTTCAGAAACTGCTAATCTACTGGGATATTCACGCTTAACCATCTCTAGGGTTTCCAGATAATGATCCACAAAAGAAAATATCCAGTGAGAAGCACTTGTGTGGACGAAAATGCCTTGTTGATGTCAGAGGAGAATGGGCAGACTGCTTTGAGATGACAGAAAGCGAAATAACCACTAGTTACAGCCAAGGTATGCAGAATACCCTCTCTAAACGCACAACACGTCGAACCTTGAAGCAGATGGGCTACAACAGCAGAAGGCCACACCAGGTGCCACTCCTGTCAGCTAAGAACAGGAAAATTGAATCTCCTATTCACACAGGCTTACCAAAACTGGACAATAGAAGATTGGAAAAACGTTGCCTGGTCTGATGAGCCTCAACTTCAGCTGCAACATTAAGATGGTAGGGTCAGAATTTGGCGTAAACTACATGAAAGCATGGATCCATCCTGCCCTGTATTAGCGGTTCAGGCTGCTGGTGGTGGTGTAATGGTGTGGGGGATATTTTCTTGGCACACTTTGGGCCCCTTAGTACCAACTGAGCATTGTTTAAATGCGACAGCCTACCTGAGTATTGTTGCTGACCATGTCTATCCCTTTATGACCACAGTCTACCCATCTTCTGATGGCTACTTCCAGCAGGATAATGCACCGTGTCACAAAGCTCAAATCATCTCAAACTGGTTTCTTGAACATGTTAGAGTTCACTGTACTCCACTGGCCTCAACAATCTCCAGTGAATCCATTAGAGCACCTATGGGATGTGGTGGAACGGGAGACACGCATCATGGATCTGCAGCCCACAAATCTGGAGTAAATGCGTAAGCTATCATGTCAATATGGACCAAAGTCTCTGAGGAATGTTTCCAACACCTTGTTCAAAATATGCCACGAAGAATCAAGACAGTTCTGAAGGCATAAGGGGATTCCAACCTGGTACTAACAAGGTGTACCTAATAAAGTGGCCGTTGAGTGCGCGGGTGTGTGTGTGTTTGTGTATATATATATATATATATATATATAAAATTATTATTACTATTATTATTATTATTATGTTTCTTTTAAAGTGAGAGAGAGGAAGAGGGGAAAAAATAGAAGTGTCTGTTCACAAGGGAGACACAGATAAATAGACATCAAAATGGAGAACAAAAAAAAGGAGAAAGTGACGATGCAAGAAAAGACAGAAAAGTAAAACAAAGACAACAATAAAGAAGTGTGTTTTGCAAGTCTACACAGCACAACAGCCTTCACACATGTCCTTGATATGGAAATGTTGGCTGAGCGCTCAGATCACGTTTTGACAGCGCGCACTGGAGGCATCTTTTTCCTGTCTGACACAAGAGGTGAGCTCTCTGTTTAAAAAGCTATTGCAGATAGGGAGAGAGAGGGGGAGTCCCTGAGCCTTCGCTGTCCCCAAATCCCTCATCCTGACAAGCTTGATCTCCATTCACAGACAGACTCAGCTCTATTATTCGTCTGAATAGAGAATCCACATTCGCACGCCGTCCAAAGCCTATCGTGTGCTTTCATCAGCCAAAAAGAGCCCCTGGAAAGTGTGATACAGACTGCAAGGAGGGCAGGTTTTTTAGTATGCTGGGTAGGTGAGAGCGAAGAACAGCATTCAGGTGGAAAGTGAACAGTGGGAGTATCGGTGTATATGCATGCAGTGTGAATGCATATACATTCAAGGTAAGAATTTAAACTCCAGAGATGTGAGTAAACCGATGCCGTATGAAATGCGTGCTAGGCTTTGAGAGGGGGGGGCCTTAAAGAGACAGGAGCATCTAAAGCTTGTTTCAGACATAGGCTGAAATGAAGGGCTACATGAAGAGCCAGTATAAGATAGAAATTTTTTTTTTGAACTTTGAATCATGCAAAGCTGCCATACAGGAGTTACAGAACTACAATATAGGACTGGAAAAACAGTCTAATAGGTCTCCTTTAAAAAAATATGTAAGTTTTATCAAAAAAATCGAAAAGTTTAAGTAGTTTAATCTACAATTATGCATCATATTCTGGAAGGTCATATGTTTGCAGCGACTCTGTCCTGTGAGCCGCGTATCTCTAAAAAGTCGACTTTCCATGAGCTCAGAAAGCCAGCCCTGGTTTCAGCTTTGTGACTATGCTATGTAATGTTCTCAACCAATAAAGGCACACTTCATCCTATTATCTGGAAAATTCCAAATTACCAAATGTGGAGATACATGGCTTTTAATGGAAGGGTATGGCAAATTGTAATCTATAAAGTTACTAGTCACTAAATATTTGCTTCTGACCTCTCAGAAGCAAATATTGTACTTTTGCAGTACAAGAACAAAGTTGCATAATATGGAAATACTCAACAACTGTAAGATAATGAAATTTTCAACAGTTGATCCAGAGTGTTGAATGACTTGCAAAGACTGTGTCATGCTCAGGCCACTACAACAAGGCGGCTAATGTGCAGTGCATGGCCCGTTGTGGGGATTGGTCCCATGACTTCCTCTTAATGTCTAACCTGTAGGCCAACCTGCAACCGTTAAAGATTTTATTACGTCTAATTACTTTTACACCCAATTAGGTCTCCTTGGAGGATGAGGAAATCGACTCTGCTGGCTATATTTCATGTTTTCCTGGTGGAGTATTGAGTCGGGCTTTGCAGGACAAAAGAATCTGTCACAGGAAAGGTTTATACAGGGGATGCAAAAGGGGTTAAGAAGAACCCCCTCCTGCCTGATCCTCCCCAGCCCCTCCTTGGCGGTGACAGTACATTAGTGAATCTGCTCGGACTGAAGACTTCCCTCCCGGTCATGAGGCTGTCAGAACAGGGCTCGGCTGATTAAGATGGATGTGTGGCTAGGATGAGGCAGAAACTGCCCGTGGCCTCCCTCCTCCAATTCCTGTCTCTAGCCTGACAGCTGTCTATAACACTGCTGCCTCTACCTGTAAATTATACTAATGCAGACTGACAAGCAGCCTGCCCCGCTCCTATAGGCAAGGCCACTCAGCGGACCTGCAGTGATGACAAAACTGCTGGGCCACGCACAGGGAACACAGCGGGGGGGTTCTTGTAGCAAGCACAAAGGTGACACAACAGAGCATGAACGCACACATGTGCACATAAACCCTGCACTCACCTACACCTCAATCTTTGACTTTGTCTCTTGAATATAAAACGCGCTCTGCTGTCTAATGCTTCCCAGAAATGAACCCTCTTCAAGGCTAGATCGATTGGCGATGTCAGCCATGCATAATTTTAAAAGCCTCTGGTTTGGCTAAGTACCATAGCCAAGGTTTCAAGGTTTGCTTATGAGTCTAGTTTGGTTGGCATCCATCTGGAAAAGTGCACTGCAACTTTGAGGATGCCTAACAAACTCAAAGAAAGTGGGAAACCCGGAACCCACAACTAAGAAATACGATTAAGGAAAGGTTCTTATAAAGAGCATACCCAGCTGTGTTTGTTTAATTAAGCAAACTCCAAACCAAAACTTGCCTTGTTCATTCCTTGTCACATTAATAGTAAGGTTAGAGGAAGCGTTGTCCCAATTTCCTCTCTGGGATCAATAAAATTCATTATAATACGGTAATTCCTTGATGATAAAACAGGACAAAGCTACTTTTAATTTATTCTGTAGTTGCAAATGTAAAATTTTATTCTCTTTTTCCACAGTTCTGTATTGTTTGATGAAAATGTGCTCAAGGCAACAGCAAAAGAAAAGCACTTCAGTATTTTCAGCAGCTCTCATGTTGTTCTGACTTCTACCCTCTCACCTCTGTCTCCAAGAAGCGCCGCAAGGCCCTCTTCTTCTTGATGCTCTTGCGTCGAACATAAACGGCCACGCTGAGCGCCAGGATGACGATGATAAATAGCCCACCGATAATGCCAGCTGCTATTAGCGGTGTCCTGTAGAGACAGAGGAGGAGAAGAAACATTAATATGGCTGAAACATTAAGAAACTAAAAAAGGCACTTTGAAAGAAAGTGCAAACCTCCGCCAATGCTGACGAATTCTCCAACCTGCTGTCTAGCCACTTCAGATTTAACCCTGTACTTTTAGAATCTGGACTGCTCAGCTTGATTGGCTGCAGCTCAGAAATGTGATGCTAGAAGCATTTAATTTATGGGAAATTACCACAAATGCTCTAATCAAGTAGCAACAACAATGCTCCTAATAGAGGTATTTTCAACAGGGAGAAAGAGCTTTTGTTTCACTCAAGTGTGTTGCATGTTGCACACTTGAACAGCCAATAATAGACTTTCTGTTGCTCTGTTTTGCGTCATCTTTGATCACCTTCTTGACTGACGCTTGGCTCCTTCTAAATTGATCAATCCCATTGTTCCACCAACAACGATTATCCAGGAAGCCTTAACATGACTGTTGGGTGGGTTTATACAACTTCCCACAAATTCTATCCTCCTCCTCAGCTTCTTTCTGCTCTCTCTCAATTTGAGCCCCACTGTGTAGGTAATTTTGTGGCTTCTGTTTACTATCAAGAAACAAGCTCAGACACAAACACACAGCTGTTTTGCAGGGGGGGGGGGGGTTCCATTTCCACTACTACAGTATGTTTCCAAATAAGCCATACTATACAGAGCACAGAGCTATTTCCAAATGAGAGATGTTTCTATTTTCAGAGGTCAGAAGAAAAAGCATTTGAGGGTATGTACTCTTATTACTTGGGCTGCTGAAGAAGCTACAGCTTGTTCTACACTGGACGGGATTTCCGTATATTGTAGCTTGAATTTTTTTTCCATTACTCAATCAGAGACAATAAGGCAAGGGACTCTTAGAAAAAAGAAAGAAAAAGACAAAAGGCAACCACTCACATACCACAGTTGACAACAATCCAACAGACTAACAACTAACAACATAGATTTCTGCAGTACAAAAAAGATAAGATAACATCAAGCAAAAAACCTTTACCTATTACATTGATCCCAATGTGGCTTTCTGATCATGCATTTTCATATTTGTTTTATATTTTTGTGCTACATTTGTTCAATTCCTCACTACAGCTGTTCCATAAAGGCACCCCTATAACAACACAATGTCACAATTAGTTTTTTTCAACATGCAGATTCCTCTCATTTTAAAAAATGCTTGGATACTTAATTTTTTAACTCTATTCATCATTTATAAAGTTGACCAAAACTCTATATTTTACAATCTTTTGTTCAATAAACAATGAGTTTGTTGTTTACAATTATTATAGCTCTCTTTTGAAGTATGAAAACTGGATTTCTACTTGTTTCAAATGTATTGGCCCATACATGTATTGTACACAGCATGTTATGAAAGGTTTACATAATGAAGCTTCAGTTAGAAAACCCTTCATTTTAAACAGCATTGCAACTGACTTTGACATTTTCGCTTTGATGTAATTTATATGTGGTTTCCAGCCTAATTTATTATCTATTATCACTCCACATGAATGAGAAATTAAAAGCGCCTATCCTTCACAAATTGCTTCTGAATCTTCTGTGGGGAAAATCTGTGTATAGCAAGCCTAAAGGTTGGAAGTTAAAAGCTCTCTCTCTCCACTAATGAAGGCACTAATGCATTTGCCATTTACATACTTCTTGCACTTGTGTCTACGGTTATGCTACCACTCAATTCTGCCCTTCTATTACTCTCTCTTTCTGTATCCTTCCCCTCTTTCCCACTCTATTCCATTTTCACCTTATTGCCAGTGCCTGGTTCTTCTTTGCCCTCTGTTTTTTTTAACACAGCCACATAGCATAAAACAGCACCCCCAGATCAAAACTCTATTAGTTGTAGAGGCCATTAGCAGCTAATGGAAGACTCATGTACCATGGGGCTATGGTAGAGCAAGGTGCCGCAGCGTTGGCCATATCGATTGTGACGAACCTAAAGAAGGGGGAGCTTGAAATTTACAAAGAGGCTGTGGGTTTCCACGTAATGAGATATACAGCCATGTGGTGACTAGGAATGCAGCAGTTTGGAATGATTAGGTCGAGAGCGGGCAGAGAGACAAGGAGAAAAAACAACAATGGGAAGAACCATTACAGGAGGGGAATTCAAAGACATGGAGGAAAAAGAGGCAAGCAGGAAAAAAAGACAAGTGAGAGGCTGGTGGTGAGACAAATAACAGTACGGGAGACAAGGGAAAGGACTTCTCTAATTAGGAGGAAAGGGTTTACAGCAGAACAAGCAACAGGGGTCACCAGATGAGACGGGGGAATAATGCCATTGTAAGAGCAAAAGAACAACTCTAGCACTAGAGACTGAGCAGAAGTCTGCCAGAGGGAATAAAAAGGTTTCACTTCTGTTTCTTCTGTTTCAACACAACCTTTTTTATGGATTTCCTGGTTTGGTTAAATTCTAATGAGTTTGTCATTCTTTTGAACGCGCTCTAATTGAAAAGATCACTTCTTTTTACAGGGATTTTTAATTAAGTTGTTGTGTCTTTAGGCTATTTAGCTTTGTTACTTCTACTAGTAGTAGATATAATACAGTAATGTGTAATTTTTTGCCGCAAGTCCAAGTTGTGTAATAACAACTGTCCATTTTCAGGATTTAAGAAGAAAGATTTGTCACATACCCTCACTATTTCAAGCTGAAATAAATCGGTTATGTTTGTTGAAATTCTCTTGACATCCTGACCACAATCAATAAATTAAATGCTCAATGAAAAAGATTCGGTCTCTATGGCTGTCACAGGACTGTAATAAGCATGGCCAATCATTTAATTCAATTCTGAAAAGTCTTTCTGTCACTGCTTTATTTATTTTTTATGTTTCTGGATTTAACCAGGTCAAAAACTATTCCACTAAGCCAAGTCATAATTCATGATCTATCTTTGAATTTTTGGCCAAGAGTTAGATGACAAGGTTGACACCACTCTCTCATATCGGTCTGTTAAGTATGAAGCTAAAGCCAGGAGGCCATTATCTTAGCTTAGCATAAATGTCAAAACAATACATCGTGCATAGAGTATTGCACCAATCCAAGACATAGTTCCAGCGAATAAATGCTTGTTTTTACATTTAGGTGTGTGTACATTTTAAACAAACAAACAAAAAGATTTTGACCCGTGGCCTGTACTACGAAGCGGGGTAACTGGCTTATCCAGGTAACTTCAGGAGTAACATCGTGACGTCGGGTGTAACTTCCCGGTTAACCCGTACTACGAAAGGTGGAAAGGTGTTAACCGAGGTCTGTTGACATGGCAATTTATGCTGCATCTCTAAACTGCTCCGAGCAGGTTTTGTGTTGTCTAAGTGTTTTCACATATTTAGAAAAAAAAAAAAAAACCTAGATGAAAGTGTGAAATTTACAAAAAGAAAAATCGGAAATTCCCTGAAATTAATGTCATAAAAAATCAAAAATCACTCTGGTGTTTTCTTCTGAATATGCCCAATCCAAGGCAAAGTCTCTAAGGTGCATGATAGTGATAGCTAAACTCAGGAGTATTTCCTCACAGCTAAATCTGATTGCAAAGTTTAATATAACTTCCCAATGCATGCATAATAGCCTACACGGCAGAGGTGTGTGTGTTGTTTGTCTCATAAATGTGTGACTATAATGTCAGAGAATATTCACGTTTTTTACTTGTAGATTAATCTTGGAAATTAAATTTTCTCTCGGATTATTACCCCTCTCCGCTGGCTCCTTTTTTTTTTTTATTACAATGGACCTTATGTGAAGTTGTCCCTTTACATCTTAATCATATTAAACATAAAAGAAGAGCCCATAAAATACATAATAGAGATTTGAACTACAATAAGAACACAGTGAAGATAATTAGGCTACAAATTTACTCAAGCCGCCCTGGCTTTGTCATCCGCCATGATATTAGATTTAGCCGTTAACTTGTCTTTACATTCATAATTTCCTGATACTACCAATGTGCATTCCTCTGGAGAAATACGGAGCATGTGCCGTTGCGAAAATCTCTGCCTATACGGCCGAACACATCCCTTTTATGCGAACGCCTACCAAGTCCAATTAAGTTAACACTGGGTTAACAACTAACCAACATATTATCCACCGTCGTAGTACCGTTTAACTCCAGTGTAGGCGGTCAGAGTTCCCCTTCGAGGGACGCTGCAGCAATCCGACTCCAAGGAGGCGGACGTGCTCAGCGTAGTGGACGATGACTTCCGGGTGTCGGGGCGGCGTCATCTGGCGGCCCGACTATGACGTGCTGCTGGAGGTGGTGACTAGAGCCGTGGCTAAGCTCAACATCAACTGGCCACAGGAGGAGCAGACACCACAGGCTAGTGGTAAGCTTGATGAAAGGTTTCTTAAGCACCACGCACCACCTCCACGCCGGTCTCTGCCATTCTTTCCTGATTTACATGATGAACTGAGTAATCATGGGGCAGACCCTTCTCTACATGGCTTTCCACACCCCGATCACTGAACTACAGTAATGTGATGGGGGTTAGGGACCGTGGTTATGGGAGGATGCCTCGGGTGGAGGATGCGCTTGCGAGCTATCTCTCCCCTCGACTTGCGTCCTCCCTGGAGAAGCCGGCGTTACCATCCAAACCATGTCGCACCACATCCACGCTCGTGGATGGCAGCGGGCCAGGCAGGTACGAGCTTGCACACCATGGCGGGGCTTCAAGCCTACCAAGCCGACCTGCTACAGGAGATGGTTCAGAGGGGGGGTCCCTCTGAGGAAGATCTGGCGGAGCTTCGCAGAACCACGGAGCGTTAGACGCAGGGCGAAGCGTTCCGCCAGTACCTCCCTCGCCGGTCTGGACCCAAGGCAGCTGAGGCTGCCAGGCGTAGGTCCCTTCCCTCTACGAGCTCCTACGGAGAGGAGAGGAAGCAGAGTGTCGCTTCTCAGGGCCCCCCCGAGAAGCTGGGGCAGCGAGACGGCGCTCTCTCCCTCAGCCATCTGAGAGACGCGATCTGAGGACCGTCATCCAGTCTCGACGGAGCTCAGGGAAGACCGGGGTAGGGGAGTCTTTCTCCCCTCCCGCACCCCCCCCACCCCCCCCGGAGGCCGACCGAGGTCCCCTCCGCCGTGGCAACAGATGATGTTATCCCGCCGTTTACACGTTCAGGACGCACCTGCCACCATCGAGTCCACGCCGTACTGCCTGCCCTGAGGGTCTGCAGTCAGGCGGTGCCCCGACTCACTCACCGTGGATCTTCGGCGGCTCCCCCCTGCCGTTCTGGGGCTTCAGGGGTCCACCAGAAGATCACACGAGACACCGACCACCAGCCCCGAGGGGCTGGTTCCGTTGGCAGACTTTGCAGAGGCTTGGCGGAGCCTGACGAACATTTCTCCGTGGGTCCTGCGCACTGCCATAGATGGGTATCGACTACAGTTCTAAACCCGCCCTCCAAATTCAACAGAAGAGAGGGGGTGGTTTGGACTGTGGTCCGCCCGGAGCAAGGTCCGGTGTTGGGACAGGAAGTTCGTACTCTGCTGAGGAAAGGGGCCGTGGAACGTGTCTCCCCCCCAGACAGAGACGCCGGTTCTACAGCCGGTACTTCATAGTCCCCAAGAAGGACGGAGGGCTGCGTGCCCTATTTTGGATCTGCGGGTTCTAACCGGTCTCTGAGGAGATTC
>NC_060150.1:15337768-15373705 GCF_021292245.1 Micropterus dolomieu | reverse complement strand
AAAGCCTGGAGTTTGCCCCGGGGAATATTAGGGCTATCCTGCACCCTCGTTCAGGATACATCCCTAAAGTGCCTTCTTGTGCGGCAGGGTCCACAGTGGTGCAGGCATTTCATCCTCCACCTCATGTGACGGCGGAGGACGGGAGACTTCATCTGCTCTGCCCTGTCAGAGCACTGAGTATTTACACTCTGAGGTCCTCCCGTTGGAGGAAGGCTGACCAGCTGCTAGTGTGTTTTGGGTCTCCCAGGGCCGGGCTCCCTGCATCCAAACATACTATTAGCAACTGGATTGTTCAGACTATTTCCCTGGCCTATCAGGTGCGCGGTTTGCCTTCACCTGTGGCTGTGAGGGCTCATTCTACCAGAGGCATGGCGGCCTCTCAAGCCCTCCTTTCCGGGGCCTCTTTGCAGGATGTTTGTTTAGCGGCTGGCTGGGCCACTCCGCACACATTCATTCGGTTTTACAGTCTTGACCTTCCTTCGGCACCTGGCACTCGTGCGCTCTCCTCTTAGTCGTGCCACTTTATTGCACACAGGGGCAGGCGGGGTTTTCGGCACGGTTTTCGGCACGGTTTAGTGGGTATCTCGTTCCCATAGTGTCGTAACCAACGCAGTTCGAGTTCCCTCGAAGGGGAACGTCTCGGGTTACGTATGTAACCCTGGTTCCCCGAGAAGGAGAACGAGAGACTGCGTCGGCCCGCCGCACCTCTCTCCCCGCCTGAAGCGCCTGCTTCATAGTTTAAGCTAATGATGAGTGTGTACAGGTGTGCTTTATACTCCTCCGGTTATTCCGTCACACCTTACCGTTCTAGCAACAAGCCAATAGGATTGGAGTGATTTCATTCACGTTCAGACCTGCTTCGCCTAGAGGCGTTCCCATAGTGTCGTAACCGACGCAGTGTCTCGTTCCCCTTCTCGGGGAACCAGGGTTACATACGTAACCCGAGACGTTTGTCAACCCTGAGTTAGCCACAGGGGCCTGTACCACGAAGCGAGTTCAACATACCCAGGATATCTTTCAGTTATCTGGCTTAACTAACCCCAACAATCGCAGACGAGATAAGCGGTACCACGAAAGCTGGTTATCAACTCGGTAACTCAACCCAGGGTTTCCCAATCCAGCCGTGAGCGCGCTCACATAAAAGAGGCGGTGCTAGCAGCAGATGACCAATCACAGACACGAACAAGTCCACTGGCATCAGTGTCATATTTTACAAAGGAGCAAACTGTAGGCTAACACTACAGAAATATGACACAGGCCTTTAAAGAGCACAGCTGCAGCTGACACATGCAGGGAGACGCCGATTCACCTCACTTCAAAAAACTTCTCGTCACTTCAAAAATTAGATTAATTTATTCAACACACTCAAAAGTGTCCTATACATACATACACTAACCTAAAATAGGCTAGATAGCCTACGTTCACATCCAAATTTAGTATTTCAATATCCCTACTAAACTTTTCATAATATTCAGCCTCACATGAGAGAAATAAAACCCATTTATTTTAATAGCTGCGACAGGCTGTGTGAAACGGACTGGGAGCAAATAAAAAATAGGCTATTAAACACGTTTCAAAGCAGTAAGTAGGCTTAGCCTACTGTAAAATCATGTAGGCAACAATAGCCTTGGGTTTTTAATTAGTCTCTGTAGGATGATTTCGCTATAGCCTACAAGAGTTTCTCCGTATCACTGCAGCAAACATAAAGCAGCCTATAAAACAGTCTATGGGATTTCCTACAGATGGTGAAGTCATTTTCCAAGAGAGCTGATTGGTCAGTATGCGGCGTTTTCATAGAGTTGATCTCTTATGTGGAACATAACCTGCTCCGGAGCAGGTTAGCCATTCAGCATAAGTTACCATGGCGATCTACCCCAGTAAGAAGTGAACCACCTTCGTTGTACTGAAAACCCAGGGTTAACCCTGAAGTTACCTGGATAAGCTCAAATCCTGCTTCGTGGTACAGGCCCCAGCTGTTTCCTCCTTTTCCTTTATTGTAAGCTAAGGTAAGCTCATTGTCTCCTGACTCCAGCTTCATATAGACAGATATGGTATTAATCTCTAGCACTGATTCAACTCCACTACAACCGCTACTCCCACTGACAATAATTATGAGGACATTTTTAATAATTAATGAATAATGCTTGTTGATTGATGTGATTCACACAGGTTCCACTGACACATACTAAATACTTACAATGGCACAAAGCATATCACAAGATTCAGAAAAAGTTTAGAACAGAACAAAAGATTCGTAAGTCAAACATCAATTATAAAACAAAACTGCCTGCACTCTTGTAATGAGTATTTTGAAAAACTTTAATGAGTAGTGGCAGGATCTGATGGTGGTCTCCCAATCCCACATTACAAATGTACCCAGAGATCCCTTACCTGTCCATCATCCCAACACAATCTTGGAGTCTTGGCCCGACGCACCTGCAGGGCAGACCAACCAGAGAGATCATCCATTAACTCAGGGACAGCTTATGAGCAAACCTCATGTTGTCTTTCTTTCACGTCAATCAGCTGTCACTGGGCAGGGACCTGTGAAAATTGAATCAAGAGCATGGCTGACCGCTAGTCAGTGTGACAGGAAGAAGCGCTTTGGGTGGGAAAGCATTGTTCTTGTTTGTTTCACGTGTTTCTTGAACAGTGTTTTGGACTGAGAAAACATTTCGGCATCATCTGCTTCTCAGAGCATTTTCTACTTTTTCTTTCTTCAAAGTGGTGTTCAACCTTTGACGAAACTAAAAGAAAACTAAGGTACCCTATCAATATCAAAAATAGATATCATCTATAGAAGACAGAAAACCTAGAAACAAGTTACAGTAAGGCTATTTATTTCTCCATTGAGTGTTTGTCCCTTACTTCAAACACAGAAATAAGGTTGAGAAATGCTTGCAGTGTCAGGTCAGTGCAGGTGGTGTGGAGATAATTATATTCTGGGATGACAGGGTTTACTGTTGAGCCTTCTAGGGGTCTTATCGGCCTAATAAATCCCCATCACAGCTGCTTTATTTTAACATCCAAGCCAGGCTTTTTGCATAAATATAGCAGCAAAAGAAATACTTCTATTAGACTCTACATAATGTAGCATAGCAAGTGCTATATATCTTTTCTACTATAATACTTGTACTTCTACTAGACGTGTACTGCCACATGCCTTGACAAAATTTCAAATTTTTTCTAACCCCTAAAACTGCTATACTCAGTGTTTATTATTATTTTTTAAAAGATCACATGTGAAAAGAGTCGTACTAGTGAATCTAAGATGTTTAAGTAGGGGAATGGATAATTTCCCATATCATGGGGGTGGCAGAGTGTTCCATTTTTGAGTTGTGTTCTTTTCTTTGCTAGTTATACTTTGTTGTTATGATTATTTGATTGATTTAACCTTAGTTTATATTAGGTAGCATTGGCTTAACATTTGTTGTAGTTATTGTGGTTTGTTAATATAATGTGTTTGTCTACCCCCCTTTGTGTCAGAATGGCCTGATCAGCCACTATATGTTTCCCCCATGTCTCAGTCTTGTTAGGTCTGTTTAGTTAGTCTAGGTCTGTTCTGTTCAGCTTATGTTACGGTTATGTTACCTGAGTTAAGTTCTGTTTAGTTGACCTCTTTTATGGGCCCAGAATTTTCTATTTTGTTTCGTAAATGAGTTTTTATTGTGCTTTGTAAATAAAAATATATATTTTTTGGAAACTTACTTTCTGACTCCTCATGCCTGACAGCTTGGTCCCTCACACCACAGATAAATATCACCTGGCTCTGCAAATCCCCTCAGCTCTATGGAGCTATCTAGAGACTTCAAGACAATTTTTCAAACCTGCAACTTTACCGTTTTGGTTCACACTCTGTTTGGCTGTAGCAAACCTGACAAAATCAGTTATTGCAGGTTTAACGAGTACTGCGGTCCATGTAATATTCTGTAAATATTAATTTTCTGATAAATAGTCAGTGTGAATAAAGGTGTAATCTATTATGTACTTCACTATTTTGAAAAAGAAGAAAATCTATTTTAATTTGTCTTTGATTCAGGGACTTTGCTCTTTGATTCAGCATCTTTAACAGAATCACATTTAGCGTCTTTCCAAATACACTTATATCTTTTTTTCTTATTATCTCAACAATCAAAGCCATTGGAGTGCTGATAACATTGAGAAGTGGCGTTTTTAGCATTGGGTAAGCACAAAGTGATATGAGCAGACTCATAGTTGCTCATTAATTCTTGCTCCTTGAGTGGAGGACTTTGAACAGCAGGATAGACACAAGAGAACGTTTTTTGAATGCTTCTTTGTGTGTGTGCGCGCATGCGTGTGTGTGCATGCTGCACAAGCACACAAGACAACAAATTACATAGCAAATTAGGAGAGCAGGCTAACTTCGGAATTAAATAGGTGACAACTGTGGCTGCTCCAAAGTTGCTTCGTTGTCAATTAAATGGTGCACCAAAGAGCTAATTAGAGAGCAATCAGTGTCTGTATCTAGTGTTGTGTTTGAGTGTGTGTGCATATAGTTTCCTTCCTACAGCACTAGCAAATAAAGGACTGACAATAAACATCACGAGCAAGGCACATATTCTTGCGGCACATAGTGGTACCTTTTGATAATAGTCACATCTTTCTATCAGTATTTGTTACTTTCAAAGTCTGATACTGTGAGGCCTCCACAAGACAAAATCGGGACAACTATGCCTCTTATTACTATTTGGGGGAAACTGTTTTGGAAGTAAGTTTCTCATAAAACTTCGGTGGATTTAAACAGGAAGTATAATGCATGCCGTGGGCTACTATGTAAGTCTGTTTTATTGAACCTATATTTGTTTACATTTTGGCAAATTGACACTGTTCCTGTTTGCAATTTACCCATGGATGTACAGACAACTATCACTGGATTACACTGACACGGTAGCTCCGCTTTAATCTTCAGAAGAACCTTCTATTCATTCAACTTACACTGTAAATTTCCAGCTAAACTGAGGCTTTTTGAAGACCCTTTT
Source organism: Micropterus dolomieu (assembly GCF_021292245.1). NCBI lineage: Eukaryota > Metazoa > Chordata > Actinopteri > Centrarchiformes > Centrarchidae > Micropterus > Micropterus dolomieu. Next base: position 15,368,705 of record NC_060150.1, on the reverse strand, counting down.
CTCTCTCTCTCTCACCTGTCATTCACCAGTCTTGAGTTTTGCGTGCATGCCATGCTGCCTACAAGTTTTATTCTTTTTACATGTTTATTTACAGCATTAAACATTGAAATGTATATTGTAATAGGCTGTATATTAACTTATTCGGAGAAAACTGGTAGTACTATGTAAAATCAGACGTTGAGCATCCCCATATCGCCAAAATATCATGATCCTTGTTTCTCTGCGAAGCTTCGACTGTGAGATTGACAGTCGAATCAGGCTCCGCCCATCGAATCTTCAACTATTGGGGGTCAGTCGTACTTCTAAGCAGATTTATGGATATATATTCGTGATGGACATCAGAGATAATGATGGAAGGTGTGTAGAATGTGGAAGTCACACTGAATCTAAATCTACCATCGTTTGTGTTCAGATTTGACAGAATTACGACTCGGAAAAGAAGAAATGCAACGCAAATTGCAGGAATTGGGTTAAAGTACCTTAATTACCCCCATGAGCTGTGTCACAGCCACTGCTGCTGTATCAGCTGCTGATCCTGTTGATAAGGAAGCCAGATGAGCGGGCCAAACAATTAACTTATTATTCTGTTGTTTTTAGAACACCTGTATGCCACCATTTGAACATCTTCACGGTAGAGTAATGAGGCTTCTGGTTTAATCGTCTTTAAGCAACACAGTAACTCCTTAAAAACTGCAACGGTGCTGTGCTATTCCTGACCCTGACCTTTGATCTCACAGCGCCATATTTCCAGCCTCAAGTTCTGTCTTGATGTTAATCCAGAGCACCCTGTGGCTGACGGGCAGGATGAGATGACGGGATGATGATGATGGAGGTATTGTCTTGAAAACTACAGATTAGTGTTCACAGCCAGGGACGGGCGTGTGTGTATCTGTGTGAGTGAAAGATGTTATGGAAAGAATTGTAGCACATATCTTTTATAGCGAATTCCTCTCCTTTACCCCCACCTACTTTTTAAAAACTCCTTCATTAAAGCGCTTTTCAACACCTACAGGGCAGCCGCAGTGAAATAAAATGACCTCCTGCTATGTGAGGGACAGCATGTTAAGTCCCTCTCCACCTCCAGCCCCGTTGCTAGGCTTCCGCTCTCCATCTTTGTTTGCCGAGACCACTGGCAAGCTCTACCTCACCCCCTCACCCACCCATCCACCAGCAGTCAGCTGCTTGTTTGATAGTATGTCCCAGTTTTAGTGAAAAAGTAAAAGGCCAAAGCTAATGTTCAAAGTCACACTGACTTCAAAAAGCTTGAGAGGATGAGGAAAACTAAAACTAAAAATTTTCTTTGTATTCACAGCCTCCATGCTTTTGAAGACTTGTTCCACTTTGGAGTCTGCATTAAAGTGTGTTTGTGTGGGGAGAGACAGCAGGCTGGTGGTCTAAGCTGTGGGTTTATTAACATGTTTGTTTTCTGAAACCCTGTGCGCTGCACTTCTGCATTCAGAAATCCAGGTAACTTTGTACATTAGTCTGTCAAGCACGGAAAGAATAGTTCAACATGGTAGCTGATTTCCTTCACTTTGTTTGCCATGCCACAGAGCGAGGAACTATGTCCTGTAGTTACAGTAACATTCCATAATGAGACAAATCTGGTCATGCTGTTTTTATAATAATTTTACGCCAATTTAAGGATGACCTTTTGCTCCAACAGATGATTTGTGACCAAGGTTATAATCATTAACAAAGACGAACGAAATAACGAAAACTAGATGTGAAAAAACATTGTCGTTAACTGAAATAAAAATAAAAATGAGGCTTTACAAAAAAACGATAACTAACTAAAACTGTGTAGTTTTGCAAAACTAACTAAAGCTAACTAAAATGAAAGAGTAAATGTCCTTAGTTTTTGTTTATTTATTTATTTTTTAATAGGTCCTAAATAAGCCTACACTTCGAGTGGATATGAAGCCAGGGGAACTGACATTGCGGGGCAGTTATTATGGCCCGATCAGCAGTGGTGCTCGCAGTGTTGAGCCGATCACCTGTTCGTGAGCCGCAGTGTGTTATGCTTTTGTTCCCGCGTGAAGAGCTGGCACGCTGCATGTCTGTCAAGAGAGCCCGGGGGTCAGGGCGGCGTCTGGCCGCAGCGTAGCAGGTGCCGACCGCTGTTACGAGGAGACCTCCATGCAAGGGAGGGTGTGTGTTTTATGGGCTCATTGATATCTCAGCCAACCTGGCTCTGGCTTCACATTGTTTTAATACCTCTTTTTTGATTAATGAAAGTTTAGATTTTAACTGTTTTCCAGTCATACTTGCCTTCAGGGTGCTAGGGACCTGTTGTTTGTGGCTCCAAGGGGGGCCTCCACTATCTTCCAATTTCTTAGCTGTCCATCAATTGTATTTCACCTCCATTTATTGTATTTCACCTCTTTAACCAAGAATGATAGAGCTATAGACTGATATAATGAATTTCTTGGGACCACTGTAGGATTAGGGTAGTTAGCTCTGTATGTAGGTTAGAAATTATACTGTAGATTGCATGTGCTTCATTTATTTGCAGTATTTATTAAGACAATGTGTCATTACTTCAAATATATATATATATATATATATATCTCTGCTTAGTGTATATATATATATGTATATGCTTAGTGTTTGGGCCCCTATGTACAAGCTTCAGATAGCTTGAAAAAGGGTGTCCCTTTTCACAAATATTTCTGATTGTACTATAACTATAATAACCTTGTTTGTGACTTCCTGTGATCACATTAGATTGTATAGAACCACTTCTTAATGTAACCTTTGCTCCCAGGTACTTCTTCCACTACTTCACTTGCAAACTTTCCTCACTGTCTTCCCTATGCCCCCCCCCCCCCTAATATCTCCCCTCTAGCCACTGTTTCTTTGCAACATCCCGTCATTCATAGTTCATCAGCACTGGACTGCATATGGCCTTAAGGGTCAATATATTCTGCCTCTGACCAGAGGACCCCCAAGAAACCAGCTACAGGTCAAGGGAATCTAGTGGCTGCAAAAGTAAGTCATTTTCTCGCCTTCTCTCTTTCTTCCTCACTCTCCTTGGCAGGGAGTTGCTGCATGTCCAATGCAGCTTGTCTTCATGATGCTTTTAACAGCATAAAAGCACCTGAGCCAGAGGACACACACCAAAGTACGAAGGCGAGAAAAAACTTGCAAAAAAAAAAAGCATAATTTTTTATACATAGACACACATCTTTATGTGTCATCCCTCTCTTACCCCTGGGTGCAGTTGGCATGGCAGGGATGGCATTCGTTGTTGGCCTTGGCGTACTTGAAGATGAAACTGTTGGCGCCCTGCAACCCATCGGGGCACTTCTCCACGCAGTTGGGTCCATCTTTGAAGTGGAGGCATTTTACACATTGGTCAGGGCCCTGAGAGGAGAGCAGAACAAGGAGGAGGGAGATGAGAGGATGGGTCAAGAGGAGACGGTGGACAAGGCATGGATAAAGAAAAAGAGGCAGAGGGCGCAGTAAAGTGATTAGCAAGATGGAAAGGGTGGGGAGGGGGCAGGAACAGAGAGAACGTAAGACATGTAAGACAAAATGATGGGCAAACAGGTGAAGAAAACCAGTAGGAAAAATAAAGTTAGGGAAAATGGAACGGGATTAAACAAGAGCAAGGAATGGAGATATAGAAAAATGTATTAGGAGATGGTGAATGGAACTTATCAAATTCAAACCTGGCGAATCATGTCAATTTGCTCCCTTCCCACCACTGCTAATGTAGTTGGCGAGGCTCACATCAATTCCATTCCTGTGATTTATAATGTGTTGAGCAGAATTGCCATGTGTGTATTCTGCCGCACCCATGTTAAAATTGACTAAATGCATAAGGAATCATATCAGTAAGGAGCATCAAATTTGATGGAGGAGCTGACAGGTGGTAACTGAGCACGCTCAGCTGCAACAGGATCATGAATAAGTATGATGTACGATAGCGGTGTGTGTTTGTACATGTGTATGAAAGTAGGAAGAGCATAAATGACAGTAACTCATGTGTGTGCTTATGCTAGTGTGTGTGTGTGTGTGTGTGTCTGGAGCGATGAAGGCGCTGACTAATGTCTGAACTTGTGAGCACACGTGTATGCAAGAGTTGTTGTCAAGGCGCCCTGTTGTATTCTAGGGGCTTGGGGTTTTGGCGCCGCACTCTGTTGCTAATGACGACCACAGTGACCTGATGGGCAGCTTCTCACAGGTCGACACATTCAGACACACGCTATCAATAAACATTATTCTCACTTTGCATGCTCGTGTGTATGCATGCGTGCGAGTGCAGACGCATATAGATGTCTGAATGCATTCAAGTGTGCTTGCGTATGTGTGTGTATTTGTGTGTGAGAGCGCCTGTGGATGATTGACTCTGGTGTTATTTACTACTCAACTGTGACCAGCATCTCAAAGTCAGAAGCCCCTGTGCATCCTTGAGGAGTCTCTCTCTCTCTCTCCATCTCTTATTCTCTCTCTCCCTCCCTTTCACTGTCTCCAGGGCCAGCCATAAAAGGTTACTCACACAACGTCTAAATTCCACAAAATAAGTCTTGCGGCACATTAGATAAAGCTTTCTGTAACACTTATGTATTAATTCTATCTTAAAATAATAGCTTCAAAATCATTTTGACAGTACACTGACTTAATAGAGTGAATGGCGCCTCTGTCATTACCGCTCCGGGCTCCCTGTGCCAGCCGCTACGCCATGTAACACTAGAATCCTGGTGTAATGCTTTACTGCACCAACACGGCTCTTCAGCATGCAAGCTATAAGAAGAAGCAAAAAGTATACAATGTATACAATTTACAATTGGTACTCTCAGTATGGATTTCATGGCAGAGGCTGTGAAGACACGTTGTCAGAGGAAGCGAGGAAGAGAAAAAAAAAGAGAGAGTAATCGAGCGAGAGACCAGACTTTAGTGTGAGCTAAAACAGCTGAGAGGATGCAGGACAGATGCTGAACTGGCCTTCTTGCTGTTGGACTAGTCAGTTATAAAGTATTAGCTGGCTTGCTATGTCTTGTGTTGGCGGTAAATGAAATTATGCAAGACAGACGCCAAGCTGGCATTCTTTGTGTGTACACAGTTGGACTAGTAAGTAATAATGCTTTGTCTCATGCTGTCACACTTGCTTGATGTTTGGCTGTCTTCGACTTGCTAGTTTTTGAAGTAATGTAATCATGACAAATGCACATGTATAGCTGTCCTTATTCACATCAGCGGTGAATTACACTCTGAAACAGTAGAAGAAAAAAACAAATGTTGCATAATGTTGCTTTTACACACAAAAGATGGGAAAATACTCAAGTAAAGGTACTTTTTGGGGGTTTTGTCTAACTGCATGTGCATATGTTTCCTTAAATTGCAGTGCTTTGAGATTTCTCACCCAATGTAGTTTTTAATACACTGGTTTGGTTGTTTCAAGGGATTTATTTAAATTAAGAAAAATGTACAATATTCCCTGGCTTAATCTTAAAAAATAAAACAGTGTAAGTTTGTGGCGCCTGGTCACGTTGCATATGTGTGCTACAGAAGTTGTTATAAAGAAGTTGTTATAGAGTACTTTTTTCTTCTCAGTTGGAATTATTTTAATAATTTTACAGGCCTGAGGAAGTAAGAAGCAATTCCCAAAGAAAAAAAAACTAGCAAAAATACATGTAGCTTTGTTTTACCAAAATAAATTTTTTCTGCTTTTCTATCACATTAATCATCCTACGACCCATGAGATTTTTCTTGCAACCTTTTCCGGGTGTCCCCTAGTATTATAATGCAAATGATGAAATGACTGTAGCAGCCTTCCATGGGAAGAATATTGGTTGAACATACTGTTTGTGTTTACAGATGCATGTTTTTTCTGTGTGCAGACACGTGTAACTCTACTGACATTTTAAAGGGAAATTCTAACATTTTAGAGGGCCGTGGTGTGATCACATCCGAGACTCTAAAAGTGACTTTACGGGAAGGTCAGAAACTAATCTCATTTTGCTGTTTTGAGTGTGTGTATGTGTGCTTGCCAAAAGCATGCCTCCTAAAGTAGCCACAGTAGTTTATCATTCCTCCCATTAACCTACCATTCACCTTTGCAAACACAGCACCTGCATCTTCTGAAATCCTGTGCGCAAGACCGATAAACTCCCACAAAATAAGTAGGAAATCCACTTTAGCATGCACAAGATATGAGACTATCTTGAACAGAAAAATGAGAGGAGTGGTTTTAATCTAAAAGCAAAAAGCCTACCCCTAGAGAGTCACTTAAATCATTGAGTGAAAAGGAAGTTGAGTATGAGGGTGTCTGAAGTGGATCCGGGTGTGCCTTACCTGGCCAAGACATGTCATGGTGTTCCCATCCATCTTTTCACACTGGCTATCGCACTCCAGGCACACGGATCCATTGGCAAATTCACGCACTTCCCTGATAGAGATGGGGAAATCGAGATAGAGGTGCATGTATTATAGATTTGAGAGCGTACCCATTTTGAAATATTGATTTAGAGCCTGCTGAGGGAGGATTTTGAAGTACGCTGTGCGCATATGAGCACAAGCTGTACATAGGAGTCTTTTGATTTCACACCAACATGTGATCCGTCATCAAGAAATCAAGGTCAAACCTTAATTTACTCATACCCATTTCCACGAGTCATCCCTGCACTGACTGCTGGAGTGCCCTCTGGTAAAGGGGCACGCTGGGCAGCGAGCTGCCCGAGACTATTTGATCAAGTTAAAGACTTAGCATGGTCAATATGTTAACAGAGAAGGCCCATGAATAATGAGCAGCTTTTTAAATCATGGGCAAACACGGGTTGATGCATGGAGGGAGCAGGGAGTGAGAGGAGAGATGGTGTGATGGAATGAGATAAGAGAAGGATGGCAGAAGAGGCCGGGGAGAGGGCAGGGACAGAAATTGGCACTGGATAGGGTGAAGTTGGAGGCACAGAGGGAGAGGATGAAATGAGAAGAAAAAAGGTTACGACAAGCAAGCATAGTAAGTAACACAAAATCCAAGTATCATTGCAGTTTGTGCATCTGGTAGTAGCTCTATCAGTGTAGTTCATGATGGTTTTGTTTTTCCACTTAGACTTCTAAAGAAATAGAGGTAAACAATAGAGCTCAATATTGGGTTTATACACCGCAATTACACCGACTGGAGCTGCACAATGCCTCAGGCCATACTGTTGAAACTTTATATGTGTATCTGTGTGTATTTGTGTGTGCGCGCATGCACCAGATCTATAAAATCCTCCCTTTGTTTGTGTCAGAATCAGCGCATTTTCTTCCCTTTTTGAAGTGCGCCGTCTCCGCTGTCAATAACAACCGCTGCCGATCAAAAACCCTTTTCACATCAGAGGGATCGATCCGCTGACGCAGAGGACAGGCATCCTCCGAGGAGCATTCACCCAGTTACTAAACAAACAAGCCCCTCTCTCACAGTGGCAAGATAATGAGAGTGACTCTCTGCGTGTGTTTTGTTTTTATTTGCGTGTGATGCTACATAGAGATCCGACAGATTCTTCCTTGTGAGCCATTTTTATGTGATCTTGCACTGAGAAATTTGGATCTCCTGCGGGTATGTGTGTTTTATGCATTTTCATGTGGTGAATATTAGATGAAAGTCTTTTGGACTTGGCGGTTCTAAAAGCTACAAAAAAGAAAAGAGACATTGTGACACTCCCCAGTTCAACTATATCACATTAAAGAGCAATAAAAGTGAAGATATAATCCCTGATTTCCCTATTGCTGAGCCTTAATGTCAGGGCTTTAAAAAAAAAAATGGTCTTAATGGTTCATCGTGTTCATAGCAGTTTGTCTCAAACATCCAAATATGCAGTATCACAGTGTCCTTTTATTAATAATGTTTTTAGTGGACTCAAAGGAAACTCCCATTGCTCTCTTTACATTTCTCCCTCGTCTTTCTTTCCCTTGTTCCGAAATAAATTAGATTTCTCTCCTGGAAGCTCTGTCCAGGGGAATCCTTTAGAAAAGGGCCCAGGCAGTGGAGAGATATCTCTTTTGTTGGTTGAGGAGGAAAAATACATGGAGGAGAATGGGCGAGAGACAAAGACTTCGGCAGCGGTGCTCTCTAGGGTCATTTCCATTCCGTCAAAGCCGTTCCTCCTGATTGGCCCCCTTCACGGCTGGAAGTGTGCACCAAGGCCCCATCGGGGGACGGCCTGATGGGGGATTAGCCCTGTTTTAGCAGGAATTTAAACAGGACTGTGTCCGCCATTCAGACCTCCAAACCTCCAGCAAAACCAGAGCATGGCCAACCCACCAGAGCAACTTCTTTTAATTAAACACTTTCAACGCCTCTTTAATCCCTCCTCCCCCAACCCCAGTGGACTCCGTCTCAGACATTTTCTTTTCCCCTCTTGCACTCCTTTGCTCCTCCTTTGTTTTATTCAACAGACGTATAAACTAAAGGGAATTACTGCCTTTCCTCATTAAGAATGGAGACATATAACAAGGCTGATCTGAGGAATCTTAAGCTTTAAAATCACCAGCCTGAAAATATATTTAATGAGCTAACACTAAATTCTGTAGAGATATACAGTCCAATACAAGAGATTTAGAACAAGTAAATATACCCTGAAAACAGTAGAACCCCATGTACAGTAACTAAACCCAAGAGTTTGGAATCAGTCATTCATTAGACTGTAAGATACAGCTGAAACAGATAGCAATATGAAAACTGTATACATGTGTTGTAAATGTCTAGCTCTAGCAGACGTAGGGTTAGGGTAAAACTAAATTGTACCCTTTACAATGTACATTTCATTGTTTTTGTATCTGTAGTATAATATAGGCAAGGGTCATATTATAAAGAAATCAATATTCTCCTCTACAGACATTTTCCCATGGCTTGTAATGACAAAACATCCTGGCCCAGCACTTTGCACTTTTTCTTTAATAGTTTTTTGGGGAGTCACTACGTAGATTTTTTGGGAAATTTTGAAACTTGTTCAACTTTTAACTACTCCCTTTTCTTGCATTGCAGGTGACTCTTGTGATACCCGTTATCCCCCAGTCCCCGGCAATGAGTAGGTGGCAAACTCTTCTCACAGTGCACCACATTCAGTTATCCCTTTGAAATTTGTTAAATGTTGATAGGAACAAATATTTATCTCACTCAAAAATGGTGGACATTGACCAGACAAGTTCATACTGATAAAAGTAGCAGACAAAACCCAGCTGTCTGTTTTGAAGCATGGTCTGTTGTATTTATTTTTTTATTTTTTTATTGTGTTGTAAAATGAGAAACTGCTGAAACAGTCTCTCTCTGTCTGCACTACATTAGGGTGATGTTATATTTAGACATGCAGCAGCCACCACTCCTAAATCCAGAGATAAAGTTTACAATTTTATCACTGGTAACAGTTATTGCACCAAACACCGTATCCAGTGTAAAAAAACAAAGAAGACATGTCCTTTCTTTTTGATATATACTGTTTTTATTTCCATATTTCTGTATCGTATCAGTATTGGATTAGAACTTGGTGCTACTAAATCTACTTGAATTTAGTGTTTTCACTGTGCTCAAGTAATCCAGTGTTCCTTATTTGTCTATTAAAGTCTATGATGAAAGTGGACTCAATGGCAATATATCAGTTCTATTCTATGGTTAAGTGTCTGAAATCGTATTTCAAGATTCTTTATTATAAGGTATGAGTACGGGAAATATATTGTAATATTTACCAATACAGGTAAGAAAGACCCCCCATGAACTGTTGGTTTTGCCTGTTTTGGGGGGGGGTCCAAGCCTTAACTAGGGGGGTCAGACCCCCCCCCATCCCCCCCATAATTCGAGCCATGATTTAAAGCCTCCTCTGACTCTCTTGTATCACACGGTTTCTTTGTTTTCTGTTTTTTCCTTCTTCTTTTTATGTCCTATTGTAACCACACACATTGCAAACGGGGTTTATTTTATTCATGTACTCTCTAGATTTAAATAAAGGGTACAAGCATACAAACGCCAACTACAGCACACAGCATAATGTTGAACTAACATTTAGTCAGTTGATTTTGTAATCAAGTTTTGTATTGACTTGAGTGACGCAGAAAGCATACAGTGGTAACCAGGGGGAAAAACCCAGGTTATCCAAGGTTTCAATCTCAAAGGACCCTTTATCTGCCAAAGATTTTGCTTGCCACTTGGCATTTGGTGACTTCGTTCAGCAGGCAAACATTTAGGTCATGGACATTTTGATTCCACAGCTCAGGCCAGTGACACAGAACCCTCTTGAATGCTACTTACAATGCATCATAGTAGCTGACTGTATTTACAGTAAAGCAAAAAAGTGTGCCTCAGCAGCTCCCTGCCACACGCCTCTTCCTCACCAGTCTTCTTCAAAGCCTCCACTGTGAGCTGTTTTTCCCCAGCAACTTCAAAAGCTTCCCTCCCACAAAGGGTCCCGGGAAAGGACCAGCAACAAGTCAACGTGACCGAGGGCTGCTCGCTCTCATACGCCCTCTCTCACAAACATACGTGTACTCTCTCCTCTTCCCCCGGGGAAAACACAAGCTTGACATCACTGCTTGCAAGAAAGGCATATTTATCTTGAGGCAGACGCTGCCGGTGCAGTCTTATTTTAGATGGATGCTTTCAAGTGTTCTGATTCACAACATCTCGCTCATTCAAGAGTAGCACAAAAGGCTGGACACTACATCTACAAAGAAGTGTTTCTCCCCAGGTGAGCAGGCAGTGATCTTTGTGATGTGCCTCTTGGCAGCATAAAGCCAAGAATGTAATTACTCACACAAAAATCAGAACATCAGTGGACTGTGAGAACACTCTAAGGGCCTTTGTCGCAAATATCAGTCATGTCCCACCTCAGAGCAGTACACACTCAGCCCAAATGGGCGATTTGTAATAATATATGATACTTCAACAATATACTCAAATGAATTTGGGACAATGTAAGTAACACAGAGTAAAATGCTCCTTTAACTGTTCACTGTTCAGTGTGAAATTCCTTATTGGTTCATCTCATTACATTCTTTCCAATCTGCAATTAGACTCCCCTCCTCCAGAGCCCTTGAGAATGTTTTGACTTCATTCTCATGCTTCAAAGCTGTTTAAATTGATTCTGCTTGTCGTGTATGGCTGTCGGGGGGAATTAATACTGTCTTCTGAAACCATAACGATCTGACATTCAGGTAAATGCTCATTTTAAAGATTTGTGTCAGACCAGCTCAAACATACTACTGGACACTTGTGAAACTTTCACCCAGATTAAATCAAAAGGAGGATCATATTTTATTTGAAACAAAAAAGACTTTGCGGATGGATTACTCACCCATCAAAGAGGTTGCAGGACTCAACACAGGTGCGGCCCCGTCTGAAATATCGGCAGGAAAGACACTGGTCAGGCCCGGGGCCCCAGCACCCGTCGTCTGAACACATCCGATCGCACACCATTCGCTGCTGAGCTGTGGAGACACAGGAGGTGAATAAATTAATATAAAAAGTAAATGAGCAAATACACATACACACACACCCATGCACACATGGTTTAAGGAATATACACACCCACACACATAATGCAATTCAAGCATACTGGAAACATTATGCAGTGTATAAATTGCTCTGAATTGACCAATAAAATATAAGAAAAAAGGGAAATGTATCCATTAATGGTTTATTATGAACTATTTCATGTAGAGTTTGGAAGTGTGTCCTGTTATGTGAGTGTGTCTGTTCTGTAGTCATACCTAGGAGATAAGCGAATTGTTGTGTGCATCTCCCTGCGTGTATGTGCATGTTTTTGCATGTTTGTGTGTGAGTATGTGTGTGAGTATGTGTGTGTTGGTCTAGCCGAGGGCTGCCCAGCTGTGGGAGCAAACATTGGTATTCCCCACACCTCCACCCATCAAAGGCGGCCCCAACCAGAACCCTAAGCCCTTTCCCCTAGACGGACCACAACAATCGATGCTGTTCATTGGACTTCGGAGTGTCCTCCATCCGGTGAGTGACATCCAAGTCCCGGGTGGGGGCAGAGCCCTTTGTCAACAGCCAAACACTCAATGGTAGACAGGGGGATTGAGCCTAATGAAGAGGCCCCATCAATCGATCTCTAACACAGCACACTCATTAATTGGCTAATGATATCAACCGTAGCCCGGCAGGGCCATGAAAAACTACAGTGGTCCATGTCTTTGTTTTCTAGTTATCTCTGTCATTCTAACAGCATGCTGCCAAAATGTAACAAACATTACAATCAAGAATATAGAAGATAAAATGGCTACTTAAGATAACAACATTTGAAATTATTTACAATAACACTAATATCACTATCGTGATATTTTTTCCTACTATCATACCTTGCCCTGTCTGTCAGACTTTTCCATGCTCTCTTTAAACAACAGTATGTGGTCAGTTTACATCATCTGCTGCCAAAGCCACATGTAGACTATTCATCACTCCATCAGGTGTCCACTTCCCTGTGGCTAGCAGTGGGCTTCATCTACCTCTGTGCATGATGCAGTAGACACTGAATAAGCTGAATAAGGACTTTCATAGCTGAGGAGCCAGAGACACCCATGACACAGCCGCCTCAGAAACGGGCATTTCAGTGTGTAAGGCCGGGGCGGAGCTGGATTTGCAGAGATGCAGGTGAGTCTGTAAGTTTGGAATTAATTAGAGGGCTACTCGAAAAGAAAATTGGAGAACAGGAGATCTTAATGGGTGTGTGTGTATCAGCATATTGGCAGTTAAGGCATTTCCCTGCATAGTTTGCAGGTGCATCAACATGACTCACAACATGACCTTATCATAACTATATAAAAAGTCCCATTTAAAAACACTGCTTAAACATCCAAAGATGTTAAAATAAAGCTTAAACTCCTATTCTACCCCCATAATTGCAGGTTTTTGCAAATGGTGAAACATTTAAACTCCACCACGACAACTTACAGCATTCCTTCGGATCTCGGTTGTTGCGGATGAGGACTTTCTGGCTCGTGGTCCTGAAGAGAGACGTCCAGTTGACAGTGTTGTAGAAACACAGGAGGCTGTTGTTGAAAATGTAGACATTCCCGGCGCTGATCTCGTCCAGCGACTGGAACTGAAGTGAGGAGATCCAACGCTGCTTCAAGATCAACAGGGAAATACCGCTTCCACTGCATGAACGGAGAAAGAGAAAGAAGGGAGGAAGACAAATTAGCAGAAATCAAATCAGATTGGAGTATTTAAGAGCAACAATGAGTACACCGGGAAAGGGAAGAAGACCGACAGGAGAAGATAAAAAACAGAAAGTAGGAAGAAAATAGAAAAAGGATGGGAGAAGGAACAAGAATTGAAAAGAGAGAATGAGACAAGATTAAAAAAGATAACAGAGAGGTGTAGAAAGTAATGGAGATAAAGGGAGAAAAAAATTATGAGACAGAAATGTGAGAAAGACAGCAAAAAAGGCAGCAAAGTAGGATGGCAGAGGAAAGATAACAGCCAGAAGACAGAAGGAGAACATGAGGAGAAAGAAGCAGACAAAGAGAGAGATGATGAGAGAAGAACAGAAGAACACGACGGGAGAAGTAAAAAGTAAAAAGCAGGAAAAACTGAGGAGAAAGAAAAGAAATACAGCACAAAGTAAGAGATGAGTAAGATGCAGAAGGAAGATGCTCCAGCTCTGAGTGAAACATTGCTGAGCTACAGGTTCATAACTGGTGTCTGGAAAACGCCGAATCTCCTTTGCCAGCGAACACAGAACCTGTTATCACAACAGGGCTAATTAACGCTGTGTGACAGCAGCGCTTCAAAAAGCCTCTCAGCAGAACAACACAGGCTGGCGGCTCATTAGCTCCATAAGTAGCCATCCAAATACAGGAAAACAGCAAGAAAGAGAGAAAGAGATAACAATGTTTCTGAACAAAGTCAGCTTATAATATGAGCATGTCATCAGCAAATATGTGAAATTGAATTGCATGTAATGTAATCTGAGTTCAAACATGTAAAATGTGATGTGGGACTGCTCTAAAATGACTACCTACCTTCAGTGCTCCCTCAGAAGCACTGACCCCAAATATCAAATATCAGAGGTCATATAACTTTATTCTGTGTTTATAATCTTTAGACCTTTTTTGTCTTTGGCTTTTTCTCAGCCATCTCTCCCTCTTCACTGTGCCTAGATTCTAACATGTTCGAATGTCCCGGTGTAGAACTCTCTCTCCCACTGCCCCCTGCCTCTCCATCACTCCTGTGCACGAGCACTAACACCACATGTTGCTGACTGGCTGGACCAATGTTGTGTGGCAAGGTCCACAGCACTTTCTTTGTTTTCCATTTACAGAGCCAGGGCTATGTAGGGAAACCAGACTTTTCTTTCAGAGTACACACAGAACTGTCTGAAGAGCGATAAAGTATCATTAAGACTTACCTGTAAAGAGATCTACCTCCAATAGTGGCCAGGTTCGAAAAAACACTGAGATCTGTCATGTTCTCAGGCCAAGACTGGATGTTGAGGTAACCTAAAGAGACAAAACAGAAGAACAAGTACAAATCAATAAACTTATTTCAAGTGATTCTCATTTAGATTTTAAACAGTGCATAAGTATATTTTTTCAGTAAAATTGATGAAAGGGAGATAAAGGAAAAGGGAAAAGGATTTGTCTACTTAAGCATGAGAATCATTAGCAAGGAAATAAAAAGAAACCTTTTTTGTATTCAAATTAGATACAGCACTGCAATTTTTTGGTCATGGAGTTGCACTCCCCTGTGAAGTTCAAGCAAAAACCCATTCTTTGTAGGAAATGTGTTCGGAGAAGACAATATACGCTAATTAAAAGAATGGATTTAATATTCTGCACAATCTGTCGAGTTGCACTTGCCTTTAATGACAGATTATATCAAATCAGGATCTGTGGAAATGACATTAAAGGGATAGAGCAGGAAATGGCTGGGATAGAATGGCCATCGCTCTTTCTTATTGCTTGGGTTTTCATTATGAAAATGCAGTTTCACTCCATTAGCTGTTTGGCTCAACTGCAAGTCACAGTTTAATATGACAAAAGGGTTTGTATACAAGGTATTGCTCATCCCTTAAGGCCTCTAATAGTTAATGAATAAATACACTCACAAGCGTACGCACACACACACACACACACACACACACACACACACACACACACACACACAGAGCAGCACATACTGTAAGCACGTGTTACTATCAGACAAACACACACATAATAACATAATATCCACCAGAGCACATTTAAGAGTTCCCCAACAAAAATCAGCTTTCAACTATTCTCTTAAAGCGTTCTTTTACTACCACACAATCCACACACATACACACACACAAACACTACATAATAATATTGTTTTGCTCAGTCAGTTTTATCAAGGTGACTCCAACGAGGCAGACTTACCTGTGATCTCTTTCACGGTGCGGAACACGTTCAGACGCTCTGGGTCCAAAGGTCCAATACCATGATACATGTCCCTAAAGATAAAAACACAAAGTAGAGACACACACAAAACAGAATATTCCTAAACTGTTGACGGTATGACCTCATTTATAAAAAAAGCCCTGAAGGTAAAAACACTGTGAACCTAAAGGCACCATTGATAAAAAATGTGTTCTTCATACCAAACTCACAGCGCTCTTTTACCCTAGCGTGCTGTGTGATGTTCATAGTTCCATATCATTCTATTCTCAGAGCTTCAAGGTACTTTGGCAGTGTTTTTGATTGGAGAGAGTACATTGCTCATTTACCTTCACATTTCAGTCTCTCTGACACAATGGGATATGAATAGAGAACTGTTTGTTTACTTACATCCAGTTAGTTTTCCATTGATTTTGAAGAATAATAGTAGACAAACAAAGATAGTGACTAGCTGATGAACATGGGGGTATAATCATTTTTGTGGATGTATTGAAGAGCAAATGTTTGCTAACATCCATCCATCCATCGTTAACCACTTATCCTGTGTACAAGGTCATGGGGGGGCTGGAGCCTATCCCAGCTGACATTGGGCGAAAGGCGGGGTACACCCTGGACAGGTCGCCAGTCCATCGCAGGGCCACACGAAGACAGACAACCACTCACACTCACATTTACACCCAAGGACAATTTAGAGACACCATTTGCTAACATACTGTGGCCAAATAAACCCCAAACGTCTAGACGTCCAACTGTGGATAGATTTTAAATGTCTTTTGATCTGCAAATCGCCACCTCAGTGTTAACTTCCATGTGCATTTGGGTTAGTTTAACAATGAATTTCCCTACTTTTGCAAGTGGCTCCTGCTTGACCCTGCAGATATCTGTAAATTGAGCTAAGCTAAGCTAACATCACCAGTCAACATACCTTGAAACGTCCACAAAGACATTAGGTGTCCATAAGTTTATCTGACATATACAGTAAGAACAAAAAACAATCTCTGAAAGCACTGTGTTTGAGGTTTCAAGCTGCCACTTACCCTTTAATGCCAGTAATGAGGAAGATGAGGTTGCCGTTGATTTTGGTGCAGTTGACAAATTTATCAATATTGCTGGCATCGACTGTTTGAGCTGTCTGCAGGCTGCCCGTCCCTATGCCATCACACACTGGCGGAATAATGCAAAACACACATGTACTATTTAAAATAATGAACTTTTAAGTAGATTTTTGTATGAATATATGAATATAGTATATCCTAAGTGTCCTTGTATCGCAGAGACCTCATCTTGAGAAACCTAGCTAGAAAATTAGCTATTTGTCGCTTTAATTCTTTATTCTCTTTTTTTGAAAATATACCCCTTCTTTTGGTGCACAGTCAAGGCCATGGCCCGTCTCCATGCATTGGAATTCTTTTGATGAAAGCACGGACCAATCCAAAGCCAATTCCTCCCTATAATGAATTCATTACATCTGCATTAATTACACTTGCGCTCTAGTGTGAGCCAAGTATTTCTGACAGAGGCGGAGGGGATGATGAATAAGGCTTACATTAAGCGGTGTAACCAGTTTTTGATAGTGATTTATACGAGCCAATTCCATATCTGAAATGTTAATTTGTTATCATTTCCCCCAGTTCCTTGGGCTATCCCTCATTAACCCCTTCCCGCTGCGTGACGATGTAATCAAGAGATTAGCCAATCAATGGATGCCACAGCCCATACATGGAGCCCGAAGGAAAACACTATTGTCTTCCCTCCAAAGCGAAAGGGCAGATCATTTACCTTTGTGAGAACAATTTTGATGAAGCGGCTAACCCTTTGTACTGAACTTAAGTAATGCTGTTTAATTTCACATTAGACATTTTAGGCGTTCAGCTGACACCCTCACACACAAAATTAGTTGTAATTACTGAGTAGGTAAGAGCAGTTTCTCGTTATGGGACCATTTCATGTTAATTAACATGTCGACTGTTGTGGGGATCAAACATGTGACCTTCGTTTATGCCATATTTATCCTCTAATATGTGATGAGCATGCAGTGGATGTTCACAGCAGTAATATGAGAAGGGGGTGATTTGTAGATATGTAGCATAGTTCAACTCTTTAAATAAACACATATATACACATATGACATGCATAAAGAATAATCTGTATTAAGTCATAACTGCATGTGTTTGAAAACAACAACACAGAATGTTATGAGAATTCTTAGTCTAGTAATAATCAAGCATAAAGTTTACTGTATGTATTTTATGATGGAACCTGTAGGCAGGGGAGGAATGAGAGTTCACTGTTCATGCTATAGGGTTGATACAAAAGTGGGTATTGCTTGGCCTTAAACATTAAAGAAGGTGTTGATATTGTTTGGGGTGCGTCAGAATAAGTAAACCACCTATAAGCGTATTTAGTGGAATATGAAAAGCTAACTCCCGTAAAAATAAATTACATTTCCTATAAAGCTTTTAAAGTCATTCTTGTGGGCTACTGTTGATCCAGTATCATGACTGTTAGCATAAAGCTATTAGATTAAATTGGTTTTTAACTGCATAAGCTCTTGCACATACAGTAAATGCAGTGCAGTAGGCCAGGAAGTTGGGAAGCAGGGGAAATGTATACTACACAAAAAACCTGAGTTTCATCTCATTTAGTATAACTTCCACATTACACAACTGAAACACGACATGAATGCTCTACTGGCCTTGCACTTTCTTCTCTATGTAATATCCTTCTGACATTGCACTCAGGATGTAGTGTAAAAATCTGTCTGTTGTCAGTGCAGTTTCTCTGCATTAAGACAAATTTGACAATCTCACAAGGCAACGGTCACCCGTTATGAGTGATGCAGCCCCTTCCTGGGCCAGCGGGCAATAAAATACATCGCCATTCCTAGTTTCATCAAAACTGGACCAGTGATGGCTGTTAAGAGTCACTCAAAGTGTCAAATGTTGACACATACTTAAAGTGCAACCATCAGACCAAAAGATATATCAACACCAAAACAATGACACTTCACTTTCTCAAGTTTTACCCTACGTCGCACCAGTAATGTTTGTTACACGCAAGTTAAAACATTTGACCTTTAATTCTAGTGTATCTATTATTTAGTGTGACTGGATGAAGACCGTTAACTGCTTCAGCCACCACAGCAGCTTTGACTGAAAATGACTTTGGGACGGATGGGTCACTAATTGGCTAACATGTTGACAATGTGAAGCTGAATAAATTAAATTAATTTAAATGGAAATTCAGTCTGATTATTAGGCTAGGTTACATCCAGTTTGGCTAAACATTTGGCCTATTTTGTTCCCTAAAAATTTGCTGGATATAAAGTAACCAACGGTGGTCCCTAGTACCCCAGATTTGACAAATGTAACTGTTCAGAACATGGAGCAGAGAATGTAAAAATAAACCTGAGATATGACACTAAAACAAAGCTCAGGCTAATGTATGGTCCATTTTCTTATTCTGCATAGGGCAAATTAAGGAGTAGTATTCTTGACGACATTCCTTTGTTTACCTTTGGGACAGATGTCCGTGCAGGGGATGCACATCTTGATGCGGTTCTCCTCCACTTCCATCTTGTTGCTGGGACACGCTCTGACACAGGAGCTGTGGTCCACCACAAAATTATCTGACAGCAACACAAAAAGAATGTTAGTGTTAGATGTTTTGTGGTAGAGATGCCGTGACGATCAGTGGTAGTAAGTACAAATATGAGTAGCCTTTACTCTTAGAACAATTTTTTAGAAGGACCCTGCTAATGGTGATAAATTGATTGTATTTTGATCACGTTTGTATAATGATCAAAACTAATGGTCTAGGGTTATATTACTCAGGAAAAGTAATGAATCAAATTTGTACTTGGTTGTAGCAATGGAAAAATGTGACTGGTGGATGCTCATTTGATGATCAGTGGAACTTGAATGTGCAATCTGTTGATGTGGCTTGACTTTTAATGCATGCTCGTTGGATTACTGCTGCACTCTGACTCCACATCCGTTGAGAGAAAGAACTGACATTGGCTTTCTATTCAGCAGCCAGAAGCTGAAACAGATGGCGTAGCAACTAGTTGATTGAGATCCTCAATTTATTTATGTTTGAGTAATCTATCTCGACTGGAAATTCTTGTCTGGAGTCTTGTTTTTAATGATAGATAGGGGATGAATGCCTTTTAAATTGACACAAGGTCACATACCATAAAACTTAATAACAATGAGCATCTATGTTTGAGCAGTGTAATGTTCCAGTATTGTTGTTGGATGTGCATGCAGAAAATCACAATTTGCTTGAAGCAGACTTACGTGGACATTTCTTGACACAAAAGGCTCCATAGGTGTACTTGGCTCTGGGGTTGTGCTCTAACTGAAAAGATGTCGGGTTGTACACAAACGGCTGAGGGCACTGGGTCACACATGCTCCGCTGTCGTTGAAATTGGTGCAAGCCTGCAGAAAGCACATAACCACAGTCAGTTGAAGGCAGAGGATGGCAGCCAGACTTCCCACGTAAGTGCATGGAGTAAAACATAGCGAGTTAAGACGAGGGGGGGTGTGTGATTTTGCCACATAAGTCTCTGTGAGCTAAGGGGAATTACAGCAGCATTTCATTTTTACGTCGGACCGCGACATGCGGATCATGCAGCCGTCCCTTGTCTCTTTAGATGCCAAATGGGAGAAAAATTGGAGCCATTGATTCACAGCCATGATGTAAATGGTGAAATGTTTTCCCATAAACCTCTTAAGTGTTTTGTCGTCTGTGTCCACAGGCTGAAGCGGCAGTAATTGAATTGGATGAGACTTCCTGTGAATTACAACTACAATATCATCTCTGTCAGTGTGCACGCGTTCCGTCGTGCACGAGTTTGCGACATAGAAAGAACTGCAGGGAATAAAATGGATACTAATTGCGACACTGAATCACCAATTTGTTCTTTGAAGAGCGCCACTGCGTCAGATATTCACAGCCCCGTAAAATGACAATCAATTTATCATCCGGTAAACAAAGTGTATCATTTTCCGGTGGGGAGGATGACAGATGTTGCACAAAAGATGTGGACCCATGGAATGGAAGATGATGAGGGGGGATGAGGTTAGAGGTGTTCAACTGCTTTTTTGTTCAGGAATAAGAGAGAAAGGAAGCAAAAGTGAAAAATAAAAGATAAAAAATGAAAGAAAGTTAAGAAAGAGAAGGAGGGTGCAATAAGGAGGGTGACAGTGTGTGTGTGTGTGTGTGCGTGTGCGTGTGTGTGTGTGTGTGTACAATCTGACATACGAAACAGTCGGTGTCCTTGGGGCCCGAGCAGCCGCCGGCACACTCGCGATGGCAGCAGTCACTGACGTAAGGCCCGAAGCATCGACCGTCACACTGCTCTGCACACACCGTCTTTGTCACTGCCCAGGAAGTGAAAAGAGAGAATTTTAAAGGCCTGACACACACATACACGCACATTCACACTCGTAAAAAAAGATAATACCACCTCCCTCAACCTTCCGCTCACGTTATAGTTGCACATAAACATCGTCTGATATGGAATTCAGGCAGAAACAAACTAGGGGCTTCAGCAACCTTAAGGTTGGACAAGTGGGTTTGTAACCACAAGGTCACTTGCTTGAATGCCCAGACAGAGTATAAAATCATGGTGCACTGTCTCTCAACAACTGTTCTGGAGGTGCCCCTGAGCGAGCCTCTTATCCTCCAGCTTCAGCTCAGTGAATAGCAGCTGAAAACTGCGGTTGTGCTTGGCTGTTTCCAGGTACCAATCTGAAGTGGGACGTTTCTGGAGTCAGCTCACTTGTTTTCCACTAGATAAATAAAGTTATAAAAAAAAAGTAAAGGACCTCACTGATTCACTGTCTGTGTTTATACAATGGGCATTTTCAGCCAAGAGGACCGACTGGCCAAAGACATCTTCCAACTGTGCTGATAATTCCCAGAAAGCCTGGCTTTATTTACTGCTATGCCAACTATCGCGGTAGCCAGGGAAATATGTACTGCTTTTCCTGCATTTTACTGGAAAACGACTTTACAGATAGCTGTATTAGTCAGTATTATTAGTATAGTACAAATACTTGGATGTGGCTCGTACCTATTGAATAAAAGTTGCCCCAATACTTGTGCTAAAGAACAGCCTCCCACACATTATTGGTACAGTAGGAGACATACCAGCCAGCGAGTCAGCAGGAGCTTGAAACTGAGGCATTATAAATTGCTTTGCTCACTCTGCTGTGTTGGGAACATAATGATGCAGTAGTGAAAAACACAACAACACCCTGTAGTCTATTAGTGAAAAACAAGCCGGTGTTAAATTATACAGTTAACAAAAATTTTGCTAGCTACCCTCCTTACTTTTGGAGATAAGTAAAACTTTATTTATACAGCACCTTTTATAACACAGGTTAGGTTAGTGGCAAAAAGTGCTGCCCATTAAATTTGAAGCATAAACATAAAAGCGCAAAGCTCATGCAAGAGAAAAACATTAAAAGTCATAGACATATACATTTTTTTATTTATAATTTTTTGTTATGTTGTTCATGGACAACTCCTTTCTCCACAGCAACATAAAATACTGTAACACACTGAAGAACTTTTTTGGCTTTTGAGCTCAATAAATGAAAAAGCTAAAAACAGATGTGTAGCCAAGTGCTCACACAGCCGCAAAATAATCTGTGTCTGATCAGATTATAGAAGATTATAGATTAGTTTAAAGCAGACTGTACAATACCTTCAATTTCTCCCACAATTCAGTAAACACAGTGGGTCACTCTGCCTTAAAGTAATTACTGATTTAACAGAATTTCATGAGCCTGGATGTCAATGTAGAGTTATAGTGTTTCAGAGGCTTCTCCACTCATTGTCATATTATATAAATTATTTTATATAAGTTTAACATTTTGGGAAATACATGTATCCTTTTTTCTGAAAGGGACTTGGAAGTATTGATATCAACCTTGCATTTTTGTTAGAATACGGCGCTTGATAAGGGAAGGGGGCAGTAAGCCTGAGCTTGGCTTTGTATAAAGTAAAAATACCCATCAACAATACCTCTACCACTAGCATGTTTTTTTAATAAGACTGATATCAGCCTCATGTCTGTATGAGTACAGAGCTGGAGTCAGAATATAGTCAGCCTAGCTTAACATAAGGACCAGCGTCAGAGGGACACATCTAGCTAGGGTCTGTTCAAAGACAGAAAAAAACCCTACCAACACCTCTATAACTTAGAAATAACCACTTTGTATCTTGTTTGTTAATCCCCCCAAAGCTAGGCAAACCACACAGTTGTGTACTTAACACAGATTGATCATTTCACTCCTGTTGATGCTATATATGTAGCCTATACTTGAATAAGCATATTTCCCATAATGTTGAACTATTCCTGTAAGTAATTGTAATGTCCTATCAGTCACACCCTAGTTAGCAGGTGTGTGGCTTTCCAGGGTAATTGTAGGGGTATGTATCACTCACAGGTTTGACACTGGTCTTCCTGATGGCCCCAGCAGCGTCCATTGCATGAGCGATGACAGCGTCTGCCTGCAGAACACACACACACATAAACACACACACCCACACCCACACACAGGAACTGTGCATCAGAAAACTCCTCAGAAACCTTCAGATGCAGTTTAGACACAAACCGTCTTCAAGATACAGCCCCCCTCACGCACCAAATGCCTAATCGTCCACTCACGGACACCCGTAAAACTTCCCCGACTAGTGACAGTGACAGGTCTGTCGAATCTCCTCTGCTCATCTGACAATAGACCCAGAGTCACTGTGGCGCCTTGTGGCCTGTAGAGAATGTAAGCATGAAAGACAGGCTTCTACTCCCTTCCGTCAAGCACTCGCACAGGCAAAGTGGGACCTGACAGAGCACCCACAGCCTTCATCTGCCAGCGACCCATCATCAAGACTTAATTGACTATGGGTTAATTACAGAGTAAGTGGAATAGTGCAGCAGATTGTCACCCGGCCCCTTCAACCACTCCCACTGTGGGGTTGTTAATGTTAAATAGTAACTACAGCTTGGCAAAGGGCCCCGATTTGGCAACCTCAACTCCCACACGCTCTCTTGTCATTTTTTGGCCCACCTCCTCTGTTCTTTGTTGCTTTTCATCCTCCTCCTCCTCCTCTGTCAGTGCCATCTAATCAACAAAATAGCAATGTTTTACACATATTGTACTTAAAAGTGTCCTCTCAAACCTTTATTTCAGAGTAACGGGCTTTGCACAATGTCTATCTCCCAAGTCAACACTATGCAGATTATGTTCTGCTCAGTCTGCAAGCAAAGAAAGGTCATCATGCCTTTTCATCAAAGAAACTCTCGACATTTCCCCCATTGTCTATGTCTTTGCTCACTATTTGGCGCCTCAGCTGTCCCTATTGTTCACCCTGACATGTTTTGATAGTGAGGGAGCAAAGAAACTTCTATGCTGTCCCTGTCTCTCCCTTAAAATGAACAAGACGCTCATCCATAAATGTGCAGAAAAGTTTGAGAGAGCCTGTCTTTAACAGCCAGTTCTTCTGACACAGAATGTCCGCCGGATAGCGACGCCTGTTATGTCCAAAGCAGAGGGAGATGAGGGACTGCGGGGACCACGGAGGGGGGAGGGGCCACCAGGGGAAGTGGGCAGCTTCAAACCAGCTGTCAGATTCACTGAGATTTAAAAAGAGCACAGCAGACAGCAGCTCCATGGGCCTTGCTGCAGAGCCGCTACTATACCACTACAATGGAAAGGTTCACACATTGATCTAACACTATGTGATTTTGCTTCCAAATGACCGCCAGGCAAACAGAATGAAAAAAAAAGGGAGAGGGCATGACTGCTGCTGTTGAGGGGAGTGTGTCTGTGTGCGCATGTGTGTACTTACAGTATGTTGCCATGTGGTTTGCCTCCACACCTTAAATAAAATTTGATTTTCATCCAAAGTTACTGGTTGCACTGGTTTCCACCCACATGTAGTACTCACATCCGAGGTTGCTGTTGTTGGATGGCACCACCAGCAGTTCAGCCTGGGGGTTCTTGATAATGTCACGCCAATGGATGGTGTCCGCATGGCAGAGGAATTTGTTCTGGTCGACATAAACACCCCCATTCAGTATCTCTGTGCGGGGAGAAAAAAAAGACGGAAAAAGAGAGAAATGAGCAAATAGCCATGGATATATAGTCCATGTACATGATGGCAGAAAATCAATACTTCAAGGTTAACTCAAACCCT
This sequence comes from Micropterus dolomieu, assembly GCF_021292245.1. Lineage (NCBI taxonomy): Eukaryota > Metazoa > Chordata > Actinopteri > Centrarchiformes > Centrarchidae > Micropterus > Micropterus dolomieu. The sequence goes on along the minus strand of NC_060150.1, from coordinate 15,344,137 downwards.
TTGTCTCAAAGTACCGCGCTGCATAAGGTGTTCCCTGAAGTGCATCTGAGCATGAAGATAAATGTTATTGACAAATGCACACAGTAATTCAATGCCAGGTACAAAGATGATCATGTTTCATAAAGAACTAGTCTACAAAAAGTATTTAAATGGATTTTACTATGTAAACAAAACAGCCTTGCTTCTAAAAGAACTCAAAACTGTACGCCAGTGTAATTTTCTAATTATGCATCGAGAATTAAATAATTTCATTTAGCTTGCGAGTTAGAGAGTTTGAATGTCACTGGAAGACACCAGATATTTGCTGTGTTGATTAAAACTCAAACAGTGCAGTGGAACGGATTTTTAGCGTTTCTGAAATCCTCATTGACGGATACTGTTCATGAAATAAGCATTTAGTAAATGAAGACTGGTGTGAAGTTTCTTTCAGAGGGAATCATGCTATAGGTAAAGAGTAGAGAGGGTTTTGATGTATTTAAATCTTGCACCTCACTTTTTTTGTAAAAAAGAAAAGCATTTTGGAATGTGTTAAATTTTTTATTGCTGCACTATTATCTTCAGTGGCTTGCTCTTGGCTCACAACAGGCCCAAATCATCAGTCTGACTCAGAGAAAATAAGGGATCACAGCTCTCTTGACCTACTCCACATCCCTCTATCAAAGTGAGAGCCGGCACACCAAAGACAAAGGCGGGCTCCTCATCCAGCCTTCGCTTAATAGCAAAAATATGTTTCTTTTCAAGGACCAGTGCCCTTAACAGATGCCTGCGCATGGAGTATGATAATAAATTCTAATCCCTCTCCCTGTTACTAATCCAGGTTTTGGATATGGACACAGAATGAAATGATGCTGCAGTAATCCCCCCTCCCAAGTTGTGACCCGTGGCAGAAGAGAAACAACAGCCCCCATCAGTGTCTCTTTCTCTCCGGGACACTGGCTGACTATATGATTTAACCTAGTTGAGGGATTTAGATACAATCACCTTGCATCGCCTTCTCCTTGAATATGAAGTACTGCCAGATTCCATGAAAGTACTTGTCACAATAAATTAAATTTAATATAAGAAAGTTACAATTTGGTCCAGATCAGTGCTGGATTAGCTGAAGGTAAAGCAGGGTATTATCTCCCCAGGCAGATTATTAACAGTGTATGAGTTATGCGGACGACTCAGCAGCTGAGAAGCACACGCAGGAAGCTAATCATTACCATCCGACACCCTGATTAAGGAAGTGGGCCTTGGTAGAGACGGGGACATTTATTCAAAGCCCTCTTAGAGGTGACATGGCGCTCCGTCTGCCCGCTGAATGGCCTACAGCCGCGGCTTCATGTAATCATGTTCCCGTCACAATGGACGATTTATCAGGGGGTGTTCTACATTCATGGGTGGTGGGTGAAAAAAAAAAAGGAACAGGCTGTGCTTTATTCAAATAACATGCGGACCGCACTGTCAGCATGCTTTGAAGTAATTTAAAAATACTAATGAAATAAGCAGCCATCCATTACACAAGTGACATCCCAGATTCGACAGATTTCTGACATACCAATATACTATAGTTATCTACAGGGCATGTGTCCGTATGTGCATCACCTTTAACCCACCTCTAGATTATAATCCTTCGCCTCACCTTGACACAATACTGGGCACCATTATAAAGTGCCACTTCATGCCTCAAAAGATCCTCCGACAGACAACAGTTTTATTCAGACATATACACAAGCTAAGTCACGTTTTATACTGTGTACAGGAAAAAAAACAACAACTTAAAACACACAAGGGGTCAAGACCACAAGTTTACATACTCACTATCATGGTTTTGATGTTTTGTGGTGTATTTCCTGCTTTACTTTCTTCTCTTGTCTGTTGAATTCACTTTCTTTCTTTGTGTTTTCTCGCTCTGTGTATTAGGTTACATTTTTCCTCATGTCATAAATTCATTCTGTGTTTCCTGTTACTTTGTTACTCACCTCTCCTCTAGTTTCTGATCACTATACTTCCTGCCTGTTGAGTGTTTCCTGCCAGTATTATTGTTGTCTCCGCACTGATTTGTTGTACCTGTCCCTCGTTATCCTCACCCCTCTACTGTATTTAGTTGGTCTGTTTCCCTCATTCTGTGCCAGTTAGTCTTTGTCTATGGAGCTTAGGTTCCAGCCCTTTCCTAGTGGTCTCCCCAGTGTTTTGTTGGATTTATTCTTTGTTTGTCTTTGGACCTTGCCTGGACTTAGGATTTTGATTCTTACCTGCTCCCTTCTGGATTTGTTTGCCCGTTCTAGACTGTTTTCCCACTTTTGATCTCTGCCTGCCACATCACATTGTAAGCATTTGTCTAGTCCCTTTTCGGATTGCTTGCTTTCTACCTGACTGCTAACTTGTGTACTGAACACTGTTTTGGCAAGTTAAGACTTTGCTTCAGAGTTGAGTTTGAGTCCATGTTCCTGTGGTTTCACCAGCATTTACACTCAGTCTCACAAGCCAGGAATTCATTTAATTTCATTCACTGTAGTCTGGACAGTCTTTTCAACATTTGATAAGAGCTCTCTGCTCAGCAATTACTTGACTGGAGGAATGCACCACTAGCTGGACATGTCATTTGTCTTGGGTTTTCTGAATAATGCCTGACTTACGTGCTGTCTAAAATTTTTTAGCAAGACTGAGGATTTATAGATTTGCCAGGGTAAAACCCGGAAACACAACTGAAGTTTTGTTCAACACTTGGAAAGAAACTTTATTGGTTCAACATTGTGGAATGAATGTGGTCTAAATACAACTGACTGGGTTTGAGGGACACATAAAAGCTCTCACTATCACCTAAAACACGGAAAAATTGGATCTTGGTGTAGTTATAAAGACATGCTTGCACTGAAACTCCTATCACCATTTAAAGTGTAACAAATATCTCCTTCTTGTCAAGCTCAGCGGTCTGGAGAAGCTGAAGAACAACAAGACTATCAAAAAATAATGCTGCATTCCATTTACCTCAGAAGTCGGCGCTCAGGATTCAGGTCATATCTGGCCAATTTTAGCAGCACCAGTTGATAAACAACACATTACGCGATATTTCACACATAACAGGATCATAGCAACATACCTTTAGGCAACGGTAAGATAGTATTTTGTATGCGACTTAAATTGGACACAAAAGAGACAAAAGTGCTAATAAAACTTTAATACCACAGCTTTTACTACAGTCAATACTCTTTGCAGCGATCTTGCTTTCTGAACTCGGGGTCCTCTGAATTCGACTGATTTGACAAACAGAAACTCTGACATCAGGGGCCATTCTATTTGTCACTTTGAAAAAAACGCACAAAACGAGTTCCCGAGTACAATTGGAACGCACTATTAGTCTACAGCCATGCCAGCGGCTCTGTGATTCTGTAGGTAAAGCAGGTAGCAGGTATTATGTTTGCCACCTTCACCATCTTAGTTTAAAAACTACAGCTGAGGCTGATGGGTGTGCCATTAGTTTTGCAAGTATTCGGTCATAAACCAAAGAATTGGATATATTCAGATTTTAACCTCCTGATGGCGGAAGATCAAAATTCAGGGATCAACAAGGTCATTACAATTCACCCTGAGGGGAACATGGACTTCTTGAACCAAACAAATTTCATGGCAAGCCATCCAATAGTTGCCAGACACTTCACTCTAAACCAAAAATGTAGAAGGGAATCCATCGTTTAGATGTCGAGAAATTTTAATAATTAAAATGTATTTATGTGAAAACTTTGACATGCTGCTGGCGCTTGGTGAAAAGTCAGAGATCACCAAAGTTATGAGGATTCATCCTCTGGGCAACATGGATACGTGTACCAAATTGTACAATAGTTGCACAGACATTTAAGTCTGGACCACAGTGATGGACTGTGAACAGGCCGACATTGCCAATCCCAGAGCCACACCATAGTGTGTTTAAAAAAAATGGTTACGAAAATACTCATAGCCAACTGAGTAAAATCCATTATCAAGATGTTTTTAAATCAGGATTTCTCAAAATCTCAATCTGGTCCAGCTGTTGTCCGGCTGGGTGACATTTGTGTATAAGGGGCACCAGGTAGGTAAGTAGCAATCATAAGACATTTGCCAAGTCAAAGTTAAACTTTCAAATAAAAATGCAAAGATTTTTCTCTACATTTTTGAAGTAATCATTTCTACATTTGAAGCCTTGAAAATCAATTTTGCTATTTTATGGGGAGCCGTCTATCTGTTCAACCTGTCCAGGACTGTCCCAAACGCTCTTTTAAGTGTCTGTGTCCAGATCCCCCCTGCTCGCCGCAAGACAAATTGCCACCCATGCTGTCCATCCAGGCAAGGGCACTAACTCTTCCGGCGGGATGACAAGCCTGGATTGGGTGGTCATTCATTACTGTGCGACAGTCCTGCGTCGCCGCCCCCCACCCCTCTTTCCTGCTCCTTTCCAGCAACCCCCTCCCTTCCCACCTCCACGCTTCGATCTTTGCATCAGGACGGGAGATCTACAGCCATCCGCCACTACACTGCCCCCCTCCCAGTGCCTTCACCCTCCACGATGCTGTGAATTACGAGGTAGTCATAAAAGCTATTGTCCTGCATCAGAGCAAAGGGGGGAGATGGTGGAGGGGTGAGAGATAGAGAGGGCAGTAGGAGAGGGAGGGAACAAAGATATAAGGAGAGACCGACGTGAGGGAAAGAGACAAGATGTTATTGCTAAGGCTAACAAAATTAATTACTATAAAAAAATGTATTAACCTCCAAACCTTTTATATAAGCAGACACAGAATTCTACCAGTACGGATCTGTAATGCGGATCTAATGTGGTAGTGATTTGTTCATAAAAGTTTTTTGAGTTGCGGCTCCAAAAAGTGTTCACAGTGGTCAGAGTGTTTGCTATTTATGAAACTAATGTCTAGATGTTCCCGCACTTGCAAAATTGTAGCTAGATCCTCGTTGCTTCTTTTAATTCCTGCACTACAGATGGCTGCTTGACTGAAAAGTATACTTTGATAGACTTTGTAGCCTTTAAAATCGACTGATATCACACAAATGAAAGCTCCCATCCTCCATTTTGATAGTCTGCAAATTTGACTAAAGCAGCCAGTTCCGCCGGGTGCTTTGCTGGGTGACATAGTTCCCAGCGATGCCGTTTTGTGCGTGTATGCGGCTGCTGAGGGCTCCCCTGCCATATGCTCAGGTCATGTCAGTTCAAGACTCTCTGGTGGAGCGTTTTGCTACATCTCTCTTGGCCGTGAAACAAAGTGTCTTGCTGCGATGGTGAGAGAAAAACAAGATCTCACCAAGCAAAAGTTTCATGTGGAATCAGTGATTGGATTTGATGTGGAACTGTGCAGTGGCATATGAGGTGATCATTGGAGGGGAAGATGATTGGGAGAACTTTATCATATAAAACTGAATAAATCTATGAATGAATGAATGGCTTTATTTAATGGCACCACTCATTAAAATGCATTTTCTGCCATCATGCAGTCCTATAAATCTCACAATTTTGACTTGGTCCAACGTCACATACAGTGAGGAAAATAAGTATTTGAACACCCTGCTATTTTGCAAGTTCTCCCACTTAGAAATCATGGAGGGGTCTGAAATTGTCATCGTAGGTGCATGTCCACAGTGAGAGACATAATCTAAAAAAAAAATCCAGAAATCACAATGTATGATTTTTTAAAATATTTATTTGTATGATACAGCTGTAAATAAGTATTTACAGTTGCCAGACACCTGTCTATCAGCTAGAATTCTGACTCTCAAAGACCTGTTAGTCTGCCTTCAAAATGTCCACCTCCACTCCATTTATTATCCTAAATTAGATGCACCTGTTTGAGGTCATTAGCTGCATAAAGACACCTGTCCACCCCATACAATCAGTAAGAATCCAACTACTAACATGGCCAAGACCAAAGAGCTGTCCAAAGACATTAGAGACAAAATTGTACACCTCCACAAGGCTGGAAAGGGCTACGGGGAAATTGCCAAGCAGCTTGGTGAAAAAAGGTCCACTGTTGGAGCAATCATTAGAAAATGGAAGAAACTAAACATGACTGTCAATCTCCCACGGACTGGGGCTCCATGCAAGATCTCACCTCGTGGGGTCTCAATGATCCTAAGAAAGGTGAGAAATCAGCCCAGAACTACACGGGAGGAGCTGGTCAATGACCTGAAAAGAGCTGGGACCACCGTTTCCAAGGTTACTGTTGGTAATACACTAAGACGTCATGGTTTGAAATCACGCATGGCACGGAAGGTTCCCCTGCTTAAACCAGCACATGTCAAGGCCCGTCTTAAGTTTGCCAGTGACCATTTGGATGATCCAGAGGAGTCATGGGAGAAAGTCATGTGGTCAGATGAGACCAAAATAGAACTTTTTGGTCATAATTC
>NC_060150.1:15333116-15337668 GCF_021292245.1 Micropterus dolomieu | reverse complement strand
CCAGAGGAGTCATGGGAGAAAGTCATGTGGTCAGATGAGACCAAAATAGAACTTTTTGGTCATAATTCCACTAACAGTGTTTGGAGGAAGAAGAATGATGAGTACCATCCCAAGAACACCATCCCTACTGTGACGCATGGGGGTGGTAGCATCACGCTTTGGGGGTGTTTTTCTGCACATGGGACAGGGCGACTGCACTGTATTAAGGAGAGGATGACCGGGGCCATGTATTGCGAGATTTTGGGGAACAACCTCCTTCCCTCAGTTAGAGCATTGAAGATGGGTCGAGGCTGGGTCTTCCAACATGACAATGACCCGAAGCACACAGCCAGGATAACCAAGGAGTGGCTCTGTAAGAAGCATATCAAGGTTCTGGCGTGGCCTAGCCAGTCTCCAGACCTAAACCCAATAGAGAATCTTTGGAGGGAGCTCAAACTCCGTGTTTCTCAGTGACAGCCCAGAAACCTGACTGATCTAGAGAAGATCTGTGTGGAGGAGTGGGCCAAAATCCCTCCTGCAGTGTGTGCAAACCTGGTGAAAAACTACAGGAAACCTTTGACCTCTGTAATTGCAAACAAAGGCTACTGTACCAAATATTAACATTGATTTTCTCAGGTGTTAAAATACTTATTTGCAGCTGTATCATACAAATAAATAGTTAGAAAATCATACATTGTGATTTCTGGATTTATTATTTTTTTGATTATGTCTCTCACAGTGGACATGCACCTACGATGACAATTTCAGACCCCTCCATGATTTCTAAGTGGGAGAACTTGCAAAATAGCAGGGTGTTCAAATACTTATTTTCCTCACTGTATAAAGGGTGATGAATGTGATTTTTATTGCAAACAATTGGGCAAATTCAATAAAAACATAAACTTTGTTAAAACACAAAGACATGATTTAAAGTAGAAATACCATACAAGGGTTAGCATACTATTATTGTTGACATCTAAATGTAAGAACACACAAGCAAGTTTTCTCCGATCCTTTCCCTTCCTCCTTACTCCTTTGAGGCATTACATCTGAATCCCACCTGTTTTTAATATCATTAAAAGGAGCAGATGAACTGCAATAACACAAAAGGTACAGCCAATACTACATTTGTTTCTGCATTCATTTCAATTACAAAGAGGGTGAGACATTTTCCCTACCAGTTGCTAAGTGATCATGCCATGTTTTCTTCACAATGGGGGGGGGTCTCAAGTTGACACTGCTTTGTGTTTTAATGGGTCACAAGCTAAAAAGCTTGGGAACCACTGGTTTAGCTTACAACCAAGCCTAAATGGAGCTTGAGTACAGCTCACTTGCCAAAAATAAAAATTCCAATCATTGCCACCATTCATGTCCCGGCTGACATGAAGATCTGTCATCTTACTCTTTTCCCTTTTCCTTTAAAGAGTACCACAGTGAACACAAGCTTTGTGTTTTCATCCTCGATTATTTGAGTGTACGTCAGGACTGGGTGATTGCAATCTTGTACTTTAGAATACAGATAAAACTGCACGACTGAAACACGCTTATGTGCTGCCATAAAAGTTGATAAATTAACTAATTAAAAGGGCAAAACACTGGTCTGAAATTAATGACTTAGGAAACCTGATAATGTTGGAGAAGAGTGAAAGGAAGTAACCTTTTCATACCCATTGTATTGAATTTATTATTTTTCTCATTTTGCTATTAGCTGCCACTTCATATTCATATCATTCCATAGAACAAACAGTAGGGCCAGCGTAGTTTAATTTATAGATCACTAACATTGGAAGCAGCAGACAGTGCAAAGAGAGAGTCAGAGTGCCCTGACATGTTCCTGTGACCCCTGAATGATGATGTAGAGCTAAAGAAATAACTACAAGCTACAGATTTTTGTAAAGACTGGATTTTAAAAACAAAAAACACATTTTGGACAGGCAATGCGGTATGCAATTCCTTGGGAATATTTATTTGTATTGTGCACCACATACACTCAAAATACACAACAGGCCAATCAGTGCACCGATTGTTAAGGAAGTGAAAATGATGCCTGTGCCAAGCTGCCTTTGCAAGCCAATTAAGTTCATTCTACTGTCGTTAGCAGAGAGAAGAGCCCGTATTTTGAAGTACTTTCTAGGCAATGATGGCCTCAGCACCAATCAGTGGCCATAGCTCTATAGGGAGCCTGCTGATGAGCTTTCATCAGTGCTGCTAGCCACTTGTCCCACATCTCTTTCTGTCCCTAATTATGCTGATGAATAAGGCCGTAATAGTGATCCATCCTCGACTGATGAGTCCATGCGTTTGCTCATATTGTCTTGTCTCCGGGGCAGGCGTGTCACGTACCACACAACTCAAGCAGAGTGCGTTCGGGCCCATCCACGCTGCTCTTTTTTATTAGGATCATCTCTCCATCCTCGCCGTCCTGCACCACACGCCCACCCCTCGAACCCACCCCATCCCCTCCCGCATGAAATGTGCTTTCTCACTCTGGTGATGGGCCAACTTGCTGAGCACGGGGAACAGAGAAATAGAGATGATCACTCTTTCTTTCCACAGTTGGGCACCCTCTTTTTCTTGAGCCACACCAACACACACGAACTTACAAACACAAGTACAAGGAAGCCCTTAGATGTGCATGCAAACATAAAAAAAAGACAGCAGACAAATCGCACATTTAGTGAAGTACCTCTAAAATTCTCAAGTGAAAACGCGAAATGCTACACACAGACATACAAAATCCCAATGATAAACATCGCCTGTCCAACAGTAAAAAGCATCGTGGAGCTCTGCTGTATCGGGTCGACAAAGCCTCACATTTGTAGGCAGAGCTGGAGAGTTAAGCTGAGGCTTTACCTCTTAAAGGCCAATTAATCACAGAGCTTGAGAGAGAAATGCCGAAACTCCCAAGGGAAGTACCTTGCACTAGAATGCACCTTCTTTATAGAAATTCCAGCGAGATCCAATGCGGAGACATTAATGAGAAGTCATTAAAAGGTTTATGTTGCTCTTTATGTACCGTAAATTCTCAAATAGTGCCCTTTATTTACCTTTATTTTGGAGGTTTATTTAAAACAAGCCAATATTAGAGCAAGGCCTTTACCTTTAATTTCCCTGTTCTTAAATATCTTTTATCATATTTGAGTAAGATGCCTTGCCATTTTAATTTGATACTGCTGCAAACGAAACACTTCCTCTCTGTTAACCTGTTACTGATAAAGTCAGGATAATGTACATGTACTTAAAAATTCATATCTTTCCTACTTACCCCCTCTGTCAATTAATCTCATAATTTCCCGGTCATGTGATTTACATTAAAAGCTTTTCCACTGGATCAAAAGGCATAAACTCCTCCTGGCATGCTTTTAATGTAAATACATAAAAGTACTTCTGCACGCTTCAATCTCTGTACTCCATTTAATTATTTACAAGCTTTTGGTCATAGACCTTCGTTGGGAATACAACCCTATAATGAAAGAACTATGCTATACATACACATGGAAGTGTTCACTGACAGTAGCTTAGTAATACACAAAAGAGGGATTTTTGTAAAAATGGGAAACTCAAAGCAACTGAAGAGTGAGCGTGGCCTCATTTAATGCTGCGGGAATGTAGATTATTGTGAATTTAGCATATCAGTTAAGTAATTTCATCCCCCACAAATGTTTTTATTTTTATTTTTTCTTTATTTGGAGACCCAGCAGGCTGAGGAATTCTTTCGAAGCCTGGCTTTTATTTGAGAATTGATAGTATGTGTGTAAGCTCTTTTCAGTCATTTACATGCATCAGTTCCTGGTGCTCTGCGTGGCCTGTGTGACACAGCGCAAACAGCTGGCATGACAGAAGGTGACAAAGTGACGAATGAAACAAATTGCCTTCATTTTCTTAGAGTGCAACCTCTTCAGGGAACACAGATGAACATTACACAACTGAAACCACAACAAATCTGCGACTCTGGAAAATAATGGCGTGAGAGCCATTGAAGTGAAGTCAGAGAAACGGGGAGATTTCAAGAAGCACTTTGAAGTTTGCGGACGCATACAAGGCAACAAGAGAGCGCTGCAATGGAATCAGTCTAACCTGGGGAATACTAAAGCGTTCCCCACTAGTGTAAAAGTCTCTTTCATCTGGAAATGGCCACGAAATGCTGTCATGTATGAACTGCCCTCCAACAAAAAGAGAACAAAGAGATGTGCTGAAAAAAAAAGGCACGCTCATACATGTGCTACAAGTGGGACTTCTGAATAAGGAGAGGGAATTTGTGTGTGCATGAATGGGACGGTTAATTGATACTATGGGTGAGTGCGATTGTGTCAGGGTCCAAGCGTGTGTGGTTGCGTCTGCAAAATTTCGCCAAAAATCAAACTACTTGTAATTAAAATGAAGTGGATATCTCTTCTCAGCCAATTTACAGTAAGACTAGAAACTCCACGATTTGAAGTAAACACGACTGGACTAGAAAACAACCAGTCTGTCCCTTAGGAGACCCTCTGTGTGTAATTGTGAAGCACTCCAATGTACAGTGCCTGCAAGCATGTTTACTCATAAGGGGGGGGGGGGGGCCTGAAAAAAAGAA
>NC_060150.1:15318010-15333096 GCF_021292245.1 Micropterus dolomieu | reverse complement strand
GGGGGGGGGGGGGGGGGGGACTGCAAAAAAGAACAAAAATAACACAGAGGCTGTTGAGTAAGTAGCTGCTTAAGTGAAAACGACTTCTTAAATCCCATGAATAACTGTTAAGTTTCCAGACAAGCCGCTGCTAGATAAATGGCTGCAGATCGCCCAGATAATAGAGACAGAAAATGGCAACTAGTTTGCCTCGAGGCATGAAAAAGCAAAGCATCAGTAAAAGGGGGTTTGGTTGGTACGAGTGACCAAAACGAAATGAACTTTTCAAAGTGCAAAGTGGGTAGCATGGCGTTTTCTTTCCAGTAGGGGAAACATCTTGCTCCTGCAGATGCACATTTTATAAAGAGTTGCATTATTCACACACCTAAAAAGCTGTCAAAAGGGGTGTGCTGTGTTTTATAAATGATACAATCCTTACAAGCAAATCCACTGTGGCTCGGGGCCTCTGACTTGAGGAGAACTTATCTGATCTTCATGGAAAGGCGGAGGTGGGTCTCCAGAGTCCCGTTTCCCCACTTCTCCATTATTAGCTCTGCCAGCCAAAGAGATATTGTGCTCGGTGACAAATGGGAGAGGAGCGCTGGGGCGCAGACAGTGCGGGGGAGGTCCCCTCCATCTCTCCCCCCTCCTCCTTGCTCCTCCCACCTCCCCTCGCACCATCGAGAGCGCTGCTGCCGTGTCCTCCCCGATAACCATAATTGTATTTTAAAGCCCCTGATTAAATTTTGCAGTCTCAGATGATATTGTTTTGCGATGAATCCTTATGAAAAATGCTTCACGTTCGGAGATTATGGAAGCTGTGTAGGTGCTGGAGGAGGCAGCGAAAAGGCGGATGCGAAGACTCCCCCCCCCCCCACACACACACACACACACACACACACACTTCTACAGCTTCAGTGGATGCTAAATGAATCTCTGCCGTCAGTCTTCTTCTTTTCCTCCACCCACACCAGCTCCACCCGTCTTTCACGCTCGCTCTGTCTTATAAACACACACACACACACACACACACACACACACACACACACACACACACACACACACACACACACACACACATACAGAGACATAAGCACTCCCGTCCTCCTTCACTAGAGTTCCTCACTATCTTTCATTCTCTTACCAAAATACACCCACTGGCCTACAGACTACACAGCAATCATGATTAGGAAAGCTTTCAAAGACATTTGACTAAGAACAGAAAGCTATCAACATTTTGAAAAAACTATTCTAGAGTCAGTCTCTAAACTTTTGCCTTTTACATCATATTATAAGTCTCCTGTCTGAGTGTCACAGAACCGCTAAGGGATGCCAATTTAAAAAAAAAATGTTTTTTAGAGGTGACACAAAATGCAATCAGGGCGAATGAGAAGCCAGCAAATTCAATAATGGAGGCAAATGAAAATGGAACTGGAGACTCTGCACTTAAGGCGGGATGGGCTCACAGCCCTAATAAGACCTCTTCTGTCACCGCTTCCCTGCATCTAAATTAACCAGAGGCCCTCCAATCAGCGCAGGCAAACAAAAGAGCCAGCCAAAGAGATGAGAGCGCTGGCGAATACTAATCAAGGTAACAAATGGCAGTGGTCGTCAATGATCGACACCGATATGTGTGTGTGTGTTAGTGGGGGGATTTGTGGAGAACCAAACTATTATGAGTTTGTTAGGAAGTCATGTCACAATTTAGTTTACAAGCACTTTCAAGTTTCAAGTTGTTAAGTGTTAAATTCACAAGCTCAAACAGTCACAAATCTGCTAAAAAGTTATTTTACTGGTCATGTGTTTTTGAAGTTTTACACTGTGCTTTTAATAGGTCTCAGTGACCCAGAGGTCAAGCAACTCACTCATCAAATAAATTGCCAGGTACAGTCTCAAAGTACAAACAACCCCAGAATTGCTGTCCCATGTTGTTTTTCTATAAAAGCAGTGATGGCTTGTTTTACAGTGGAGTTACCCCAACAGTGACTCCACTCGCTGCTCTGTTATTGTGCTGGAAATTGTGTTTTGGTACAATTGCCCAAGCTTCGAACATCAAACTAAAATTTAGAGGGCACTATGAACGGACCATAGGGGAGCCATCACCACAGTAAAAACTGCTGAGCAGCTTCGCTCATAACTTGAAATGTGGGCTATTATTAAATGTCCACTCTCGAGTCAGGAAACCAAAAGGAAAGATTCCTTTCTAGCTTTAATATTTGCGTGCTTGAACACCTGCAGGGTACATGCGTATACACACAAACACACACTGCTCATCTGCCATGATTTGTAATTCAAATCGGACTCATTACATATTTTCATGGAGCAAAATGCTTAAGAAGTGTCGAAAACAGAGCTAACCCTCTGCATTAAATTTGACACCTACAATGGGCTAAATGGGCAATTTGTCATTTTCTGGCACAGAGCTGCAGCACTCATCCCCCCACTTGGGTAATTTGGGACACACCGACATGGGCACACACACACACATACACACCAGCAAATCAACTATGACCAGTAAATTGCTTCCATCTGGTTCCACAGTCTATTTAGTGTGATGTTCTGTGAGCCAGTCCAGCATGACTCCTCTCCTTCCTTTTCCTGACTTTACCGTCGTCTTTTTTGTGTTCATATTCATCAGTGACAATGATTGGCCGTGCTCGACACGCTAATGGATTTGCAGTTTGGAGTGGAAGTTACACAACATATCTTAAATAGGTAATTTTATGCTCATTTTCAGGTTCAAAATCCTATTTAGAAGTTGTACCAGAACAGGGTTATATGGTTTCATTTTCAAAAAACACCATATTTTGTCATACTACACATTGCTGCAGCTCCTCTCTTCACCCTGTGTGTTTAACGCTCCATTTTAGCTGTGGAGTGATACATTTTACCTCTACAAGATCTTTGTCGGGAATTGCACAATTAGTTAAGGACTAATAGCCAATCAGAAGCGGAGTAGGGCGGATCATCAGAAGCCGGTAAACATGTCTTCGGTTCAGCGTGAGTTATTAATTGGTAATAAAAGTATCTTTCTTCCATAAAGTTTTAACTGAGCTCTGTCTCTACATCACAGTAACAACTTTATGTCCATTGACTGCCTGGAGGGTAGCTAGTGTTTGGAAGGGAGAGGGGAGGCAGCAGGCGGACCTCTTGTGACTGTGTGCTGCAGCTCAGTGTGTTTTTCCACCAGTGTTTTTGAGGGCGCGTCTGACAAGCTGCTTGGTGAGCGTTATGAAGCGCATTTTGCTGTGACGTCACAGAGAACAAAAGGAAAAGGCTAGACTACAAATGAAATGTTTTCAGGCAGTTCAGAGCAGAGTTTTCTGTGGGAGATGGGAACTCCCTTTGGGCTTTCACTTTTCAAACTTATTACATGCACAAAAAAGGTATATAACTCAATAAAGGAGAGGGAAAAAGCCAAAAAGCATAATATGACCTCTTTAAAAAGTGGCTTGGACTGAGGCAGGGCACTTAAAAAAAAAAAAGGAATGTATTTTAAACTCTCCAAATTCAAAAAGCTAAAGCAGACCAAAATTGCACACACACAAACACGGTGTAAAGCATACACCATTAATTTTCCCCCAAGATCCCAAAGCATACTAATACATGTGGTCAACCAATTTCCCCAAACTGTACAGAAACATGTAATTCTTCAATTAAGGAGAACATGTTGTCCAGAGAAGTCCCCAAACACATCAAAAGATTTTGTCCTGAATTACACAAGTATATGTTTTGCTCTCTGTAAGGCCAAAATGGTTCTTACAGCTTGCGGTTCAGATCATTTATGAAAAGGGGAACGTAAAAGTTCGGTAACAACTAATTCTAATCTCCTTCAGTTCTAATGAGCGACTTTGATGAAGTCACGCTATTTGGTTTGATTAGGTTGGTTTTTCCAAGGACTGTTGGGTGGAAAATGCTGACTCATTCAGCCTCACCACCCACCACTTTCACTCTAAAGAGAACTGGGAGGTTTGAGCTAGATTAGGCACAAACAACATTGGGTAAAATTTTAAAGGGTGTCAGACTTCAGCTTTCTCATTGTAATTCAGTCAGTTAGTTCCTAGCAATATTTTAAGATTTTAGTGACTTTTCTTTAAGGAAATGTGTTGTAATTTTCTACTTAAAAACCTCCTAACATTCCAACGGCCCGCCTGCGGGCCGTCAGGTCCTGGTGGCAACTTTCATTATGTGCACACAGCAACTATGTTAGCTTCATACTCATATGATACACTGTTTGAAAGCTAAAATCCTCGTGATTCGACCCATGTAAACCATTTCGATACGATCACCACAGCGGGTACAATCAGCGGGTACATTATTCCATTAGTAAATCCCCAGGGACGGCTGCGGTATAGTTTCATATTTGCCGGCAGACGTGACTCGTATGTCATTATAACAGTGATAACTCGGGTCTGAATGTAAACAAATACGATATTTTGTATTAAAATTAGGCTCTGAACTCTAACCTTTCGACTGACAGCTAATTCGCCCCAATAGGAGCTCGCATGTTCCTTTCACAGCCTTCAATAGCCAACAAGACCCCGCGCTGTAAGGAAGGGCCAGCCCCTATTATTTCGTGGGTAGACTGAACCAATTGCAAGCAATTGTGCCGATGACTGGCACTTTGTGTAGCCAATAAAAATCTGCAAATAACGATATACAGCTTTAAGTAGGAAGTTCATGATCTACCAGCAAAAAATCACATCTGTGTTGAGCTACAGGCTAATACGGAGCGATGCAGCAGCAGCCGCCTGCCGCCAAGGGGCGGTGCTATTTTAGAAAAAATACACTGAGACATACACTCAGTAAAACCTGTGTAAATAGTAATTTTTCATGGTATTGGTATGAAATTTAAACTAGGACTAGGTAAGGCTTTATGCCGTGGCCCTAAAGTGTTTTCCAGCTCATAAGTCCCAGCTATAGTTGTCTGCATGCATTTGTTAGCAAGCATTTTCAAGCGGAAATGAAAAATATATTAGTTTTAGTGTGTTTGAACTTATATTAATCAATTCCAGTAGCACTTACAATCATTCTCCAGAGTGTTCTCTTTCAGAGAAGCCCAAAACCATGCACTTACTCCAAATGGTTCAAGAACTACATTCAATTTACTTTGGATATGCCTTGAATAGGTGTTTTGCATGAATTTTACAGGACTGTTAGGCCTCCCCAGCAAGCAATAGCTGTCATTTCACCGTCTAGGTTTACTAACGTTAAAGACCTGATTTAGTCCAGCTATGTGTAACCCACTTCTAGCCACAATAACTTTACATGTGGTTACATGCCGTTTTTGCCAAAATAACTTGCAATGTGTATGATATTCCATCATGTAAGCAAGGTCTACAGTGATTACAAAGTTTTTTTTGATTCATTTCTTGCACATGATTTACGTGCAGCCTGTGCGTAGACACGATTTAGCTCGTAGACAGACCGGCTATTTGTAGCCCATGTTTAGTCAAAAAAGTCAATAATGATTAAAAGTGGATTTTTGCCCTGGCAGCATGTGAGATGGTTGATATCCCATTATTCTTGCAATGTCAATAATATCTACACAATATTAAGTGTCATTAAATTGACATGGTCTATCTGTAGCCACGATTTAGCTCTTATTTGGAGAGGCTACGTGTAGTCTGTTTTTAGCCCACCCGGCGAAATAGAGGCAATCAGTGGTCTAATATCAACAGCTTGGCTGTAGTCCTGTTTCAGACCAAATTGGTTAAATGTAGTTTTCACCCATGCAGCTGTTGAGGTGCATGATATTATATCATCAAATGCAAGTAAACGTTTGAAACATTTAAATTATTTTTATTTTCGCTGTAACGTTCCCTGCATTAACTTTCATTTTAATTTAAAACAAGATGTAATTACTATTTTCAACCGCTAGATGGCAGCTGTAGCCCTACTGACACATGACTACTGGCAACGCAAGACTTGAAAGTTAGTATACATCAGTTGCCAGATCTCGCGATAAACACATCCGCCATTTTTAAACGAGGGATACGTTACGATTTTGGCCTTTCATCGTGCAACGGCAAGAGTTTACTGCAAACACTGGAAGCGAAAAGACATTTACTTTGGTCTTGTAAGTATCTGTGTCTTTGTTTGACATGTCTTCATTATTTATCTAAATTATATGTTAACGTGTAGGAACCGGGACATTTCAGCAGGTAACAGTGTAGAGTAAGGCACGTTGTGGTTAGCTTAACATGCTGCATGCAAGTGTAACTTAACGTTACTCCACCCACAGGTTTCCTCGTGCCCTTACAAACTCTATATTATCTGAATTCAGAAGGGGTGAACATAAAACATGTGCAACCTTACCTATTATAATTTGTAATGAAAGCCACACATATTACTCACTAGATCATTATGATATGAAGTATATGAGTTTTTGAGACTTGATGAGGTTTTGACACTAAATATTTATTGCAAATTCTCCAGCACACAGTCAGCAAAGACAACAATAAATATTCAGAACAGAACACTTACATTCACCACGCATAGCTCTCTCAAAAGAATAAAAGCAACTTTCTCTATTTGGTTGTTCTAATGCAACATAGCTAAAACATGTGTCCTGTTCAAGTATCTTTATATTTTCCATAGAGATAAATGGGTCAGTAATAAATACTTTTAAAAAGAAAAAAACATTAAATGATTTTTTTTTAACCTTCATTGGAATGATAATTAGAAATATACTGTATGTTTTCATTTAAAATCATCAGCAGTCATGTCTTGTGGCAAAACAGTCAACATATTCAAATTATAATGTTTACTTATATTCATATTCTTACATATTCAACAGTTATGGATCCCATTTACCCGAGAGACTGGCGCCAACTGAGAGACCCATCTGATGCTCTTGCTGCATCAAGTAGCAGCTTATATGAAGATCTAGATTTGGATGTAGTCAACCAGTTTGTTTTATCATTATTTATGTTTTTATTACCGCATGTTGTTAAAATTGTTTGTATTTTCATATATATATGAAGTGTTTTGTATTTATAATATTTTATCAATAATTCCTTTATATATTCATCATGTTGTATTATCTTAAGTTGTCTACGTTGTAATCCTTTTTCTTAATAAAATCTCTATATTTAATTTGTTTGGACGGATTACCATTTGTGAGAACCAACCAACCAAAACAATCCATTAGCCACTATTCTGTTGTCTATTAGAGGTAGATATGTAGTCATTTAAAAGCTGTGTATTTGGTCTATTCTTGGGCTATGGTCTATTAACTTTTCACTGACAGCCCAAATTCAGCCCTGTTTTAGCCGAGACGTTAGACATCTTTTAACGGTGAAATTGCTTGCTGGGTCCTGGCCCTAACCCTAAACCAGTGGTCGGCAATAGGCAGCCCGCGGGCAAGCAATCTGACAGCAAACCAGATATTATTGCTGACAAATAAATTGATAGTGGCTGGTGCTGAAATAGATCTCAGTCATGACAGCAACAGTTACTCACATAATCACTTGCTCTTAAGTGACTGTGCCTACAAAATATATGCGAGTGAACATTTTTTGCAGCAGTTTACTGAGAGCTTTTACTTTGAAAAATTCTGAAGAACATTCAAAAGAGTCTCTTGCTTGCTTGACACACCTCTGAAAAAGCCGTCAGTAAACGTGTGATTGGATTCCCCTGAATTTCCTCAGAGAAATGAAAATAAGCGTCCATAGGATTTTGAATGTGGATCACATGCCGGGACGCACACACACACTGCAGCACGCTTTATTGTGAGCATGTGCAAAAGTGTCCTTATAATCAATTTGTTTAACAAGGGAGAAAAAAAAGTCTGCAGGTTATTGGGATCGATCACACAACTCTCCCAACAGGAGTCCCGCACTCTACCAACTGATGTGCATACGAGTATCCAAGGGTTTGAAACAATTTGACTAAGTTCTGGCCCGCCATGTAACGGCTTGAAAAAAAACTGGCCCAATGCCAGACTTCTTTGCTGACCCCTGCCCTAAAACATATAATTAGTTTGAAGCATGACATGATGAAATCACAGGTTTTTAACTATTTCAGGGAGACAGTGTGAATGTGCACCCTCCTTGCTGCAACAGTTGTTCATATACTCCACAATAGGGTGGTGTATTTAAGCTTCAGTGCTGTGCTCTCTTTTCCTCTGGTAAGCTGCTGCTACACCGCTCACCTGAAAGCTCTGTTTCAGTTCCTATTGCATTCCATAAGCCCCGCCTCCACCAACCATCCACCTGTAGATTGAGTTTAAGTTCCCCTGCAGGGAGTTTATTATCGTCACTCCTCATTCTCTGCTGTGCTGAGCTTGGTGCATGCTTGCTGGGAGTGAGGAGTCACTCTGTATTGACTGAACCCATCTCGGCACATCAATGTAAGTTGTTGACATTATTAGAACTGCTGTAGTAAGCTTCAGGTTGACTCCCTAAAGACATAATTGGACATTTAACACCGGACTCGGAAGTTGGGCATTGGAGGAGGTTCAGGAGGAGGTTTTTACCTGCTATGTTTTTACAGTGAGAGGCGTCTTTTCCCCAGTTATTTTCTATAGGCATTAAGCGTTTTGGACGTTGCTCAGTTAGCCAGGGTTAGCTGATACTGACCTACAGAACACAGTGTCAGCTAGTGGATGTGAACCCTAACATCAAAGAACGGTGCATAGGGCAGTAGACACGGCCCTGGGGGACTATCGCCATTCCATTAGATATCATTTTGCTGTCTTTCCAGACGTGCCACAGCCACTAATGGAGAATAACCCAAAGCCCTCTGGGATTTCTTGTTAAAGGATTTAAACAAAAAACACCAACGGCTGCACAGTGCTGACAGCACAACACTGATAAAACCGAGCATGTGCATGGCATTACAATGACTTCTGGGTGCAAGAGTGTACAAAATACGGAAAACTGGAAATAAAGAGATGAGAAAATAAACAGTGGAGTCAGACATGGCATTCCATTGTGTGTCTGCATGTCAATGAGTGTCACCTTTTTTTAACGAGATGTTGTTGCTGCTGCTCTGTTCTTCAGAAGAGGCACTGCTCAACAACAGACTGCAGGTTTGTTGTGGTTCTTTTGGCTGGGCGGTATTTTCTCCAGGTGACAACGCAACTGAGAGGACTCAGGGATATGCAACAGATATGATTCCCAACCTAGCCTGGCATGAAAGTTCATGTCTAAGTTCACGTCTGTGCAGATCCATGGGTTGCATTGCATTACATAACATTGGAGTGTATTTTGTTTTCAAAAGACAATGCCGGTGCTGTGATGTTTCAACACAAAAAAAGCTGGGATTAAGATGAAAGAAAAAAAAAAAGAAAAACTTTATTTCACAAGCAGAATGAAGGGCTCGCTCGCTTTGCACATCCACGACTGCAGCATTTTCTGGGGTAGCAAAGCAGCGTTTGAAGCTGGGAGATATGTTTTAATCATTTGGCGCCTTAATGATGACACTGAATTTATTATTAATGGGTCCCATCCCTCTACTCTTCCTCACAACAGGCTGGAATGAGAGTGGGTATTAGCATTAGCCACTTTTGCATTTGATCTTTCTGTAATTACACCACTTTTTGGAGATCACACCACAAGCTTTATGTTAAATAAAGAGGCCTTGGAAGTAGTTTTTTTCTATACAAATTCCAAACACAATTACGATGCCCCTCCCATTTCTTTTTTCATGGATAGAATCTGGTATTTTTTTCAAACCATGACATTAAATATAAAGCCAGATTCTTCTTATGTGCCAATTTGAGCTGAACGTGATGGAAGGAAGCATGGATGCATCAGTCTTCATGTGCTGTAGAATTCTCCTTTTAGGTGTGTGCCCCTTTTTCAAACAAGCAGAGGGTATAATATCTTTGATGTGCTGGATCTTTATACTCTCCACTGAGGGGATTTACTGTACAGATCAAATTCAGCCTTTATGACACTTCTGAAACTAACACTTAAGAAAAGTTAACTAATTCTCAGGTGAGA
The DNA here is from genome assembly GCF_021292245.1 of Micropterus dolomieu. Classification (NCBI taxonomy): domain Eukaryota; kingdom Metazoa; phylum Chordata; class Actinopteri; order Centrarchiformes; family Centrarchidae; genus Micropterus; species Micropterus dolomieu. Next base: position 15,323,167 of record NC_060150.1, on the reverse strand, counting down.
AATGAACTTGCATTTCTGATTCTCATCAAATGAAATGTCTACTTTTATTAACAATTAGTGCAGCTAAATAAAAGCCACATTTTTTCTGTGTCTATCTAAAGGAGTATGCCTTGACACTGTTGTAAATATCAGTGTGATCTGGTCACAGTTCTATTGATTTCCTCCCATCATCATTTTGCAAAGCTCCTCAATCATGAAGAAAAATCTCCATTTGTTTTGCAGATTAGCCGAGAAGTGAGGAACTGCTTCTGAACAGGTAAATCAATAGCCATGCTCTAAAAATGAAGATGCACATGGGGTTAATTATCATGAAATCTATTTATCAATTCATCTCAGCTGCAACTGCTGTTGGTAATTTGGACTAAATGCATTCAAAATGCTCACAAAAATGCTGCAGTTAGCGAGACAGTAGCCGTAAATTATTAGCTTTAAATTAGGGGATGTTTGGGTTGTTGCCAGGTTGAGAAGCCATGGCAGTGTCACTACAGTCCCACTGAGCCTTAAGGAAGGCTAAACAGGTGAGAAAGGCAGAGAAATGTTATAGAGAGAAAGAAAGGGGGATGGCAGAACTGGTGCTTTGCTTTCTGCACACGAGCGTGTTGGTGGGGGGGTATTGCTGCCAGATGGGAAGTTGGAGTCAGGGCTCTCTTTGGGGCACGCTGAGCCATTTGGCCCACATCCAAATGGGCAATTTCAAAGGGTAGAAAAAATGTCCACAGAAAAAATATATAAATAAAAGCTCACAAACAAGGCCCTACGACGGACTTTCAACATGTCCAGGGTGTACCCCGCCTTTTCGCCCAATGTCAGCTAGGATAGGCTCCAGCCCCCCGCGACCCTGTACGCAGGATAAGCCATTGACGATGGATGGATGGATGGATGGCTCACAAACAAAGCAAACCTTAAGCAAGGGAAGAAGGGGAATCTGGATGTCAAAACCATTTCATAAACGCCACCAGCTCTGAGAGTCTTATGGTGGTTATTATCACCACTGCAGCTCAGCATGTGGTAATTAGCACAGCAGTGACTAGCGAGGCAAGTTATATGCACACTGCTCGTGTGGCCGTCGAAGCGTGTGTTGTGTATGTGGGAAATAGGTTATTTAGGCTTACAAGGTGCTGCAGAAGCATCGTAGGGTGAAGCTGAACAAGTCAATATCAGAGGAGTTTCTTTAACACAGACTACTATAACCCCTTCTACTATAAAGACCGCACAGCTGTATGCATACGCACTCCACAGCCAAATTGAATTCCATGCTTTCTGTGGACTCCCTCTGTGTAGTGAATCCACGGAGGGATAAAGCAGAAGTGAAGCTGCTTTAATGTATTGTGTGCAGTGGGAAATGCTGAATATATTCTCACTTGTGCACATACACCCCCCTTAGACATGGTGGTAGCCTGCAAAACGAAGTAAATTTCATCATACAGGAATATAAGCAAATGTGCATAGCTTCCTTATCATCGTTAGGAAAGGAGAATTATCTACTGACCTAATTGTGAGCTTATTTAAAAGAGAATTCACTGTATATTCTTTTTCGTCCCGGGCAGAGGAGTGGAGGGAATCAGTAGAAACAGCACTCCTCCATATGCATGGTTGGATCTGGCTTAATTGCGGTGTTGGGGTACGCTGGGATCAGATGGTGTGGACTAAAGGCTAGCGATGTGAGGCACCCATCCTGAGTATGTGCTTCAACAGGAGACGTGTGGAGTGCCAGGCAGGCAGGGGGCCGGTGGAAAGCCTTAATCACAGTGGTGAAGAAGAGGTAAATTCTGAGGAACAACACAGTTTCCAGAAGTTTCACGAAAATAAGAGAAAGTCGAAGATGTAGATTATGCATTGTGGGTATAAATAATGCAAGGAACATCTTAACTGCACCCAGAAAGGATTATATGAAGATACCTTGTGAATTTTTTTCCACTGTGCCTTTCCAGTTACATTAAGAAAAACATCCTAATCTTTCACATTTGCATGCTGTAGGTTGGCTGGACTTCAGCTGGTTGGTCATTACATAAGGCAGAAAAAAGCGCACAAACATTGGTGAACTAACAAAATGATTGCCTCTTTCCTGGAAGGTTATGGGGGACACTGATCATGAAACACTTATGCCTCAGGGGAAACAAAATACCTGGTAGTAGGGTGAGCACACTCAATCTGTTACTTATGAACTAAAAGGAAAGAAAGAAGTAAAATAAAACACTACCTAGCCAATAAGGGTGACATTCTGCACATACTTTGTTTATGATCCTTTCAGTCCAAGTTATTTGTAGTCTTGTAACAGTCTTTGGTTTGCAGAAAGAAAGCATTCTTTGAGGTATTACAGGAAGACACGAGAGAAAGTCATGACACCATGGTAGAAGGAAACAAAAATCGAAAAACAGAAAAGAGCAACATGAGTTTCCGATCACGAGTCAGACAGGGATAAAGGTCCACTTAGGTCTTCCTTTCTGCACAGGGATGGTCAAAAATGGAAGGCGCCCAACTGCTTTGCCAACTTAGGGTGTCAGCATGCCCTTAAAACTCTCAGGAGTCCTTTATCACCGTGTTCAGACTCCATAATATGCTGCTTATACCACTAAATCTGTCATGTGCTTTAATATGGATCACTGTTTGATCCCCCACCATCAATAACAAAAACAATTTGGCAAAGTCAATGGCATAAAGGCCCAGGATGAATTTCTGCTGTTCAGTGTTCTCAACACTGATGGGTTTTCTCATCAATATATGGGCTTCCAACATTTCCTTGAGCTTGTTGAACATTTCCTGAATTTGTGCTCCACCTCCAAAAAGTTACAAAAGGTTGGTTCAGGACTGCAAGACACACACTCAAATTAATTTGGCTCCTCTGCGAAACATCTGAGAAAGAATTGCCTGCAGTAGGAAAGCAGGACGGATGTAGGATAAATTGCAATACCCACAGGAGAGCGGTGTAAAGCAGGCAGATCGATGCCAGAGAAGAAGCCTTGGGCAAAATACAACAAAGGGGGATACAGCAGAGGCGTCCTGGTGGCTTGGCAGTTTAGGGCACATACCATGTGGTCGGTCCATGGTGGGAGCACAATTTTATATCCTTTCCTTGTTTTATGCTCTGGCACTATTCCTCTATATAATCATGCCAAAAAATGAGCCTTAAAGGTAATGCATGTAGCAGTTTTTTGTACATTTTTAAATAATAGGCTAAAAATGTACTTCTGCTACCTTGGTATGAACAAACTGTCTGGGGGATTGGCAGCTTCTTGTGCATTTGTCTCTGTTCTTTGGCTGTACTATACAGGACATACGTGTTGGACATGCTTTTTTCCATTGGCCATTGCGAGATACTCTAAAAGAATTAGTGCCATTCGTGCTGGAAGAACAGTTTTCCTGTTTTTCTGCCACAGTGGAATCCAGCAAATTCCCTTCAAAAATCCGGCAACATGACAGACTTGAAAAGGGCGTCAAGTTGTCTTCTTCATTGTCTTGTCTACAAGTAGTTAACAAACATGTCCAATGTGGCAAGTTTGTAAATGTGCATGGTGTAGGGATATTACATGACACTAAGTAAAAAAGATGCTCAGCATACTTTCTTTTCCTGCAAGTCTGATGCTTTTTCCGTTATTCACTCAACATGTTTAATATAATGTTAAATAGGATCAAATATTTAGTCTATCTCCAATGTGCTGACATTGTCCTCATACATGTACAGCCTTGGACACTGAACTTTTTTTTGGAACGCTTGGGTTTTGTTCCTAACCTTCATCCCACATCACAGCCAGTCTCTGTTTACCATCACTCCAGACAGCACGGCATCAGATGGAAGAAAAATAAATGGTGTAAAAGAAAAAAGAGTGACCCTAAGTCTAAGCTCCGCTGCTTCTCCACAGATCGTATGTGACAGTTGTCCCATAGCCAGTGATTCTCCTACGAGGGCTTGTGTCTCTCTCCAGGAGCGAAAAAAAGCAACACCTGACTCATAACGCGCTGAAAAAGAGTGCAGGCTCACTGCCATTGGAGCTCAATATGTGAGAATTACATGTATGATTTATTCAACTAATGAGAAAATTGGCTAAAAGAGAGAGAAGTAAGAGGAGATACAATTCAGAAGGAAGACAGGGAAGCAGGTACTTTAAAAGATAATTTTAAAGCCTGTAACAGAAGATAGTGTTTGCTTCTATTATTTGACTGGAGTCGGGAGGTCACCAAAATGGCAAAGATGAACAGATGCCAAGGTCACGACTCAAAGGTCTTATGCCAAGATAAAATTAATGCAGACAAAAGCTGCCCTTTACAAATGCAACCCACTTTAGCTTATGCCCTCTCACATGACAAAACAGAACATCTGTTACATAACATAACACATTCATCAAAAAAACTTACTCCATGAAAGGAGCATATTTTCAAGTGTGTAAACACAAATGTAATTAACGGGAAAATAGGACTTTTCACAGACATTTGATCCCTCTGTATAGCAACCCAGGCGATTAATTTGCCAGGGTAGCAGATACGCAGCTTCAAAAGTTGAGTTCCAATTTTGAGACTTAATTAAAAAAGCCCCTATTAAATCTGTATATGAGGGTGTAAAAACAAGTCAGACACAAGCATTTATAGTGCAGGGAATGGCAACGTACTTTGCAGAGTGGTGAAAAATGTATAACAAATTCACAAAAAGATGCTATAATAATTCATTTGCTGACAGGGTTTCTATTGCAAAAAATGGTCTCCAAATGATTATAAAATATTTGTGATTTGGTGGTGTTCTGATGTTTTACCTCCTAATATTGGAAGTGAAACAAAAGTGCAAGAGTTTTACACTGACATGTTCATTATGCAGCATAGCATTAAATATGCCAACACTCGTGTGATCATCCTGACCTGTGAGGTTGCGCAGGCCCAGCTGCCTCAGGCCGTAGTACCCATCCCGCCTGTAGTTGAGGAAGATGGCCAGAGAGTAGCGACCCTCGTACAGTTTGGTGCCTCGGATGATCCGTAGGTTCTCCAGCGGCAGGTAGTCGAACTGGTTGAGGGCCACCAACACGTAGCCGGTCACTTCTCTGATTGACTGGGTGGGAAAATAGAGAGAGGAGTATGTTTAATATGCAGTGTGAGGCAAGGATTCAATTTGATGGCTTTATATTTTAAAGAGGAAAGACAATTCAGTTTCATAAAAATTTTACGAGTCCT
>NC_060150.1:15232512-15317910 GCF_021292245.1 Micropterus dolomieu | reverse complement strand
TCTCAGGAGTCCTTTATCACCGTGTTCAGACTCCATAATATGCTGCTTATACCACTAAATCTGTCATGTGCTTTAATATGGATCACTGTTTGATCCCCCACCATCAATAACAAAAACAATTTGGCAAAGTCAATGGCATAAAGGCCCAGGATGAATTTCTGCTGTTCAGTGTTCTCAACACTGATGGGTTTTCTCATCAATATATGGGCTTCCAACATTTCCTTGAGCTTGTTGAACATTTCCTGAATTTGTGCTCCACCTCCAAAAAGTTACAAAAGGTTGGTTCAGGACTGCAAGACACACACTCAAATTAATTTGGCTCCTCTGCGAAACATCTGAGAAAGAATTGCCTGCAGTAGGAAAGCAGGACGGATGTAGGATAAATTGCAATACCCACAGGAGAGCGGTGTAAAGCAGGCAGATCGATGCCAGAGAAGAAGCCTTGGGCAAAATACAACAAAGGGGGATACAGCAGAGGCGTCCTGGTGGCTTGGCAGTTTAGGGCACATACCATGTGGTCGGTCCATGGTGGGAGCACAATTTTATATCCTTTCCTTGTTTTATGCTCTGGCACTATTCCTCTATATAATCATGCCAAAAAATGAGCCTTAAAGGTAATGCATGTAGCAGTTTTTTGTACATTTTTAAATAATAGGCTAAAAATGTACTTCTGCTACCTTGGTATGAACAAACTGTCTGGGGGATTGGCAGCTTCTTGTGCATTTGTCTCTGTTCTTTGGCTGTACTATACAGGACATACGTGTTGGACATGCTTTTTTCCATTGGCCATTGCGAGATACTCTAAAAGAATTAGTGCCATTCGTGCTGGAAGAACAGTTTTCCTGTTTTTCTGCCACAGTGGAATCCAGCAAATTCCCTTCAAAAATCCGGCAACATGACAGACTTGAAAAGGGCGTCAAGTTGTCTTCTTCATTGTCTTGTCTACAAGTAGTTAACAAACATGTCCAATGTGGCAAGTTTGTAAATGTGCATGGTGTAGGGATATTACATGACACTAAGTAAAAAAGATGCTCAGCATACTTTCTTTTCCTGCAAGTCTGATGCTTTTTCCGTTATTCACTCAACATGTTTAATATAATGTTAAATAGGATCAAATATTTAGTCTATCTCCAATGTGCTGACATTGTCCTCATACATGTACAGCCTTGGACACTGAACTTTTTTTTGGAACGCTTGGGTTTTGTTCCTAACCTTCATCCCACATCACAGCCAGTCTCTGTTTACCATCACTCCAGACAGCACGGCATCAGATGGAAGAAAAATAAATGGTGTAAAAGAAAAAAGAGTGACCCTAAGTCTAAGCTCCGCTGCTTCTCCACAGATCGTATGTGACAGTTGTCCCATAGCCAGTGATTCTCCTACGAGGGCTTGTGTCTCTCTCCAGGAGCGAAAAAAAGCAACACCTGACTCATAACGCGCTGAAAAAGAGTGCAGGCTCACTGCCATTGGAGCTCAATATGTGAGAATTACATGTATGATTTATTCAACTAATGAGAAAATTGGCTAAAAGAGAGAGAAGTAAGAGGAGATACAATTCAGAAGGAAGACAGGGAAGCAGGTACTTTAAAAGATAATTTTAAAGCCTGTAACAGAAGATAGTGTTTGCTTCTATTATTTGACTGGAGTCGGGAGGTCACCAAAATGGCAAAGATGAACAGATGCCAAGGTCACGACTCAAAGGTCTTATGCCAAGATAAAATTAATGCAGACAAAAGCTGCCCTTTACAAATGCAACCCACTTTAGCTTATGCCCTCTCACATGACAAAACAGAACATCTGTTACATAACATAACACATTCATCAAAAAAACTTACTCCATGAAAGGAGCATATTTTCAAGTGTGTAAACACAAATGTAATTAACGGGAAAATAGGACTTTTCACAGACATTTGATCCCTCTGTATAGCAACCCAGGCGATTAATTTGCCAGGGTAGCAGATACGCAGCTTCAAAAGTTGAGTTCCAATTTTGAGACTTAATTAAAAAAGCCCCTATTAAATCTGTATATGAGGGTGTAAAAACAAGTCAGACACAAGCATTTATAGTGCAGGGAATGGCAACGTACTTTGCAGAGTGGTGAAAAATGTATAACAAATTCACAAAAAGATGCTATAATAATTCATTTGCTGACAGGGTTTCTATTGCAAAAAATGGTCTCCAAATGATTATAAAATATTTGTGATTTGGTGGTGTTCTGATGTTTTACCTCCTAATATTGGAAGTGAAACAAAAGTGCAAGAGTTTTACACTGACATGTTCATTATGCAGCATAGCATTAAATATGCCAACACTCGTGTGATCATCCTGACCTGTGAGGTTGCGCAGGCCCAGCTGCCTCAGGCCGTAGTACCCATCCCGCCTGTAGTTGAGGAAGATGGCCAGAGAGTAGCGACCCTCGTACAGTTTGGTGCCTCGGATGATCCGTAGGTTCTCCAGCGGCAGGTAGTCGAACTGGTTGAGGGCCACCAACACGTAGCCGGTCACTTCTCTGATTGACTGGGTGGGAAAATAGAGAGAGGAGTATGTTTAATATGCAGTGTGAGGCAAGGATTCAATTTGATGGCTTTATATTTTAAAGAGGAAAGACAATTCAGTTTCATAAAAATTTTACGAGTCCTGAACCTCCAAACCAAAATATTATCAAAATGCTATGTTTAGGCAGATGAAACAACTATGGAAAAAGAGATCCCAAGAATTATGTCGATATTGGTCAATTCTGTACTCTGTAACTGTATTCTTCACGATTCCAGAAAATACTGTATCCTTTAAATAGCAAGTCAGAGATTTTGCATCAATCTTTTCCTAACCTCAACCAATAGTTTTAGTTGCCTAACCCTAACCATACCTTAACTACAATGTATTTGCCATATTCACAATCTTTTCCTAACCTTAACCACTGTACGGTTGTTACCAAGTGCAAATATTCCCAATAAGTAATAAGTAATGAGTAATCCCAATAATAGCAATCCAGAGCTTTGCAGAATCATGGGCGTTCTTGTCTGGTGATAGAGCTGGGAAAAAGAATAAGGTACCGAAAACACAGACTATAACTCCCAGTAGAAAATGATTGTCATATGACTACATTGTTGTGGATGAACGCAAGTGAATACAAAATTCACCACCCTGAAATCCACATCTTTGCCTCCATCTCTTAAATTTCAAAGCTTTCAAACTGCCTTCTTTTTTTTTCTCCATGTCTGCCTCATGGCATCCACTTAAGGCGGTAGTGCATTCCTCTCATTTTCTATGCACTGAGCATGTTATTTGCATTTTGAAATGTCAAGCTCATGAGAAATGTGGACATAGAATCCAAAATGATTAAAATGTCAGCCCAATTGCAGACTGATTACACTTCTCCTCTCATTACAGACTCTCAGCTGTTCTTTAAGGCTTGAAATGCCATGATACTAGCAAATATGACATTCGTAGAGTCAATAAGCAATCACACCTTTAAAAACAATATTTTGTAATCCAAATAGAGTATATTTGTAATTGTATTTGATTGCTTTGACTTTATATCCTATATGTTGAAGGCATCACATGAAAGCTCAGGTGTGATTTAATTCCTCAGAGAGCTAAAACAAAAACAAAAATAAATAGTTTTGCATCAGTTCAAGCTGATAGGCCTTGGCTGAATGCCTGAGTCAGACACATATAATATGTGGAAATAGACAGCTCATGTGTGCTGAGTGCCTTGCTGAAGAGCATGGAGGACCTCAACTATCTGCTTCATCGTGCATCAATTGACCTTCTCAAAAGTCACAAAAAAAATCAGGCTGATTACCTCTGTTTTATGCATTTGATGAGGCAAATGAATTCAAGGCAATGTCAGGCTGAAGGATGGGGTCAAGGCGGGCACTTTTTCAAATATTTTTATTATGATTCTCCAGAAAAACTGAGAAAAAAAGACTTTTGGGTTGAAGGTGAACAACAGATAATAGCCAGACAAAAGAAAAAATGTCTCTTACAAACAGCAACATTGCCCGTTTATCAAACTTGTGTGTGTGTGAGTGCCTGTATGTGTGTGTCTTCTAAAACACTTATTCCCTTGTTAACAACTTGTACTACTCCATCTCTGTGGCCATGCAATATTCATCCCAGTCACTTCAACAGCAGTCTCAGCTTACTTATACACACATACACACACAGAAAAACTCACAAACACACATAAACAGCTGTTAAATGCCACGCTAACACATTTTACAGACCACCGCTGACAAGCCTAATTAGAACACTACATTTAAAAGTGGGGGGAGAAAAAGGAAACAGATCTGTTTGCGAGATTCAACACTAACTTGTACAATGGCGTTTGCAGCAGTTGGCAGGCAGATATTATTTATTTTCCTTTTTGGGGAATCTATCCCTCTTTTTCTTTCTTAGTAATTTTTTTCAAACTGTAGCGCAGTGTCAACAGGCACTTGTTTTCATGTTCACTTGTTTCAGAGGCATCACCAAGAGGGCGTAAAACATGCTCCGATTCATATAATCTTCCCATATAGCTTCCAGCTTCCACTATACAGGTGCCAAGAACAACACGTAGGAGTTACTAACGCAGCAATAAGGATATGATCCCTCACCGGCTTCCCACCACTTAACATAATAGAACTGGCTTTAATATATTTTCATTTGAATTGTATGAAATATCATACATTAGCTCAAAGCAGCACCAAGCAACACTGACATGCCATCAAACTCTCAATGATCATTAAAAAGTAACCTCTCATTTCAGGGCATTTTAAATACCCAGTAGCAGGGCATGATGGTAAAAGGTCGGAAAGCAACGGGCATCTACAGAGACATCCTAATGACCAGAGACAGGCCAGATGATTGGTTAGGAGGGAGGGAGGAAATGAGTAATGCGAGGTTTGATTGGCTGTTGACCCCTGGGGGACGCTAGTGGAGACTGACAGTCGGGACCCCGCATGAGGAGTGCCTGCATTTCAGGATAATAGCAGGTAACTAAGACTGGCTTCTATTATGAGCGCCCAGCAAACATGCACACCTGCCAAGTAGGCCTATTGTAGCAGGAACACAATAGGAAGGAAACAGACAGTGGATGTGCTTATTAGCAAGATTACAAAGTGTCAATCACCTGAAGAGAGAAAGAATAAAGTAGCAGTAGAATTCATTTCAGCGGAGGCTTTGATTAGCATACTTATTGCAAATTTCTATTGTGAGGTACTCCACTGCCTGTCAAAAACTCATTGGTGGAATCATTTTCTGTCAAATATATTTCGTATTTTTTTGTTTGTTAGAAAGCCAGCAAGTTGTGAAACTTATGCAACTCAGCCTCTAAAAACAAAGCACACAGAACAGGCTTTCTTTCTGCGTTGATCCAGCCCTGTGGATGGAAGTCGTGCCGTCTCATAACTTTGACCCTACCGTGACCCCGTGTTTACTGTTGCGTTGCCTCATGAGCTTGCCCGGCTATCATTAACTCCGCTGTAACCCCCAGGTGCCTGCCAGGGGCGCTATGACTGGGAACGGGGGAGGCTGCTCCGCAACCCGACCCAGCTGTAGGCGTGCACTCGGCTGCTGGCAGACTCCACAGTGCTTCCACTGTGCCCCCTTCTCCCTGCCAGCCTCCGGGACCCGCTGGCAAAGCCAAAGAAAAACTGTTTCCCTGTTGCTTAGCAACCGCAGGAAGGCCTTCCAGCGGAAGCGAGGGAGAGCAAAGAGGGAGAGAGCAGGCTGAAGAAAGAAAAAAAAACAGACTTAGAAAGGATTTTTTGTTGTAATTTACCTAATTCAATTAAAGGATTACTCTGCCCTTCCTCAGTAATTTTCTTTCACTTTGACACTATTTAATATCCTTCCGTTGCTATAAATGAATGAGTTTTTTTTCTGAAAGCTTTTTAGATCAATATTTATCTGCATTCCTCTGTGCTGGAGGAGGGAGGAAGCAGGGATACATGAGGAGGGAGGCCCGGAGGGAAGTAACCACAAGCACCTGCATTTCCCCTCCCGCCGCATTTACTGCGCTCAGTTTCAGAAACATAAACACAGAAAGTGAAGGATGCTACTAGGAGAAGCTGCCTTGTGGGTGACGTGCTCAGACTTAACAAGGTGGGTGGTGGGCAGAGAAACTGATGTTGTTTTCCCCTTGTATTTTCCCAAAAAATATACACTTAACAATGTGAGTGGGAGGGCTAATTTGTGCCAACGAGGTGCATGAACTCTAGACTGCTTACACACCTCATTCCCTTCATCCTTCCCGGAAATGAAGCTTAGCTTGTGACATTAGAGCTGAGTGATTAATGTCGCCTTGAAAGGGAAAAAGCGCTAAAATCTTTACAGGCCAGGTCATTACTTTAGATACCACTTTTACTGATTCTTTTGATTTCAGCTTGTTTTTCTGTTGTTATTTCTCTGTTAAACAATTACACATTTACACAATCTCAACACACACACACACACACACACACACACACACACACACACACACACACAGGCCTCAGATATTTCCGATAACCCCCACCTACGCATAAAAAAACACTGCCACGAGGCACAGACAAGACTTAGTCGACATAGGTCAACTACCCATGATGCATTGCAAGTTTAACGTTTCCTCTAGCGCTTTTCTCCATCAATCGCAGGCAATTAGTGGCCTAGTGCGAAGCGCTCAGTCAAAGAGAATCCTATGAGGCCTCGACATGCTTGTTTCCGCTCTTCTTTCAGTTTATCTCTGGGCGAAATGTGAATTTCAAATGTTGGTAAATTGCTCTTTGCATCTCCGGGATACGTTGCATTGAGGCCGAGGCAGGGGAGCCAAAGGTGCTTTATCTACTCCACACTACATAATCATGATAGAAGGCGGCTGTGCTGTCTTGGAAACACAAACTGCTTGATATGATGCTGCGAGTTGCTGTGCTCAGGCACCTGTGACCCCTCAAAATATGTGGAAAATGGTTCTCGCAGTGTGAGACTTACTCTCATGGCACTACATAGTAAGTCTAATATGGAAGGAGGAGTAGTTGTATTCAAGCCTGCACTGAAATAAACTAACAATTGTCTTGCAGAATAAACAGTTTTATCAGTTAATATATCAAGATTTGCTTTGCTGGTGCGCACAGTCGACTGTTTCCTGTTATAATTCAGCAACTGTTTGTGAAAAGACAGCAGAAGCATTAAGGGTGAAGACTGAAGCCAGATTAAAGATAAAAAAAATACAAAATGACTGTTGGCTCACCAGCATTCAGCTTCTAATTCAACTCAAATATGACTTAACAGACACTTATGTAAGCTAATTTACCAAACTGCATGATGTTTTTAGGCTAATAGCCTGTATGTCTACTATAATTTTTTCATTCAACTTACTTTGCAGATACTCAGGGAACCATGCCAACACAGCCAATAGATTTGCATACAAATTTCTTTAGTTTCAGTCTTCCCAAGAATTGCCTTTGGGCTTCACCACAGATTTAGAGAAAAATGCTGCATTAGAAAATTTAAGAGGAAGAATTTAAGAGAGATTTGAATTAAAAACATTCTCACTGTACACTCTTCATCTGGAGAAACGTATATTACATGTCTTATTGAACTCAGTTCTTCACCTTTTAAGTTATTATTGATTTATCAGTGTGTAACCGGCATTTAACTGTTGTAGCTGGGTCAAGGTGAAGGAAATTTTAACTACTTTATATAATGTAGTGTTAAATTGTTTAATCCTTTGGTTTCTAACCAAGGAGTCTGGCCTCCTCCAAAGGTTCACAAGAAAAATCAGATGGGTTTTGAGATGATTAATTAGGTTGGATGGAAGTTCTGCTACACAAAATAGTATTCATTTTTTGAGTATTTTGGAATATTGGATCATTTTACCGCTTTTGGCCTTGGTCAGTTTCTTAAATGAAACCATTTGTGAAGTTTAAAGGTGCAATCTTTTTGGTGCAACTGCTTATAGATATTAAGGGGTCACACGCCAAAAAGGCTGGGGACCACTGGTTTCATCTTTGACAGTGAATTGTTTTTTACAAACTTATTATATCTTTCCTTCCTAATCTGAAAAGTCATTATACAGCTGTCAAATGAATGTAGAGGGGTAAAAAGCTAAATATTTCCCTATCAAATGAATGAAGTAAAACAGTATAAAATGGAACTTAAGTACAGCACAATGTATTAAGTTACCTTCCACCTATGTTATCCATTATCCTCAAACTGTAAAAAGTACAGACGACTAAAAACTGAAGGAAAAACCTATGTGAAGAACTATCATGAATGCAGATACATATATGATATAAGGGTCACCGAGAGTGCTCTCCACCATCATCATCAAAAGATTAAACGAGGGAACATCTTTTGGAGCGAGACTTAGAGAATCAAGGACAAGAAGCACTGAAACTCAAAACCTTGCACTGATTGAATTTGTCACCCATCCGTATGTCTCCCAATCATAAACTAAATAACTTATGTTGAGATTTGTAGTTTGTTTTGATCCAACATTTCATCATTTGTAGATGCTACTGAGGCCTCCATCCAAGGGGGACTTTTTAATCTACTCTGGTCTCCCCCTCTGATGGCTCTCTCGCTTTCATCAGGCTAAGCTGATTTGGATAGAGTCTTAAACAACATGGCGTGAAGCAGCTGGATCGCAGAAAACCCACGGCTTTATTATCTCAAAATAATGAGATATTTAAGTCACGCACATGAGAAAACAAAGCTTGATACCTTGAGATAACAATGTAATTCAATTGTTATCTCAGGATAGCAGACATGAGCACTACAAACTGAGTTGCTGTCTCAAGATAATGAGATAGTTAGGACATGATCATGTGAAAACAGTTTGGCATCTCGAGATAATGACACAATGAAGTTGTTATCTAAAGATAACAGGACTAAATAGTAGGAGCTGCTCTATACAATGCAAATATTACACAACCAGAATAAAAATGGCACCACAAAGTAAAAATGACAATGAATATACAACAATCTAGAAGAACACAAGAAGAGAGAAGTTTAGGGTTAGGAGGTACATTGTAGCGAAGCATTTGCAGAAAGCACACAATGATAAGGGGAAGGGAAGTGGAGCACGGAGGAGATATATTTCAAAGCATAATTAATAGTGCACCTGTTCCTGTCATCTGGAGGAGTGAGAGTGTAAATGAGTTAGATGGCATGAGAAGGAGCGATAGGAGGAGGAAGGATTCGGTGAAGGTGGAAGAAAAGGAGGGAAGGCTGGGGGAGGGATAGGTGGAGCGAGTAGAAGGTACAGCAAAGTGCAAAAGGAGAGGAGGAAGGGGGGAAAAAGGCATCATGCAGGGAAAAAAAACATAATGACACCATTATAAAATACAAGAGATGGGACACATATTATGGTGATTATGGCTCATTTCCATACATATAAAGCACTCTGCCAGTGAGTCAAGGAGAGTGCAGTGGCGTATGTCAGCGGCAAGACTGCCGACTCTCAACAGTTTGATCCGACCGCAGCGCCGGCGCAATCTGACTCCTCCACATGGCAGCAAAGTCAATGGGCGGGTAGGGACCTGTTTACCAATTCGCTTCAATGAGCTCTGTAAGAGAAGTATGCACTCCTTCACCTCATGCGACTGTTTGGCTGCTAAGTATGCGGAGAGCACTCGGGCGTGACAATCGAGATTTTGAGAAATCCTGTTTTTAAAAAATCAAGGCCTTTGAGAGGAGGGCCATTGACTTTGAAATAAATGAAAATCCAGCCGCATGAAATGTCACCGTGAAAACGACTGAGTCACTGAGTACAGGTATTTGTGTAGACTCTTGTAGACGGTTTTTCCAAAGGACTTGTAAGAAACATCTCAAGTTCATTGATAGTTCCCTGAGGTACTCCTGTGAGATGGATCTACAGGGGGAAAAGTGTGCAGGTGGGGGTCGGGTGGGGATTTTGCTCACTTCAAATGGAAACCACATCAAATGTGGAGGGGTGCGTGTTTTGAGCCCACACACCACTTTTCATGTCGGTGGTGAGAGGGGCTTGAAATCCTTTCCCTTTAAGGTGTATTAGCTTCTCCACTAGCACATTAGGGAAAGTTAATTCCTTGCTCAGCTCAATCAAAAGACTTTAGTCAGACAGGCTTTCAGTGGAAGAATATCTACTCTCACACAGTGTCCTGAATCATGTTATACCGTAACTGTGATCAAATACTATTATACAAGCTTCATCAACGTTAAGACAAGACCAAGAAGATGGTTAATCAAATTGTGATTATTATTCTTTTTTTTAAAATAAGTCTAGAGCTTACTCATCTTCAAGTATTTTTATTCTTAATTTTCTTCATTTAGATAGTGAGCAAGTAGAGAGGAGACCAAATTTGACAAGTGGTGCAAGAGGAACCTTCTAAATGCAATTTCTGTGAGTAATTAAAATTTTAAGCTTAATTTAAATGCAAAAAAAGTTAGACTTGTTTTTCATGTTCGATCCCAATTACTCAAGTTGCCACTGGACATATCGGAGGGCAAGTTTTCGGAGTCAGATGCATACACTGACATGTTTCAGTTTCAACACTGCCAGCTAGTGTTGACAATGACTTTGGGATGACACAGTGGCATGAGCGCGTGTGTATGTGTGTGCGTTGAAATCCAGGGGTGTGCCTCCAGCAGCAGCTGTATTACTGGCTTTCGGCGCTGATATATATTGTCTCAGACAGCCCGACAATCTCATATAAGCCTGTTTCATGAGCGGCGTCCGTGAGGCGTCTGTGTTGTCAAGACACATTTACAGTAAAGACCCTGACACTGAAATTAAAATTACCAAAGGGGAAAGTTTGAAGCGCGTTAGCAGGCAAACCCAAAACAGTGACAGTGCAGTACAGTATCTGATCCTTAAGCCGCAGTGAAAACACTAATACATAACCCATGAGGCGAGGCTGTTGTAGCAACCCAGCAACAGTCGCATGGCGTATCACATTATGCTGTAGCCTTTGGGGAGCCTACATAATGCAGTTATGTGACAAAGCTAGTGCTCGTCAGCCACAGGCTGGCTTCTTCCTGCTTGACAGTAGCTATGGAGTAAAAAAGTGAGAAGCATGTTATCTCCTATTGCACCTAGCTCCAGTATCTCATATTTTAGTCCCTCATTATTCATGGTCATCCCAGCCTAGGACAGAGATTTTGAGAGCTGGCAAGATCCCTGAGGGGAAGGGCCAATCTGCAGCACGGGGGGCCGAACAAGTCCAGGGAGAAGAGAAGGAAGGGGGAGCTGAGCAGCCTCGGAAGCCCAATGTCAGTTCACTGCTCTGGGGGAGGAAAAGACGCTTACTGGCCCTTCCCCGTGATTGGTGGTTGGGCCCGATGCTGAGGTAGGATGGAACCAAACATAAACAATGCAAGACTTTGCTTGGATGATCAATTTATATCAATGGGAAAGAAGACAAAACATGTGAATTCCCAGTGTGGAAGGTTGTGAATGTATGGATGCAAAAAAGAAGTTACAGCTGTTGGTCATTTAGCACATAAATCATGCCTTCTCTCACACAGGCACCATAAATCTCACAAAACACTACAATACCCTCCAGCATGCACACTTGCGCACACATACTTTCATACTAACCATTATTTTCTTCTATATACACAACCATTCTCTTCTAATATAATTTCACTCTCATTAACTCTAACATAGAATAATACTATGAAGGTAATAATAATAGTAGTTATTCATTGATTTAAGATGGATTTAAAAAAATAATTGAATTAACATTTACACATCAAAAAGGAGAAAAGTTAATTTATTAGAAAAAAAACTGGTAACCATTCCTCTTACAGAAGAACAGTCAAATTCCTTAAATGCAAGATACAACTTTTCTTTTAGTTTTGTAGCTCTGGCCATCAGTAGTATTAGCTGATAACATAGTACTCACAAAGTTCATTGCTGAGATCTGGTAATGCACTGATATTGCTAAAAATATGTCACAAAATAAAATTCAAATTCTCGGAGGAGCCTTGATGTATGCAGAGGAACGCTGTATGCCAATCAAGAACTCTTTCCTCCGCAATATTTTTACCTTTGTGCCTGAAAAAGCACTCTCATATGCTACTATTCTCTAACACGTTCTCACAAAGTAAACTCAAACACTACTTGTCTTTCTCACACACACTTAACTGTGAAATTTACAAACTACAAATATATTCAGATCAGGTAACTAGGCAGCTGTGGGGCTGATTATAACCATGTCAGATTTGATCTGTCTTGTTTCTTTATAAAGTGTGTGTGTGTGTGTGTGTGTGTGTGTGTGTGTATGTGTATGCCTGAGGGGGGAAATGATGGCAGTGGCATCATAAGCGGTTGTGAAGCATGCTACGTTTCAGCGCTAAACTTCATTACTCTGGAACAAAATTTCCCTAATCGGAGTTGGATGCCCTGATCTGAGGCAACATGGCTGTGTGTACGCACGTGTGGGACTGACGATATACAGGTGTATCCATTCATGCAAATGCCAACATACAGGTGTTTTTAGAGCTGGTGAGTTGGCAAAATAAATCAATTTGACTGCATGATGAAATATGATATAAAGCACACATGACAAATACCAGTAACAACACAAGACTGCCAAATCTGATCTATAATCAATATTTAGCAAGGTTGAGGCCTGAAGTAGTACTTGGCTTAATGATAAGACTGAATGCACCTTTAGAGAGCCTTCACAATTTGTTTTAGCTGATTTTACATGGAGATACATGTAATTCAGATGGGTGTCTTTGTCTGAATTTGTGTCCTCATGTGATATCTTAGCCAGTTAGTAACAGCAAAAAACAATTTCTTTGTCTGTAGGGGGGTAGAGCTCATCTTTACGGCAGCCTAGAGCATTTTTCCTTTTATAATTAATTCATATGTATAGAGGCCCAGATCCCCCACACTCAATGGATGTGGATCATTATGTATTCAGACACCTGTCAGATGTTGGACACATTAATTATACTTTCCCCCATCTGTATCCTGTGTGGGCATCTTTAAATCTTACCACAAAAGAGTTTACATGAATGTGGATGACTGTCGTCGCCCAAAAGCAACAGCATCCTCTTTCATGTTTTCCTGATAAGAGGCCTGTTTTTGTGGGACATAATAAATGCGGAAGCAGTATGAAGGTATTAAAGTATGGTCACATTACACTGTAATACAAATATTCATTCTGCATCCCGCTGACTTTTACTGAAATGTGCACAATGGACAAATTTAAAGAAGTGAGTTCTGTTTTTATCTTAAGCCCGCTCCGACAGGCTCGCAGGTCAGAGGTCACCTTTGGTCAACTTTGACTTAGGGCTGGGTGATATGTTCAAAAATGTTATCACGATTAGGGATGAAACGATTACCGGTTTAACGGTTAACCATGGTAAAATTCCCGACGGTTATTATTGCCGTACACATTTTAATTAGTTGTTATGAGAGTGCTGAGGGAAACTTGATTGAACAAAATGACCTTATAGTGAACGCAGGGTGAGTTAACTTTTGGCTTTGGTTTGTCTCTCTGACTTGCTAACAGCATGTAAACTGAAGCTCTCAGTGGTAGTTGCTCTTGTAAAAATGCCACACGTTGTTCTGTTGCTGTGTAATAATAATACGTTACGCAGTTTAGTCAACCAAACAGCATATCTAGAAACGCCACAGACTCCTCTGTATTTATGTCCGTTTTTGGACAGTTACTATCACTGACTTCTAAAGACTTATTAGTTTTCATGTAATTGTCCACGGGGTCATTGTATTACCTATATAATATAAAATATAAAATCTTGATAATGCACACTTAGATGATTTTCATATGTTTACAAAAGGTATTTGCTGTTATTTTATTTTTTGCGCAAACAAAATGGCAATTGTATAAAACTTGTTGAAATGGTTTCAGTGTGTGTATCAGTACATTTTAATATTTTTTGGCACATTTTTACAATACTGTGATAATACTGATAACCGTGCTAATTTTGGTCACTATAATCTATAATAAACTGAAATTTTGGTAACACTTTCTATGAAGGTCATCGCTATAATGACTTATGCATATATTTATATGATATAACACGATATAACGCGTCCATAAGACATTATAACAGTTGTTATAAACACTTACAAACATGCATTAGGCGCTATAGCAAAGTTCATAACATATTATGACCTTTTGATTTAATGTTTTATAACTAATAGTAATACCAGTTTATATCAATGTGCGGCAAGAATCTCCGACCATGTTCCATAACACATTATAACCACCGACTCTGCCTCGTTATAAATACACTTTAGTTACCATTTACAATTAGTGATATAAAATGGAATAATAGCTTATAGTAATGTTTAAAGTTATATAGCATGTCTTTGTTTGCTTTAAGTAAAGTGTTAAAATATCTATCCCTGTATAATATATTACAGGTGGACATAATATCATATGAAATAATTACTAAAGACCTTATAACATGTAACTGTTTGCTTTAAGTAAAGTGACACACATTTTGCGCAGGAAAACAACTTTTATTTATGTTTCTTCGCTTTATGAACAATCTGTATGAATTTTGAACATTTTGCAGTATAGCACAAAAACACAACATAATTACATCAAGAAAACTCCACCTCACGATTCGATTTGATTACAATTCAGAGGGCAGCAATCCATCTTGATGCATTTTTTTTTCTGTGTAAATTCTGGATAATTACTAAGCATTTCGTTCACACATCAAAATCCAAAAGAAATGTCTCCTCAATTGCTTAAAAGGACTAGTTTACATCCCTGATTTACTTTAGTAGCGTCAGCTCCTCCATAGTCACCAGCGTCCTTCCTTTAACAACCAGTTGTCAGACTCCTCTGGACACTGAAATATAATTTAACTTAACTATCAGGACGTACAGTATGTGTACAGGACACCAGTTTAGCTTCAACCTGCTGTTCTCATTCCTCAACAAGTTAGGTAGTAATGACACGCAACTAATTAACATTACTCCGTTACTAATTTAGCTAACGTTACACTGCAGCCAAAACCGTGCTTTACAGACTGGGGATCTGTTAACTAGCGCTAACCGCCTTCACTTTTTCAGCAGTTGCTGAAATAACAGACTTAACGGACACACTGTGACCTACACTGCACATGTCTGCCAGACTGACAACTTACTAAGTAACTTTATATAATTAATATAAATATATATATAATATCTTCCTCCGCTAACTTTCACCGTCACATTTTCCCCGTTCTGCTGCTCGCTCTCTGTCTTTCGCTGGCACACATACTCGCTTTGCACACAGGAACCAACACAGCGATGAGTGTTGCTGCACGGTGTGCCGGTGAAAATCAATGTCGCAGTCATATTGATGACCGTGTGAAATTTTAGTAGCGTGGTCATTCATTCAGCAGCGGCGAAATGCGTCGAATACAGTCAGAGGTCGGAGCTGGGAATGACGTCACACCCGAGTTGACGGCATTATAGTTAACAAGTCGGAAAACCTCTAACGGCCAGCTGTTTGTTTACAACCACCAGGTTAGCTATTGATACGCCGGTTGATTAAAAAAACGCATTGTGCGGTATTTACTCACACTAAACACTGTAGCAACACGTTCACAGACTGCAGCTGGACAGCACTTTGTGTACGAACATTTATATGAGTCACAAGTACACAGAAGTGCTAATAAACAGTATAAACTACAGCTTTCACTAACTGTTGATACCCTGACAGCCATCTTGGATCACAAAGTCGGGGTTGTCCCGACTTTCCGAGTCGGAAATCCGACTTCAGGGGGCGTTCCAGTTGAAAGTTCCAACTGGGAACTCGGAAATTCCGACTTCCCGTGTCAAATGGAACGCACGGGTCGTCTCTGTTATCTGCACACCTGCGACTGTCCGGGCGCTGCAATTCTGAAGGTTCCGCCCTTTGCGTTCCGTGAACATTATAGTATAGTACTGTATAGTAGACTTCTTTGTGATGCGGACGTGGAAGATTCTGAATTGATTATGAATGAGAGAGAGCGAGCAGCAGAATGTGACGGTGAAAGTTAGCGGAGGAAAATATTTAAGTTACTTTGTTAAGTTATCAGTCAGGCAGACATGTGCAGCGTAACGTTAGGTCACAGTGTGTATGTGCAGTGTAACGTTAGGTCACAGTGTGTCCGTTAAGTCTGTTGTTTCCGCAACTACTGGAAAAGTGAAGGCAGTTAGCGCTAGCTAACAGTATTCCCAATTCCCATTTCAATTACGTCTTTTAATAGGCTACGTTTTGTGAAGTGGTTGTCTTTAATTGTCCACTGGATCTGTTAGGGCCTGTCCATAGGCTCGCCATTCATCTGTGACAACATCTGAGCCTCTTCTTACATGATGTTGGTCGGCAACAGGTCTTCTCTTGAGCGATCTTTCACCACCCTGAAAATGAGTTTTCTTGATTTAATTATGTTGTGTTTTTGTGCTATACTGCAAAATGTTCAAAATTCATACAGATTGTTCATAAAGCGAAGAAACATAAATAAAAGTTGTTTTCCTGCGCAAAATGTGTGTCACTTTACTTAAAGCAAACAATGAAAACAGTTCATATGGTATTATGTCCACCTGTAATATAATATACAGGGATAGATATTTTAACACTTTACTTAAAGCAAACAAAGACATGCTATATAACTTTAAACATTACTATAAGCTATTATTCCATTTTATATCACTAATTGTAAATGGTGACTAAAGTATTCATAAGGAGGCAGAGTCGGTGGTTATAATGTGTTATGGAACATGGTCGGAGATTCTTGCCGCACACTGATATAAACTGGTATTACTATTAGTTATAAAACATTAAATCAAAAGGTCATAATACGTTATGAACTTTGCTATAGCACCTAATGCATGTTTGTAAGTGTTTATAACAACTGTTATAATGTCTTATGGATGCATTATATCGTGTTATAAATATATGCATAAGTCATTATAGCGATGACCTTCATAGAAAGTGTTACCGAAATTTTCATACCGTTTCATCCCTAATCACGGTAAGAAAATTTCATACCATTCGATATCGATAATTATCACGATAAATGTCAAATCATTATTTCTTTCAAGTTTAAAAGCTGAAGAAGAAACCAGATGGTTAATTGTGTGGTTAAACTTTTCTTTATGGTCAGAACGTGACAAACACTTGATGCCAAACAGTGGATCACTTCACAAGTCTGAGGCAGAACATTCAACTATTAAAATAAATCTTTTTTCAAAAAATATGATTAGTAAATGTTTTTTCAGTCCCTTTTCCTCAACAAAATAAATATCTTAATAGAAGAATTAAGTGCTAATTTGTTCGTGATTCAAATGAATTCAATCAAACATGTATTGACGATTTCACTAGCAAGGACCACACAATGCCGAAGAGACATTCAAAAGCGTTGTGGGGAAGCTACAATAGGGAAATCCGCCGTTGCACCCAGGCACGACGGACCCCCTTATAACCCTATGGAGAGGAAGAAGATCAGGAGGCAGGACAGAGAAAGGGGTGGGGGGGAGTGATGCAGGATACGAGAGCGAAGAGGAGCAGTTAGGACGTGTGGGTATTTATGGAAATGCTGGCGATGACGTGGTTGATGTGTGGTCCTGCTCCTGAAACTCTGCTAATAAGCACCACTTCACTAGCAAGGACCACACAATCAACAGGTATGATTAAATGATCTATTGATGATCGAAACAGAAAATGTACGAGGCTTGCAGTTGCCGAAGAGACGTTCGAAAGCGTTGTGGGGAAGCTATGATAGGGAAATCCGCCGTAGCACCCAGGCACGAAGGACCTCTAAAAGCTTCTTGTTACGTGAGAGCATTGGCTGATCTGAGATCTTTGGGATCTGAATGATTGTGATGATAGTACGTTTGGGAGGACCAGCGGCGCATGATATGTATCAGGTGCTCGGGAATGACGTGGGAGGCTGAAAGGGTAGCTCTGATACTGAAGGAGTGACCGGGGTAATGGATGGGAGAAAAGCATGACGAGAAAGGAATCTAAAGGCCACTGGAACTGACTCAGAGACGATCCGACGTGTTGTACTCTGGGATCCCAGAGTTGCGATTGGTTCACGAGGGTCTTGCGAGGGTTCGGAGTCATGGATTCGGTGTTTGGGGAATGAGTCTGAATTGCGAGTATGACACCGAGGGGCAAGGCGAAGGGGAGATAAAGGGAAATGAACCCGAGCGGGTGTGAACGTAGCTTCTTAGGTTCGGGACGACTGAGTGATGCGATTACGTTGTACTAATTGTGACGGTGGCGGGAGCTCTTCAAGGTCGCCTGTAGCACGAGAGAGAGCTACGCTGTTAATGTTAAGGTTTTGGTGACCATTCCGCTGCGAACCATCTATCCTTTTAGAACCCCCAAATCCTGGACTGGGAGCGAGAGCCCCTTCTAATTTGTAACGACTGTTCCTTCAAAATGACTTTAGTTTAAACATCTGTTTGCTTGACCAGTGGCACAGTCAGGTTGGCGATGGCTGGGCCGGGCTATGGCATCCCAGTGCCGAAGCCCCTTTTTTTGTTCAAACGACTGCTTGGCTTGAAATGATTTTAGACGGAAACGACTGTCAAAGGTCTGTTTGCTTGAACGAAACTGCTCGCTCGAGACAAATTTAAGCTTGAAACGACTTAGCTCGAATGTTGGTTCGAAACACTTGTCAGCTTGAAAGACCGTTTACTCAAATGATTTTGGATTGAAACAACGGTCCGGATGAAATGACTGTTGGCTCAGTGATAGCTCGATAATTTGAATTTTGCTCGAAACAACTGTATGCTCAACGTGAGCTCGAAGCGACTTTAGTGCGACGTGACTGACTTAGCTTAGGTTGACTTTGCTGAAGGCGACTGTTAGCGTGACCTAAGCTCGAAACGAGCGAGTTTGAAGCGACTGAGCTTGAAACAACTTTGGTTTACAACGACTTGGTCATTTGGTTGAAACGACGGTTAGCCGATATTGGCTCAAAACGACTGTGAGCTCAAAACGACTGTGAGCCAGATGTTACCTGAAATGACTGTTGTCTTGAAACTATTTTAGTTTAACAACAGTTGGTTTGAAGGACTGGACGTTTGCTTGAGGCGACTGTTAGCTCGACGTTCGCTCGAAACTACTTACCTTGAAGATGACTTAACTAGAAACTACTGTTTGCTTGAAATGATTATACCAATTTAGCTATGAGACGACTCGGAACACGGAATGTTAGGTCAAAACAACAGAGCTTTAAGCTACTGTGAGCCCGAGACAACTGTAAGTCGGATATTAACTCGAGACGACTGTAAGCCGGATTTTAACTCGAAATGACTGTTACCGCATGTTAGTTGGAGACGACTGTGAGCACGAAACACTGACAGCCGGACGATAGCACGAAACGAATGAGAGCTGGATGTTAGCTCTGAACGACAGAGCTTGAAGAGACTGTGAGCTCGAGACGACTGAGAGCCAGACGTTAGTACAAAATGACTGTGAACCGGATGATGGCACGAAGCGACTGTGAACCGGACGATGGCACGAAGCGACAGAGCTCGAATAGACTGTGAGCTCAAGACAACTGTTAGCCAGATGTTAGCTCGAGATGACTGTTAGCCGAATGCTAGCTCGAGACGACTGTTAGCTGAATGTTAGTCAAATGTTAGTTAGACAAGACTGAGCACGAAACGACTGAGAACCGGATATAAGCTCGTGAGTGTGAACGTGACCCTGAAGTGACTTTAAATGCGAGACGACTGTTACCTCGAGACGACTGTTAGCCGGATATAAGCTTGAGATGACAGTTGGCCGGATGTCAGCTCGAAATGATTGTTAGCCGGACGATAGCGTGAAACGACTGAGAGCTTGAATGATTGTGAACCGGATGTTAGTTCGCAAACGACTGTGAGTTCAAAGCGACTGAGAGCTCGATGTTAGCTCGAAACGACTGTTGGCATCTTGGTGCCAGAAGTCCCTACTGACACCCTCTGCTGAGGTTAGTGGTAGGGTGCGGCGGGGACGCTGGCATCTCGGTGCCAAACTCCTACTGCAGGCAGCTGCTGAGGTTGCTTGAGGTGTAATTGCAATTGGTTACTGTGGTGGGCAGCTGGGGGCGTTGGCATCCCGGTGCCCCGACTGAAGCCGGTCGATGGTAGGCAGCTGGGGGCACTGGCATCCCGGTGCCCAGGCTGGAGTCGGTTGCTGAAATCACTGCTGTTGTGTATGACTGGGAGTGATGGCATCTCTGTGCCGGGAGCCCCGCTCCTGGCGCTGTTGCTGTAAACACTGATGCGAGGTGGAGGCTCCGGAATTCAGTTGTTGGAATCCTGCTTGCTTTGGTACTGACGTTTACCATCTTGAGCTGGACAGTAGCGCTGATGTCACGCCGTGTGCGTAATGCATCACCCAGAAGGGAGCTGGTGTTGACGGAACTGTGGGCATGCCATGCTGACATGATAGCGTTGAAAAGTTTGCTGTATTGTCTGTTCTGTAAACGGGATTCTTTAATCTTTAACGGTTTTCTAAAGAGTGGCTATAGTCTAGCGCCTCTTCTTGTGAGGCGGAGGATTCTCGGGTGAAAGTTCCCGATTGTTGCAATGAAGCGGACCATGGAAGAGATGGAGTTAAGACTGGACTCACCCTCTTCCTGGAGGGCTTTACGATTGTGGAAAACGGGGTCTCAGCATGGAGACGGAAGAGAAGAGTTCGTCTTCTGGTGCAGGGTCTGCTGACGTGGACATTGATAATGACTGTCCTGAGTTCATCCGAATAATTCTTCGTCCGATGGCGATATACCGACACTTAAGTGGATGGATGGAGTAGCTTGTGATGATTTGTATTATGGGGTAGCAGCGTTAGCGTAGCGTGCTCGACAAGCTGTTGCTTGGTCTCAGTTCGGGTGCTGAATGCGAGAGCCGTGCAGGATACGAGAGCGAAGGGGAGGAGTTAGGACGTGTGGGTATTTATGGAAATGCTGGCGATGACGTGGTTAATGTGTGGTCCCGCTCCTGAAACTCTGCTAATTAGCACCACATATTGAACATTTGTTATTGATAATTATCATTACTGTTTTATTGCCCAGCCCTACTTTGACTGTCTCTGTGTGCACAGAAAGCCAATTGAAACATTGCTGAATTGTGTTTGGAAATCCATAAATCAAGGGCAACTGAACTGGTTGAAGATACTTGAAGACACTCCGCTCTCATCCAAGAGGCATCTTGAGTTTTAATTGACTGGCAGGGAGTCCCAGATATTTAACCTCTGTTCGTAACGAACCAAGTGGTATTTATGACCTTGAGAGAAGCCTCTTGGATGAGAGGCGAAACATATTCAAGTATCTTCAATCAGTCCTGTTCTCCTTGAATGAACCCTCCTTAGATAATTATGAACTGGATAACCGAGAAACATTATTCCTCTTATTCTAGTGACATCACTTTCCTCTTAGGGCCTGATATGTGGCTGTTTTGTTAAAAAGAGGGCTAATGTGACCATACCTTTTTACAATCACAAACAGGGACGTGCACAGACATTTTGGTGGGCAGGGGCTCAAGTAAAAAGAAGGGCACTTCTCATAATTATTTTTTTTAAACAAAACATTACATATATTACAATTTTATTCTAAATGACCAAAACAAGCTAATCTGCATATTTACTCAGAACATTTCAGAGGAAAATACTCATGATGTAAGTCATGTAACTGGGGACCTTCTGTGGTGATGCTTTAGTTGTTTTATCTAATTTGCATATCAAAGTGGCGATTGTGATGACCTTAGGCACAAATGTTACTGTATTCACCTGTAGTGTCTCCATGAAGTACAGTAAATTAGCCTGTATGGCCATGAGATATTGCCTTAGGTAATCTTCAGCTAACTGATTACATTAACTCAGCTCATGAGTCACGCATGTTAGCAAGTATAGCCCTATATTTGCCTTTTGTCTTTTGTTTAATTAGCGGTAAACTTGAGGCACTGGTAGTTTAGTCTTTTTTTCATCACCACTCACCTCCACACAAGCCAGAAGCGGGGAGGGGCTGCTGCTTGTCTGTCTGTGTGTTCTGCTTCTGCGTGGAGACGCGGGGCGAGCGAGAGGGAGGGAGAGAGACCCCACACACTTACTGCTTTATTTATTTACTTTTATTTTTAATATTTATTTTTATGGAATTTTTATATTTTTTGTTATTTTATATGTTTTTTTATATTTTTTTTATTATTATTATTATTTTATTTTTATTAACACACACAAACACAACTTTTACTGTTTTATTTACTTATTTAATGAAATTAACTGTTCTGTAATTTATATGTAGCTTTGGCAATATTGTTGATATACATTCATGCCAATAAAGCTGATTTGAATTTGAATTTGAGAGAGAGAGAGAGAGAGAGAGCATCGGAACTCCGCAACGGCTCATCTTTTAGTTGTTTTTTTCTCAATAAATATATTTGTTTGGCAGGGGAGCTGAGCGAAATCAGGAATAAATATACATTATTATTTTTAAAAAAGCACCCCAGAAAGCTAAAGCCCCTTTTTACGTCTATGTGTGCCTGATCACAAAACTACAAGAGCCTCTTCCCTTTCACCCCTATTTAGGAGCAAAAACGCCTAAAATGACATAACCAAATTTAAATAGCTGTAGTATCTAAACCACACTGACTACACTGTATATACATACATAGGGAAAGGGAACCTACCAAGGTTTCTTGTAAAACTATCAGAAACACTCTAGGTGATATAGAAACAGAGCATCAAGTTCCTTGCATTCAAAACATTTTGTCTTAAAGAGGAAGAGGGGATAGATGTTTAAGTCAAAAAGTGTTTGACTTTGATGCACAGTTAACCACCTTAACCAAGTAGTTTTACTTGCTTGAACCTAGCCAAACCTTAATCATAGAGTTGGCAGATTAGGAAACATTGATGTACACTTATCCTTACACCAAAAGTTTGGCACATACAAAGGCCCCATCATCCTGTTGTAACTTACCTCATCCTCCTCCTTTCTTGTCTCTTATTAAACAATAAGTAAAATTAGGAATATATATATGAAAATTTGTATTTTTCTAGGCTTGTTTTGGCTTATCTCTGAATTCCATATTTAAAATCTGAACGATATGTGCCTGCAGTTTTTTCTTCTGTTCACCTCGAGGGGCTTTGGATGCAATCCCAGCTGGATCAGGAGCACCTATAGAAAGCAAACCTCCCCCAATGAAAAGTACAACTGCACAAATCTGAAGTATTATCAATACAATAATGTTTTTAAATTTGTGATGAGATTTTTCCTCAAAATAATAAGCATACTTTTAGTAGGTTCCAGCCATCAGTGAGCATCCAGTAGCAGAGTGGATTACTGAACAGAATTGAAATGCATGGAATACATTTTCAGCCAGTATGGAAATATAGGAGAGGAGTGTTTGCTATCTGCATACATATTTCAAGAACATGTACAATACACTTGCTAATAATAAATCAGACAGACTTGACAGTAACTGTAATCGAATTACAGTCAGTCCAGGAGGATCAGAATTCATTCACACTCCAACCAACTTGGTTGCTGCACCACCGTATGAGTAACTGTGGATGGTTTTGGCAGCTCTGGGTGAATCTGTGTAGTTGTCTGGTGCGATTTCTAGCAGACAGTGATTTGCTGCTTTTCTCTCGTCTCTTAACTGCTTGCATTGTTTTGCTGAGTTGACATAATTAGCCTGTAAGCTCCAATCAGGCAGTGCTTCTCAAAAATAAAGAGTAACAAGACCAAGAGTTTACATCCACTCTGGCTGCTCTGCGAGGCTGTGGAACACTGGTGCTTTGAGTTAACGCTTACAGTATCATGCTAATGCTAACATGCTGATGTTCAGCAGTTTAGTATGCTGTACTCTGAAATATAAACTTCTGGTGAGTCGAGATCAAAGCTAACAGGCAGGCACACAAAGACATCATCAGTCACATAACGCATACATATCGTATATATACGGATACACACAGGCTCACACTCACTCACTCACACATACACAGTGTAAATGTCACTGAGGAACACAATCTGTTCCTTCCACTCAGCATAGCTGGAACAGCATTTTCCCAAAGCCGGCTGAGAGAGGCAGATTTTTAAAAGGCATTGGGAGAAACAATTTACACTCATCCATAAATGAATGCACTACTAAGATGCATTTTGAATATCTGAAAGGGGGCCAGGGGGAAGCCTGGGTGCTCTAAATGGCAGGATTGGTGTTACAGACGTGGCGCACACCAAATGTGTCTCCTAAGACTGCGCTGGGAGAAACTGAATATCCCTGTAGCTACACGACATCAAGCTGAATGAGAAGGGATAATGGAGCCAAGAGGACAACAATAGTAGATTGGTATTAAGGTGCAACGCCACTGATAACACGCTAGGTGCACACATTTGGGGTCTTTAGCACAGTGCGTGTTCAAGCGCCACTTGGTATGTAGGCAAATGTGTCCCACTTCTGAAAAATGCACCCCACACACATAACACATTTAGGAGTGATATTTAAAGCTAAGCATATTACATCACAGTCCAGTTGTTGGTGGTAATACTCCTTTCAGCTGGTTTATTTAAAACATGAAGAACTTGTTATAGTCAGCTTCATGTTGGAGTCAGAGTTCTGATGTTACAGTAATTATTCCTAATGAAATTGAATAAGACTTTGGTGATTTTGACAGACCAGCAATTAAGGCCAAAAACTTGTAATGATAAATCAAACCTCTTCTGAATGTGCTGGCCAGTGTTGGCAAAAGCTGAATGGATACAATGCAAAACGAGATGTTAATAATTTTAAAAAGTCCTGCTTTAAAATGTAACTTAAGTATTGTCAGAGGAATATACTTAAAAGCACTCATCATGCAGAATGAACCCTTTCAGTTTGTCATATTATAATGTTTTATATATTATTATTAGCTATCCTTTTAGGCATATCCAGGTGGAGAGCTGTTAGATAAATATAGTGGAGTAATAAGTGCAGTATTTCCCTCTGATGTCAAAGAGTAGAAGTAGAAATTAGAGTTTAAAGGAAATACAAGTGTCCTTAGTTTCACTCTGTTACTACCTGTTAAGATTTTCAGTCATCCAGATTATAGTTGTCTAAGGTGGGTTAAAATAATGGACAGCTGGACTTCTTCAGGTGTGACTGGCTGGTATCCCAGCTATTTAACGTCTGTGGGGTCATTATCAAGGTGATGGATACTGCTCGGTTCATTAGTGCTCCTGGCTGTGGTAACAATAGTCGTTATGGTCAATGGAGTTATGTGAGGCCAAGTCTGAACGACTGTCGTTAGCATTGTCACATGAGGCCAAATGTGAGTGTTCAAAGGACAAGGGACACTCTTAGAATGAAAACAATAGACATGTTTTGGACAGGGAGGACAGATGGTTTGAAAGAGGAATCAAAGCAGCCATCTACAACAGAGTAGAAAGGCCATCTATCAACAGGGGAGGAGGGCTGAGACTCACACAATGCTGTCCTTTCAATGCTGAACTACAGTCGTTCAGACTTGGCCTCACATTACTTCAATGACCATAATGACTTACAACAGCCAGGAGCACCAACAAACCAAGCGGTCGCCATTACCTTGATAATGACCCAACGGTTAAATGACTAGGATTCAGTCAGAACTGAAGAAGCCTTTTGGATGAGAGGCGAAATGTCTTCAAGTATATTCAACCAAGTCCATTTTAACACACCTTGGATCTCTGTTACTGCCCCAAACAAAAGCTGATATTGTTTTCTTAGAGGAATAAAAACTGACATAACACTGACCTTGTCCTGTTTTCTGTTGCTGATTCTGGTTATTAAGGTGCAGTGTGGTCCTGTATGACTCAAAAACAGAGCTTAAGAACATCACTACCATGCTTTTGGATGAACTATTTGTGGTGCACTAATATTGGAGATGTATGTTATGCTATTGGTGTTGTAAGTGTTGGTGCTTTGAATAAAATCATCCACCAAACTATATCATAATTCCTGATGTTTTTTCCCTGCTAACTTTATCTCAAAATTTCTCTGCAAACATGATTCTTTCAGCTGCTTGCGCCACTACAACCCCAGGAATATAACAAATGTGAGACTATCAAAGATGCAGAATGTTTTGCATGCACATAATGTGAAACTTGGAGTTCATATGCAAACACACCACTTTAATCAACACTGGGACTTGAATTGGGAAATTCAACTTCTTTTGGGTGCACTGTGTGGAATATGCAATTGCAAAAATCTTATAAACCATTGAAAGTCACAAAATCTTTAGGTAATGTCATAAAAATGCAATATGCACGCATAATATATCCTGCAGCTATGATGCGCTCCCTTCCAAAAGACATATGATCTAAGAGCACGGTTACACAAAGGCTGCTAAGCACAGCCAGACACAAAAATGTTCATAATGCAACTTTTCAAATGCTAGCAGCTATGTGAGGATCTCAGAAAGTTCACGGAAAGTGTGGGAGACACAATGGGAACAGGAGAAAGAATGATTTTTTTGTGTTTTATAGTGAGGGGTACCTTCTCGGCCTGACTTCACTCTTTTCTGCAGAAGTTTGAGCCTTTTGTTAGTACTCTCAGTGCCTTTGCCTGGGCCCAGTTTGGGTTTCTTTCTGAAACAGAATTTAGTCGGACACAGGTTGGATTTCTGCTGGTCATCCTAACCCCTAAAATCCACTGACTCCGTCTATGGCGCGTTACGGCTGCGCCGCGTGTGCCGGAGCTAATCGCGGCCATTAAAGTCAATGCTCGTAAATCCACCAGATGCGGCCGCAGCGCGTCTAAGAAGAGTCCCAGAAGCGGCTCTCCGCTCTGCTCCGCAGAGAATAGGTAGCGGGTCTATTTTCGCCGCTAGCCGCGTCAAGCAGCACAGAGCAGATCGAACCAAGCAGGAAGTCAGACACAGAACGGCAGAGAGAATCCGGTCAATTTTCAAAATAAAACACACTGTGGAGACTCCCGATCGTAAAACAACCATAAACACGGACACAAAAGGAACTCATTAAACTACGTAGCCTACTTAATCATAGTAGAAGCACAAAATGCGAATACTGGTTACCAAATCACCAAAATCTAAACATGTCAGGCAGGTAAAACGCTCTTATTCTGAAATGCTCCCTGTGGGAAATGCAGCCTGAAGTTGAAGGAACGAAACGGGGTCACATAGAGCTGTTAAGAAGGTAGTAGAAGCACGAAAATGACAAATTAATAACAAGTCAATAAGGTGGGGCAGGCTGCACGCTCCGCTGCTGAAACG
Organism: Micropterus dolomieu; assembly: GCF_021292245.1. Taxonomy (NCBI): domain Eukaryota; kingdom Metazoa; phylum Chordata; class Actinopteri; order Centrarchiformes; family Centrarchidae; genus Micropterus; species Micropterus dolomieu. The sequence goes on along the minus strand of NC_060150.1, from coordinate 15,290,767 downwards.
CTTCTGACATGCTTTCAGTGGACTTTGACGCGGGGCTCTGGACGAATCAAAACCGTGGCGCAGCCAACGTGCCGTAGATGGCGTCAGTGGATTCCCGGCGTATACGTTGTGGCCATAACTGATGAGGCAAACATGCAGCCGCTCTGTATGAAATTGTTCCAATAACTTGATGATGAAGGAAAATTAATTAAAAAAAAAATAATAATTTAAAGTTGACAGAATAGTCTCAATTCAAAGTCCAGTAGTAGCACGCCTGCAGCGTTCAATCGTATCATACAATTTTCCTCAGTAGATAGTCAAATTTTAATGTTTTCTGGCGCACTGTAACAAATTCCAGCCAGTTAGCATTCTAAGGGTCAAATAACTATGCTTTCATGTCCTTTGGCGTCTGGTACTACCGCACATGGAACCATTTCACATAGATTGGTGCACTGGGGGAATCCCTATAGCTTCATCGTTCAAAGCGAATAGTTCTACTGTAAATAACAGAAAAGTCAGAGTAAGGAGGTGGTTGTCCCCTGTGATACAAAAAGTCAAGATTAATTCCTTTTAGAGACGTTACACTTCTTACGTAAATTACATAACACATGTAATTTGCGTTACTTACGTAATGCAATTATTTTAATCCAAAACATAATATTTTTCTAAACCTAACCGAGTAGTTTTAGTGCCTAAACTTTGACTTTGTCAACTCTAGTCTAACTGGGTGTTGCATATAATTGTTGCTAAACTTGACCGCGGAGCCTTACATGTACAAAAAAATTACACTAAAGGGATCCCAGGACGTTAAAAAGCGATGCCAAGGAGTGTTGACAAAGCATCCAAAATGTGACTTCCAGGGATGAGAACGAGTTGAAACTTCTTGTACATGTTGGTTTAATGAATTTTCCCCCTTGGAAACTGCAGTTGACAGAATCATTTCACCACAAGGACCATAAGCAATGTAGTTCTATAACATTTTTGTGGGTTTCAGAAAAGGCATTTGTCCACAAAAAAGATAAAAATACACAATTTAAAGATGAAATGTGTGTTTGTTGTTGTTAGGAATTCTCGCCAAATATTTCAGCCCAAAAATTAGGCCATTGTACTTGAGATCTGGTGAAATTTGAACTTGCACAGTTCTACTCCAACAGCACTCAGTGAGGGAATACCTTCAACAGTGTGAGAGTAAATAACCTCTTTAAAGTGATAAAACTGTTCTATTTTAATGGGGATTGTGTGCGGAGTGTCTCAGTAGTCATCATCCTCAGATATAAAAGAAAGAAATGAAAATCAAGCTATTAACATATTCATCTCTCCGATTTACCTCTTTGAAGATGAAGACATGCACATTATTGTCATTTAAACCCACTTGCTGGTGACAGCCAAGGGATGATTTCACAATTTCTGGACATGAATTTTTAAATTAGCGCTCACTAATAAAACTATTTGCACCTGGTAATAAGATAGCACAGGTGTGAGAGACGAGAAATGCCACACTGTTTGACACCCAGTGAGTCAGAAAGGGTGAGGGAATGAACAGGTTTGGTTGTACAGGAGGGGAAGATACCGCTAAAGCCTTATCCGTTCCTCTCGGCCCCATGCATCTGCCACCATAATTTGCGATAATGACGGCATCCCAGCAGGGCCACTCTGTGCAGAGTGATTCAGAATTGATTTAGTGCATTAATTACGCCCCTGTTACGCTGGTGTCATGGACAATATTTTACAATTTGATAAGCAAAAGACGCGCCGTGGGATCATTTTGATGAATTGCGAGGGTCCGGTCATGGCACACTTTTACGGTCGTACCTTTTAATTTAACGGTAATCACTTTCCCCCTCCACACCGTAGAAGCAGCAAGACTTTAATTTCACCTCTGAGACCTCTGCTCTGCACCGTGTCTGCTTTGATCAGGCCGACAAAAAAGCAGGCGTGCAGCCCACCACACACACACCGACACACATATCTGGAGATGAATTGGGTCCCGGATACAAGAATGGCAGGTTGTGTACATGCATGTAAAGTGTGTGTGTTTCTGTGTTCATGCATATGTTTTCCATAATATGTGCTGTATGCATATGTGTGTGTGTGTGTGTGTGCGCATCTATTGTGTAATTCTGGCCCCTCTGCTCCGCTCTCTGCATTGAAACAACAGCTCTCCAATACTGCAGCCAGGAGCCCAGTAATGAGCAGGAGCAGTGTCTCAGTCGCACCACCTACCAAGCCCCCCCTCGGGGCAGAAGACACCCTAACATCTAAATTGTGGGGCTGCAACTCCCACAGGAGCCAGGTCCAACAGCTGCAGTGCAAGCAGGACAACCATGCCTCCATCTTTATGTAGCCTATGCCTCTTGCTTATTTTCACCCTTGAACATATTGTTGCTGCTACAACAAGATGTTTGCCGCTTAAAAAAAAAGGCTCAAACTTTGTATCAATCAGATCATTAAGTAGCTATTTCAGATGCTTTACTGTCCTCTTGAATGCACTGCTTTGCATAATAAATCACTCCAAGTATATTATAGCGCGTTATTAACCATTTATTAAATGTTTATGTATTGATTAAGAATAATAGGAATGTGTCTTTGATCAGGTTCGGAGGATATGACAGGGGTTAATATGTGAAGTGCCTGAGTTGTTGCCAGATATTTGACGGAAGATTTTTATTCAAACTTCTCTCTCACAGGTGTAACATTTTTCTATGTTGTCTCCTCTGTTTGCTGCTGCACCCAGAGGGCCGTGGCAACTGAGTGGGTGCCACAGATGAAAGATGGCTTATAATTCCTATTTAAGGTATAATTCTAATCTTTTGAAAATGTCTTGCAAACAAATATGCCTCTTAAAATCCCATTTTGTTGGTCAGAGTCCTATTTTTCTAAAAATATCAACTATCAGGGTGAGATCACGTCACGTGTTTCCAACTAATTGTCTTTAAAACTCGATGTAGAATAATTTATCTTTTTTCCTGTATCTCTATAAATTTGTGAAACAAAGAAAACAACAACTGGAATATCTCATCCACTGGCAGATGTTTTTATGTCTTTAGCAGTATCTAGTAAAACACTTTTAAGTTTGAGCTTTACCACTTTCATTCCATAAATCAGCTACACTCTGTAAAGAGATTACGGGGCGGGGCGGAAATAAAACAAAGTAAAATGTTGTCTTTTTCCTCTCTTGGACTTGGACGTCTTCATTAACCCATAATTAACGGCCGATAAGATACATCAGGGTTGTGCCACTGTGATCTGGCAGGGTGCTGGCTGGCGCGAGCAGGGTGCTAATTTTCCCAGTGTTAAGAGCTGTAATTATGCAAACGCTGCCGGGCGCCCGTGAGGCGCTAACAGCCTCCCGCTCCAGGCGACAGTCCCAACCTTTTATGAGCTCCTCAGCTGGTTCAGAGGCTAATGAAACTGTATGATTTGCCCGACTAGCACGCCCCTCTCCAACCGTCGCTCGGGATCATGGTGTCATTATTTGGTGAAGAGGCCCTGTGACAGCCATTGTGTGGCGTGAAGCACAATAGCGTGAAACATCTGTAGAGAGCAGGAACTGGTAGTGGGAGAGAGGGGCACTTGACCTCCTCACTGGCCTTGTCCTCTACCTCTCTCTGTCTTTCCATGTAAATAACATCTCTCACTGTGAAGGGAGGGCTCTCTTCTTAGCCTCGCTCAAAAGGCCTCCGGAGCAGAGTTGGAACCCGAAAATACAACAATGGATTCAGATTGTCATGGGGATGTAATTGGAGTGGAAATGCTACAAAAATAAGAATCCTATGAAAACAATCTGACCTGAGAGACTGAAGTGACTTTACAATACATATCATAGCTAAAAGTGTATAGATACTACTGGACTGTTACAAGCCAGTATAGGGGGACAGTTTTTGTGTATTTCTTCCCTTTTATGTCTGTTTCCATACACTTTTCCAATTTAAACAATGAATTATTATTATTTTTTTACAACAAGCAGAAGTTTTTGTGTCAACACATTCTCACCCCCGACTCATCACATATTGACGCTTGATCAAGGCCCTTTGGTGTCACTTTTTAACGCAGTGGGTACCCCTTACTTAATTTTTTGATGTTTAAGGCTCTGCGGTCAAGTTAGCTACGCTGGATTGGAAAGCAACAACAAATATGCAATGTCTTGTTAGACTTTCAAAATAAAACGCCAGCGTTTCGAAACATCACCATTTTGAAATGGCACGTTATTAAAGTTGTTAAATGTTGCAATTTGGTTAGGTTTAGGCAAAAAAACTACTTGGTAAAGGTTAGGAAAAGATCACGGTTTGGGTTAAAATGACAACGTAGGTCAGTTAACACGCAAGTTAACTTACGCAATTTACATAACTCACTTAACTGAATTAAAAATATTTAATGATGACTTTTTGTTTCACACAGGAAACGAACCTTGGTATCCTGGTTCAAAGTCAGGGTTCTGGCATTGGCGTTGAACTGTGACGCTATAGGGATCCCCAGTGCGTTAAAATCTGATGCCGATGAAGGAGGTGAGAGCAAGTAAGCAAACTTGGCAATAAAGCCAATTCTGATTCAGAAGCATGTGATTTAAACACCAACTGAAGCTTCTGCTCCACTGGTGAGACTCAAAACAGCGGTAGGTAAAAACATAGTTTTAGTTTGTTTGATGTCATCTCGTTGGGCACTCTTCTTCTGCATTGGATTGAACAGCACCACCAACTGTTTATCTTGATGCACCCAACTCCTAATAGTTAGTTACCATTTTCTTTGCTGATTTTCTTAAAATTAATTAAAAATTTGGATAGAAACTTGCCTCCTGTGTCTCTCTCTCTTCCACTTGCAGCTTTTCTCCTTCTAAGCGCCATGAGCTGAATGTCTTCGGCCCGTGAGCTCCGTGTTTGACACCTCATTGGCCATTTTAAATCTGAGGAACCGTCCAGAACCCCCTACATAAAAGGAGACCTTGAAAAAGACCTATCTCATTCTGCCTTTGACATTGCTCTGGTTATAAGCTGTTGCGCTTTGTAGTTCATCTTTGATATAGTACAACTGATGTAGAATTTTAAGAGTGGTGGAGAAATGAGGTACCGAGTACATTTTCATGCATGTAGATAACTTGGTGCCCTCACTGCAATGGGTTTTGATGTCTTTACATGGATAAGGTAATTAGGTCTCTAGTTCCTCAGTTCACCTCAGGGACATTAGATGGACATTGCACCCATATCTGAGTTCTCAACATTTCATTTCAAAACCACGTGCTGCTGTAACAGCCTGTTGTACTGTAACAGCCTTCATTCTTCTAGGAAGACTTCTCACCAGAGTTTGGAACCTGGCTGCAGGGATTTACACTCATTCTGCTCCAAGAGCATTTGTGAGATCCAACAGTGAAGTTGGCTCACACGGCCTTGCTTTCATTTGGCAGTCCAAATCATCCCAACAGCATTTGAAGGGGTTAAGGTCCTTTCAGTCCTGGCTGATTTGGCAACACCTAGTTACTGGTAGCAGTAATTTGCAGTACTACAACTTACAGAATTCTGGTCGAAACAAACCATTGTTGTTTTAATAAAAAAAGTCAGGCAATTATTGGCCTTTCTTCCATCATCCTGTGAGCAACCATGATCTAATTTTATGCTGCACACGGCATGAGTCTTCGAACAGCAGGGCACAGTGAAAGGAGGTGGTTACCTCACTGAGAAGGTGGAAGTGTGCAGACTGTCGCCTGCAGCTCTTCCTCTAACAGCTCACTGTGACTGCTCCTTCTTGTTCCATTACTGGATATTTCAAACTGATCTGATGTCAAAAAAGTCGAAGTTATCTTGTTTTGTTGGCGCATTTTTGATGAACGATAGCGGCCGGTGCTAATCTCCCTGACAAACACATTGCATTTCCTGTGACTACTTTATGCTTTTAATGTAAAACAGAAGCAGTAGGAAATGTATGGTTTGCATTACAGGAAAGAGCCCTCCCCAAACTGTTGCCACAGTGTTAAATGCTCACTATTGTCTAAAATATTGTTTGTCATAGCAGGATGATTTTACTTAGTTGGAAAAGCCTAGCCAAAACCATGAATAACTTCCCCACACCATACTAATGTATGTGGCCATATTGTGCATCATAAGTGAAACGTGAATGAATGGCAAACGTAGTTGAAGGACAGACACGGGGAAACAAAGTCTGATAGAGTGGAGCCTGAGTTACTGGCTCACACTAAATTAATAGCATAGAGCCACAGAGAAGAGCGATCAGATGAGTTCTGAATAATGACACAGAAAGAAGCCGTAATCTCTGACTAGCACACTGATCTCTGCAGGTTAGAGCAAGGACATAAAAGGAAAAAAAATGCTACTGCTGCAGCAACTGCAAGTTGTAGCTGCGGATGTCGTGGCCAAGGACAAAAAATTGTCGTGATATATGAACATGGCCTCTCCAGTGAGTGTTAAGTGTATCCTGTAACCTCAAGTCCCGACTTCCAACATCTCTGCTGATACAACATCTACACAGCAGGTAAATGCACACAGCGCACACAGACACACGCTGATACTTTGCTATGCATATGAGGCAGCAGAGCCGAAAACGTGTGCCTCCACAATAGATTTCCGAGGATGTACGCTTTGAGAATAGCTGAGCTGCAGAATCAGTGAGCTCTTTCATTTGCAGCTAAAATACAGCCCAAGGAAAATGGGAAGCCTTTGGTGTGAGGAGTCTCTTTTCTTTCTTCTCTCATCTTTTTTTATTTATCGTCTCCTCTATTGCCTGGCTGCGCTGAACTGAACTTGCGGCGCCACGTTACCCCTCTGCTTTTTTAAAAATGGGAGAGTTTGGAAATGAGTGCTTCTTAAAAAAGCTGTATCTCTGTCTCTCTCGGCTGGTGTTTGCCAGAGATAAGCTCTGTAAAGTGTGTCTCTGTCTGCATGTCGACATAGAGTATACACCTCAGCGAACGTGTCATTCATCTCTCTTTATTGTTGAAGCTTGTGTGTGTGTGTGCGTGTGTGCGCGCGCGCACATGCATGTGTGTTTGAAGCCCTAACTTGTGATAAATTCAGTCCACTGGGGGAGAAGTTTGACACTTTCAAACACACACTGTGAGACACACACACACACACACACACACACACAAAGTCACTGTACGTTTCTTCTTTACGGACGAACATCCCCCATCTCTCAGAGCTCAGCTGCAGCCCTGGCATTATGCCACGTGTTTTGCAGCGCTAGTCGCCAGATTGATCCGGCTTTAATGAAGAGTCCTTCAGCCTAGGTGACATCATTAGCTGGTTGTGGGCCACTGTGGGCCACTTGGCATGGCTCCCCGCTTCACTTCTGGGAAAATGGGCCATTCTGAGTGACAGACAGACAGTGGCCAGTAGAGCCGGCCAGAAAACTAGACATAGGGGGTATGCCAGGCGGCAGCATGGTGATGCTCTTCAGACACCTGTGTCTGTGTTCACAGAGCATTTTATCTGGTACCAAAAGTACTTCTGAGGAGCTCTAGTGGAGTTTTAGTGAGGAGTTTTTTACCAAGAATGCAAATCTCAGGCCAACTTCAGTAAGCTGTCAGTAAACATGACTCGCTAAGAAAGCCAGTAATTAAAAGAGGTATAGTAGATTTTATAGTAGGCCTTAAATATTCAGGATGCTTAGTTTTTTGACCATCCATTGCAGATAAAATATCTTCTTTAAATATATATATCAAGGTGAAACACAAAGCATCGTCCACTGATGAACTGATAGAAAAATGTTAAGATATAAAATGTACATTAAAAAGGTGAATTTTACACAAAGTGGCCAAATTTCAGAAAATAACTTCAGTGAAGTTATAATGAAGGCAATATAAATGAGCACTGACTCGTTAACTGAAAACACTGTTATAATATTATTGACTGACTAACTGAAATAAATACACCTCTACACAGTCCCTATGTTTGCTTTTCAGTTTGACAAGCATCCAACAAGTGTCCCAATCATCATATTCATGGCATAGTTTTTCAAATTCATAATTGTAGAAAGCATAAACACAAAACCTAATTCATATACGAATGACAGATTGCCAAGTAAATAAATATATAAATACAATAAAGTAATAATAATACATAAAGTATGTAAATGACCACATTATCAAAACATTACCAACTAATTTAAAGCCATAAAAAAGACAAAAACTCAAACTCAATCCATGATTTAACCCTCAAACAGCATTAAAGGAGACCTATTATACTGCTTTTCCAGTCCTATATTGTAGTTCTATGACTCCTGTATGGCAGCTTTGCATGATTCAAAGTTTAATTTAAAAAAAAATAAAATTCTAATACTGCTTTTTCATGTAGGCCTTCATTTCAGCCTCTGTCTGAACAAGCTTTAGATGCTTCTGTCTCTTTAAGCCCCCCCCTCTCAAAGCCCACTGTCTGCTGATTGGCCAAGACCTGAAGCATGTTACCAGACTGTTGTTGTTGCTAGGCGAACAGGCAGACTGAGCGTTGCCATGCTGTTAGTGTGGGAGCACATGACCATATATGGAGCACTGACTCCGTCTGGCTTGGTATTAGGTAGAACGGAGCCTGGTACAAAAAGCAGTTCAAATTGAATGTTCAGAACAAGAGGAAACCTGAGGTTTTTGCTCACAGGGATTTCTTATAAATGTTTTAACCTTATTTTTTGAAGCTTTGGCCATGTTTAACATGAACATCCAACATTATAACATTGTAGATAAGTCATAATGTAGAAAGGCATAATAGGTCTCCTTTAAACCCTCTTGTCTAGGTCTGACACAAATAATGCAACCTTAGACACTATCCAACGAAGGTTAAAATCAAGGGCAACTGGACTTGGTTGAAGATACTGGAAGACGTTTCGTCCCTCATCCAAAGGACTTCTTCAGTTCTGACTGACTGGCAGGGAAACTCAGCTATTTAACCTCAGTGGGGTCGTTATCCCGGGTCATCGATACCGCTGGTTCGATCCTTATTTTTAACCTTAGACACTGCATTTTCCTAAAAATGTATCTAGCCACAGTAGTAAAGAACTCTTTAGTATAGCTTTGTTGTGACCTAATGGAGTAAGCTCCACCCATGTGGGCCTCTAAGCTGGATAAGACAAACACTAAGATGTGTGACTACAAAATGACCCAGAGCTGATACAGACTGGTCTATAAAACAAACTTCGTCGCTTTTCTGGTCCTCCTGCACTCACCTTGGGTTTACTGATGGGAGAGAATAAGGGAAAATCAGAGAGATGTGGTTTGGTAGAAAGCTGCACCTGAGGAGGCTGCAGAGCCATCTCATCTATCTAACTGTCAGTATCTCACCGGGCAAAAATCATCAAGTCGTCCTGTCCTCACCCCCTCCCTCCCTCTTCATCTCTGCCCTGTATTGCCCCCAATCCCTGCTCTCGCTCCCCCCCCACACACACTGTAATTTTAGCCAGCTGTTTTTGTCTGCTATAGAAGAGACACACTTTCTAGCTCTTTCCTCGCTCCCTCCTCCTCCATTCGTCCATATGGAGCATTCGTCCATATGTGTGTACCTCCCAGGCTGCTGTTTTAACATAGAACATTCAAAATCCAAGTGCATTAGTTCTCCTTAGCCATTGGCAGTCTGCCTACAGCTCAGAATGTCTATGTAGTGTATGTTGAATATGTGCACTGTATGCACTGGATGTGTGCCCTTGAACTTTTTTACGAACCACTGTTTGTGTTGCTTTAACTTGCAGATAATGAAATGGTCACACTTCTTAGTTATGAAAAAAACCCAACTTTTAAAGGCTGTCTGTGTAAGTGAAACATATTACAAGCACACCATCAGACTATTTATCATCACAATTTTGTAATTGCAGCTTCAGAATTTGGGGTCTCTGAATTCCGTGAGATTGCTACAGAGTTTCCATGGCAACCACATAACCAACAAATCCTGACCCCCCCCCCCCCCCCCCCCCCCCCCCCCTTCCACTTAACAATCCCCAGATGCCTAATTGTTTCCCTAATGATGCCGGGCCTAATGGGACTGTTCATGGTATTCATTTGATAGCGCCGGCCCAGTAATTAGACTACACCTCACTTCATTAAACAGCAGGGGGGAAGGATGGCGTCCAGTGGCACGTACAGTAAATGCACACGCAATAACACCAGTGAAGTTAAAAACACAGACCCGATGATGGACACACACAGAAAGCAGCTACAGACCCAAGAGAGCACTGTGTTCGGGAGGAATGGCGATGCCACTTTATATTCAGAGTACTGCTCATTTGCCTGCAGTGTCTCAGTGTCTTGCAGACATTTCTTCCATAGTTATTCTTACGAGTACCTCTTATTATTCGTTCAATTGTACTGTATAGTGTTGAACTGTACTAGCAAAGGGCTTCAATCAATATCCTTATCAATAAGTTGCCTTGAATACAAATGTAAAAATGCCATATTGTTGTCTTTTTAAAGTGTAATCCAACTTTTGAGAGTTTTTAGTAACCTTATCTATTATACTGTATATAATGAAATAACAGTAGGTGTTGGTGATTATCATGATTCAAAAAAGGTGAAGGGAGCAGTGGTAAAAGAACACAGTTGTTCCAAAAAGTACAGACTTTAATCCATCTTATTCAGAATCTATTTAATCACTCCTGTGAAGAAGCCTAGCAGGTTATGCCATTAAATTACCATCCAGACTAGGGGCTGCTACAACACACTTGGCAACATGCATGTAGCATAAATAAATGCATCTTCAATGCTTATATTCTTTGCTGTATTAGTGAGAATGAGAATATCCCAGTCAATTTCATTTCGTTCAGAAGAGAGATAAAAGAAGCAGTGGGGACAACAGACAATTCTGAACAATTCCAAACTGTCTAATTTACATATTATCCTTTGTAAGCTAGTAAACTAGTCACAACCTAAGAAACAGCAGCGTATTGTTCAGAGTGTTAAACATTTGCAAAGTCAACAACTTTGGCAACAACATCCCTACCCTCTCCTTCTGTCTCTGTCTACGGTGCTGAACCTGTCCCTTTGTGTGTCTCTATCCATGGTGCTGAAACACTTGTTTCTTTGACTGCATCTGAATTCACTCCCTATTTTCTCCTTTTAATTACTTTTTAACAATTTTATTAAGGTGTCTGGATTTTGAGAGTGTAATTTATGCACTGCGTGGTTCCCTTAATAATTCCTATACTGTAATGAGCAAGTATAAGTAGCGTCCATAGCACATGCACTACTGTTTTGCCAACAAGTTGTGCTACACTACTTGGAGAAAACAAACTGGAGGTGGTTCCGTGTTCAAACCTTTAGGAAGGACAGGTTGCGATTTCGATCGATGCTGGTGATCTCCAAATTGCCCATCACGACTTCACAGTTCTCGTAGAGCTTCTTCAGGGTGCGGTACTGCTGGTCCAGGTCAGAGAGGGTGCTCAGCTTGTTCTCCGTGCCAGGACAAACTAGAGACAGAGAGAGAAAGAAAAAACTTTGAAAAAAAGTTGTTTACACATTCAACAAGACCAGTTCAAGCTCAATGGGCAGGGCCAAAGAACAACAGATTTTCAGAATATGTTATAATAAGAGCGGGATTAAAAGGAACATATATTGAAATTTGAAAACATGAATAAAAAGTCTATTAAATGTTAGCCATTATCTTAAAATGCCATCAGGCAGGCTTACTTGATCACATACAGTGGGCTACCACAATGTAGCTGCTTAATACTTAAAGGTCAGCCAACTAGCTACCTTAGCTTTTTCAGTGGTAAAATTGATGTAAAATATGATACATCCCTTTTCCCCAGAGTTATTTCACCAGGAAAACTCTTTCACTGCACTCAGTGAGGTTTTAACTAAAACACCAAACTAGATGCATGACTGCTGTATGAGAGAATGAGAGAAAGGGGGCAGAAAAGACAGAAGAAGAAATATCCGGGATAGGGGATTTCCAGACTAAAACTATGCATTGTGTGAATAGTAGATACAGACTGAAGGAACAGAAGACATAAAGGGAAGTGAAACAGGCAGGACTGAAGGACAGCGGGAGTAGTAGAGAAAGAATAGGTTGGGAGATTACGTAAATTGCTAAAAAAAAAGAATGTGGCAGACGTGACCCTCAACAATGAGGGAGCTGCGGGAGAGGAGTCTTGGGGAGGGACAAGTGGGGTGAGAGGGGTGGATATCATTTCTCTGAGGCAGTGACCTACAGTCTAGGTCTGGCACTGGCACACCGTTTAATCAAAGATATTCAAATTGCATTGGTTGACCTTTGCAGAGGGTTTCACTTGGAGACTTTACTCGGCTGACGAGATTACAAGACTTTGAAGATATTATAGTGAGAGGAAACAGCTCTATTGGTGCGTGGAAAGGCCAGGCAATTAGAAACTGGTAGATTTCTCTGTCGGTTTTAACCACACACACGTGCACACACAAGACAAAAACAAAAAACACGCAGAAACACAAACCTGTCTCTCACCTCTGATAGATTCCAACACCCTCTGGCAAACATCCTTTTTACCAATCCACGCTAATTGCACTGACACCTAGCCTGGGAACTAGACAAATCTGCAAGCTCATGTTGTATTTGCTCTGGCAGACACGTCTGGCCCTGCTCCCATTCATTTCCACACATCCTGGATCCAGCAGGGCCAATCATAACAGTTTATCTAATATGGGGAAGGTTTGATATGATGACTGTACAGAAGAGCTTATTCGACACAATTGGGTTAAGTTTAATTCACCAGTTAGGTCCAGAGGCAGTTTGGTCTGTGCCCGTTGAACGCCCTTTGGAAATCGAAAATTCATCATTAGAAGCCAGAAAGTTGCTGTTATGTGTCATTACATGATATCAGTGGAATCAGAAAGTTGGTTATCCTCTCTTAAAAGCGGCAGAAAAAATGTGCTTGAGAGATGCACAAAAGCCAAGAAGCTTCTCAATCAACAGAAAACTGGAACTGTAAAAAAAAATTCAAAAACCTTGAAAGCTGGTACCTGACTCATGTTCTTGTGATATTTCATGATCACAAGGAAAAAAAAGTCTATTTCTTGGTCTTGAAGTGGAAGACAACTACCCTGCTATCTTAAAACAACACAAATCAAACACATGGTTAAAACATGTCCATTCTGTAAATGATTGTGTTTGCCTGCATTTCTGATGATAAATAAATGACAATCGACTAATGCAGGAGCTACCAGTGTAATTAGTTCCTTCTATTTTCGCCCATCAAGAGCTCTTTCCGTCCCTGCCAGCCTTTTCCACCAGTCAGTCAGCGTCCCCAGCCTCAGTCCGGCTACCATCTGCGCCGCTCAGCTGGCACCGTCGCCCCGTTACCACAAGCATGACTTGGAGGTTTGTGTGTTAGCGCGTGTATGTGGCAGAATGGAGATTGGCTCATTGTAATTAAACTGCTCATTAAAGTTTGTCAGTGGTTCAACTTTGAATAGGCCTCACTTTTAAACTGGAATTTCATTTTTGCCAACGACTGCAAGTGTTGACCGGTTTAGCCTGTAAAAGGGAGTCATTCATTTTCAGTCTAACGTATATGTTACTCATATGTTATATGTTTTTAGAAAGGTTACCTTCCAATGTCTGAAGACAAAGCCAACATCGGTCTCATTCAACCATGAAGGAAAGGTAGGGCTGAACGATGAATTGCATTTTCAATATTATCGCAATGTGATAAAACAGGATTTTCGAATCGCAAATCGCTGCGATTATGCTCTGGTCACATGACACAGGAGAGTAAAGCAGTCTGCAGAGGAAGCATCATCTTTGCATTGTATGCTGTACCTTGACTTGTTGTTGATTAATGGCCTTAAGCTTGACAGAAGCTGACACTACAGAAACTTTAGTGTCACACATGGAACAAAATTAGTATTGTTTTTTGATGAGATCTTGTAGAGAATTAAACTGATATAAGGACGCATTAATTTGTGATTGAACTGTGGGTTTTGTATTGAGTGCTTACTGTAAAATACACTGTGGTGAGCTTAGTTTTTCTTGTTGTCTGTAGGTAGGCCAACCTGATGATATTTTATCATTATTTATTGCAATTCATGCATCACCTAATTTCATCATAACATATAGGCCTGACCCACAAGAAAGAACGGTGTATGTTTAATCTATCTAATATTGTGTTGGTCATACTATACACTGATTTACTGCTTGTCCGTTTTGAATAACACAGAAGGTAAAGAGCTTAAAAATTAATCGCATATTAAATTGCAATCGCAATATTGGTTAAAAAAAATCACATTTAGTTTATTTTCCAAAATTGTTCAGCACTAAGGCAAGGTTTCCTTAACTTTAATAGTTTTAGTTATACATGAAACCACCATTATCACATGGGCAGTTCAAATCAACAATTCAGAAAATAGTAATAATAGCAGTAACTAAGCATGTTTCCTATAACTAACTATGCAACTATATTTTAGGTATTAATTTTTAAGCTAGGGAAGTAGTTGCCACTTGTACTCTGTAGATAAATGCCACTGCCAATTTACTGCATACTGGATTCTGCTTATCATGTGTTGTAGCACCCAGACATACTGTATGTTATTACTTCAGGTTATCCTCCAGCAGTTCTATATATCTTTCTGCCACCTCAATACTCCACAGACGTCGGGGTAACTTCCACTGCTTGATATGAGCACAAAAACATGCAAATTGCAGATTCTAGTCACCTTAAATGATATTAGATTTATTACTTTAAGAGCTGAAACTGGTAAGTGTAATTGCTTTAATGTGTAGCTCTTTGTTGTGAAATGTTTTAATGTGTGTTTAATGGCGTTTAATTGTTTTTCTACATTCTTTCATGTTGCACTGTAATTCTTTAGTGAACGTTGGTTCCGTGTTTTGCTTTGTTATCCATTTTGTGTGGCATATCTGATTTATTAAAACTGCATTGATTAGTTGAAGGGAAAAAAATCAACAACTATTTTGAACATCAATTACTCATTTAAGTGATTTTTGTAGGCTACAATGGGTGGGTGAAGATATTTGCTGGTTGTCTTAGTTTTCTATTATTGCAAACTGAATATCTTTTTTTAATGGAATTTGTTTGACAAAAAGAGGAATTACAAGATGTTACTCTGAGTTTTGAGAAATTGGGAATTGAAATGGGATTTTTTTAACTACTGATCTACTACTGAAAAATGATCGTAATCTTTGGAATAAAACATGCATTTTATGGCCATGAGATTTCAGTCCAAACAGACCAATGTGGTACCACAATGCTGGCAGTAGTTGTGGGTGGAAGTAAGATGAATGGTGTCTATTAGGGGTCAGTCAGAATATTCCATTTGCATTTAAATACAACTGCTGTACATTTTTCATAAGCCAGAGTTCATATTCTCCACATTCAAAGTCCAAAAAATTTCAGAAAAAGAGAACTAAAAGGGGAAAAAATCTCCCAAAGGACCATTGCATAGTTGAACTTGCTCCTATATTGAACAACATTGAGAGCTCATAAACTCCCATATTGCTTTATGGATCGTTGGCTCTGCAAAGATGAGCGTGCTTCCTCTCCTCTGTGATCCTCCATATTGCTGTGAGGCTGCGTGGGACAGAATGGCAGTGAGGGGACCTGAGCTATGGTGATAAATGAGATTTGCTGACCATACACACACACGCGCTGATGAGTTATTAGATGAAATGATTTAAGAGCGGCTACAAACTACAAAGGAAGTCCGTGTGAGGATCTAAAATGGGTGGGATCGATAAACGTATGTGTGTGGGGATTCTCTTCTGTGTGTGTGTGTGTGTGTGTGGAGATGAAAGGTTAGCGGGTGTCTGTAATAATCTGTTACTGAAACCTACTTGCTGGTGTGCGAGTGAGGTTACGCCTGTATGTGGTGATAAAAGAGGGGAGAGGTGAAAAGTGAGGGGAAAACAACTCTCTGAAGCCAATATCAGCGTGCGCACACATACACACGCACAGACAAAGAGAGAAATGGTACTCATTCAGCATGAGTAAGCAAGGTAAAGCCAGGCAAGGAAAATAGAATTGAAAGAGAGAGAGGGAGAGACACAATCTTGTATTTGAGAGACTGGGAATGACATCCAGGAGCATTAGCATTCATATCGACACGCTCTACTGTAAATGCTCTTTTCTCTGGGCTCATTTCGAAAGTGTCTAGATCCATCTGCTCTGCCCCTTCCTCTCTCTCTCTTCTCCTAATTTCTTTTTCTCTGCCCTTAGCCATCTGTTTCTCCGTCTCTGCCCTCTCTCTTGCTCCCTCCATTCTTCTTTCTCTCAGGCTCAGCGACAGGACAATGTAAGTATTGAGCCGTTGCCTTTTTTCCACGTTAATGCATCGGGTGACACAGGGCCATGTCCACTTGACAGCTCCGGTGTGTGTGTGCCTGCCTGTGCCTGCCTGTGCCTGCGTGTGTGGTGGCGGTCGGGGGGACCAGATATCTGCCAATCAGGACAGCAGGCAGAATATCTCTACAGTCGTGTCTTTGCAGAGACAAAGACAGGCGAGGCGGCTCGGCTCAGCTCATTCATTCAACAGAGAGGGAGAGCACAGAGTATGAAGGGCACGTGACATAATAGTAAACATGGGTAGAAAATAAAACCTATGACCTTTAAGAACATTAAAGGGCATTATCCAGGTGAGAGGATGAAACAGGTTGTTTAAACCATGAAGGTAATGCTTCTCTGACCTTATACAAGTGGTTACCAAAACCACTGTATCACACACCTCAAGCTCATAAGCATGAGCAGAAATCGGGGGGTCGAGGGGGTCAGGACCTATGCCAAAACCACAAATCTGATGAAGGAAACACCACCACTCTGCCCATTTTCTTTCTACTGCTCTTCATATATCAGGACACCTCGTCACGTACCATGGCTTACATATAACCGCATCAAAGGGAGCTTTTTACTGATTCTGTAAAGCACCTTGACATATGCCCAGTGGCAAGATGCACTGGTTAAATAAAAACGACTCTTTCATCAGTGTCTGTTGCCAAGTTGGTTTCCCTCTGTTTATATCTATATGTTTATACATTCTCACTCCCGACTCGTCACATATTGACACTCAGTCAAGGACCTTTGGCCTTTTTAACGCCCTGGGTTCTTTAGCGTCATTTTTTAATGTTTAGTGACTCTGTTATCAAGTTATCATTGCTTAGCAACAACATATATGCAATGTTTTGAAACAACACGTTATTAAAGTTGTGAAACATTGCATTTTGGTTACGTTTAGGCAACAAAACTACTTGGTTAAGGTTAGGAAAAGATCATGGTTTGGTTTAAAATAACTACGTATGTCAGTTGACACGTAAGTTAACTAACATCACTTGCGTAACTTACGTAACTTGCCTAACTTAAATAAAAATATTTAATGCTGACTTTTTGTTTCACACGGGACATGACCGCCGCTCTCCTGGTTCAAAAGGTTCTGGCCCTCTATCCACCCCAACCACCTCCTTACCCAGACTTTTGTGTTACATATCATATACCTACCTTTACTGTAAAAAATTGACACTACAGGGCTTCCCCCACTGCGTTGAACTATGATGCTATAGGGATGCCCAGTTCACCTCCTGGGCACTGCCGAAGGAGGCCTTGAGCAAGCCCCTGAACCCCCAACTGCTCGGGGCACTGTGCCGAGTGGCAGCCCCCTCACATCTCTCTGTTGCTATGGGTCCTGTTTGTGCATGTGTGTGTCTTTCGGACCTGTGTTTACATACTAACAATAATAACAGAGTGAAAACATAGAGTTTCCCCTTGTGGGATTAATAAAGTATTTCTTCTTCTTCTTTACAAACTGACACCGATGGGTCTTGACCATGCGTCCATATGTGACAAGTTCGGGAGTGAGAACAGGTTGGTTTATGGGTCTTGTGGTGTACCACTGCATATGTGAAAAAAAGTTTTATAAAGCCTTTTATGGCTCCAGAGGGATGATATTCAGTGGCTCCAAAACGGCCTTAAGTGACGTCACTCCTGTCAGCTTCTGTGGGACTGGAGACTACTATTTGAAATTGAAAAGAATCTACCTTGTCAGGTAAAAAGTTCTAAACATAGATAGTGTGGAGCCAATGCTAGAATGTTGGCGAGAACAGTAGTATTGAAACAGCAAAAATGACAAAAGAAAGACTGGGGAATGTGAGTAGAGCAATACGGAATAAAAGAAACGAACAAAAAATGGTCATAAAGACAAGGAGATGAATGCAACAGAGGGAGGAACAGAAAAGTAACAGAGCAGCCGAAATAAATAAAGAGAACAATGGAAAGAAAAGAATGAGTGAGCTCTTGGCAATACCACTGCACAGTACAATTCTTGGGTATATTCATGCCTTCAGCAGTCCAGCAGTGTAGATACCAGACTCGAACGGCTTTATAAGAGATTCAGTTTCCTATTTTTTTTAAGACATCCATATAACTTATAGATAATGACCATAGAGAAAGGAAAGATTTGAGTTGGCAGCCTGATGATGTGATTTTTTTTCCCTCTTTGGTCTTCGTCCAGTTCAAATACAGATACAGAGTGTCTGCATTTTTTTGTCTTTGTCTATGTACATAAATACATTCAGTGCCTGAGTGTATGTGTGTGCTGGCTCCATGAGGCGTGTAAACATACACACTGCATGAAGGAAAAAAAAACAAAGACAACTTTTAGCTGCATAACTCGGTTTTTGCTGCTGGTGGGTCCCTTCAAGTCGCTTTCCTAGCTGAAAGTGACTGAATTTAATCTCCCTAAATTGAATTACAACTTAATCCTTCCTCACACCATTTGTCCAGGAAGACACCAGCGAGTTTTCCAACCATGAGGGAGCATCCTAGCGTCTTTTGAAAGCTGCAGCGATTAACGCGGGACAGGTAGGAGGAGAGAAATGTGTGGGCATGTGGTTTTGGCTTTAGAGCCCATTTCTGATCCATCCATGAAGTGAGAGACGCAGGCAGACAGTTACCTCCACACTTATTCTCGCTGACATATTGAGCTGTTCTTGTTCTCATTTCTCACTCATCTCTTCTCCTTCACATTGCTGCCTCTTCTTCAGCTTTTATTCTCCCTATGTCTGCTCTCTTATCATGTTTCTGTCCTCCTGATGCAGCTTCAGCCTCAGACTGTCTCATTTTTCCATCAGCACACTTCTCTTCTCTGCCATTTGCATTAGCAGTAACTGAGTGAACAGTAAGCAGTGCAATTTCATATCATTGATAAAATTGCACTGTTTACTGCTTACACACATGCATCATTTTCCTGTGAATCCCTTGTGCCTGCAATGAATCCAGTGCAGGAATGGTGGACTCCGTCACAACCAATACTACTACACTACTACAAAGTGAGATAATTATTGAATAGAAATACACTGAATGGCTATTACAGAAAAAAAGTTCCAAAAATGGGGATTGATTTTGTGAAAAGGAGAATTATGATTTTAATGTCTGGAAACTCTGGGATACGGAGAAGAAATTCAATAAAATGAAAATGTAGTTTTCCTATGGCTGTGGTCATATCAAATGTAGACAATGTGACATCTGAAACCTATTAAGATTTTAATAACCTCCAAAAGTTCCAAAATCTGACTTCTACTGGAAGTACACTGCATGCCACAGTCTTTCATTTCTGTTGGGAAATCGAAGATGACGAGCTACTAGAAGCCAGAGAAAAGAGTTTGTACATTTAAACAGGGGAAAATGCTGTAAACTCTTGGGTTTTGAGCTGTAATGGCTGACTGAGTGGGTGGCGTGGTAACTGCAGCGGTCAGCAAATGACACAAGTAAAACAGAGCGGGTTCAAAGCTCTGGCACAAGGTCACGACTCTATTCACTGGACGTGGTGTATTTCCAGCTCAGAGAGATCTCAGAGGCTATACGGTCTTATCTACCTTTAGCTCAGTCGGCTACAGTCACATTTCCGAGCCTATTTGCTTCTCTAACTGCAAGAAAAACATCCACCTGTCCGCCTGATAAACAATGTGTGCAATGTAAAAGTTTGGCGCTATCAATTTTACCCTGGCTCTCACAGACACTTTCTAAATGTTATTTCCTGAGAGGAACAAGCATGCGGTCTCTCCACACTGAAGCAAAGCAGTCTGCAGTGACATATTATTAAGTAAGTTTGCTTTTTACAGCATAGCTGATGGTGTTTTAGCAAGTATGGGATTGTATGAGTGTTGGGAAGCAATAGAAGGCTTTATGAGTGGAGGAAAGTTCGGCAGAGGTCATCGTCAAACTCAACAAACAGTCTGAGAGTACAGGGCAAGGACACACCTAACAGCATGATCCCTGATGCATCTGAAGGTTATTTCTACAGCTTCAGGACAGCCTAATCAATAAAGTTCCAAATAAACAACTTCTATCAAGGTAAAAAAGCAATTTTTAAAGCATAGGATATTTCCCCTACAATAGTGTTCACTTCTTCAGATGAAATTCTGAACTTACACTCAGAAAATCATGCTTAGGAGGCTCTAAGTCACCTTCCCGATCACTTTTGAACACAAGTTCACAATTATTGATTAGACGGTTTTGCATTACAGGAATAACAAAGGAGCAGTATTAAATTAAGCACCTTTCCTTTTGAAGTAGAAGCCAGTTGGAAAGAGAAACAATGATGTTGGACATTAAACTGGATAAATTATGTGTGCGTACATGCTTGCAAAGTTTTAGGGGTTGATTTCCTTTTTACATTTTCAAAAAAAGAAGAAAAAAAAAACATCTTTAATTTTATCTGGGTTTATTTTGATTGTTTAAAAATTGGTCAATATTAAATAAAAACTTCCACAACTAAAAATTTGTTTTTTAATGTAATAATCTGTAATCTTCATGTTTTGTCTGACCATCAATTGAAAACCCAAAGAATACTCAAATTTACTTCCATAGTGAAAGTTAACCAGTTTTGACCTCTACTAATGCTACAGAGCAAAATGTTTTTACGAGTTGGTCCTGTTTTGTTCGTATGGTGCATGTGCACAAGGATACGCATTAAACATGTTGGTTAGAGCCACTAAATGTAAACAAAACTTTTGTCTGTTTAAGAAAACTCCATGGTGCACTTTTAATTAATGACAAAATGTTTTACTGATTCATTTTCTGTCGATCAACCAATCTATTAGTTGACTAATGGTTTCAGCACAAAAACAAAATTCTGTTATTTTGCTAAAGGCGTTGCAGTTAGGGAGTGTGCATCTTATACCACCACACCACAAAACTACCATTTTTTTCCAATTTTCTTTTCAGTCCTGCTTAAAATATTCATTTTCTGAGCAAGATGAACTACTTTTTAAAAGATACAAGCGGTGTCTTCATGCAGGAAACTTTTAGGGACATAAAATTGGGATGAAAAGTAAGTTTAAACCTTCTTCTTTAAAGAGGGTGTATGTTTTTGGTCCGAATTGGTAAAAAACGCCAAAAGACATGTCTTAGATCTAATGCATACAAACTACTGTATAAAGAAGACAACCGTATACCTAAAATACAGAGGGGCGTACTTCATATGGCTAAAATTCAAAAACACACATGCATAAAAACATACAGAAATCTTCCCAGATGTTTAGTATGTGGCTGAATACTACTCCTTTCCGAGATGCATTCCCATCCAGCTGACACACTCCCACACGCCTGGCTTCAAACAGCCCAGGAGTCTAGACCACATCAGTTGGTTATTACTGTGCCCCCCCCATATCACTGCTACCACCACCACCATCATCATCCTCTCACACACAGTCCTGAGGTGGTGCTGACGAGGCAGCCATGGAGCTTACAGGCTCAGCAAGGCAACGTGGGCTTTATATGAAAAGAATGAGTTTCACTCCAAAATGAGATCCCCACCATTACAAAAAAGAAAAAAATGACCTCCTCTTACAAAATGACTGATTGCACAAATTAAATTCCAGTATGGTACTTTTGTAGGTGCTAGCAGGATGCCCTTGGTTAATAGAATGTTAACACTTTTACAGACAGTAATCTGAAAAATCTGGGCTTTTTTAGTACATTTTAAAAAATTGAGTCTTCAAACACATATAAAGGGTCAGAGTGACCCTTTGTAAGCTTTTTTTATGGGCTGCAGTTAAATAATTTCATACAACTGTTAGGACTTTAGTTCATGCTCAGTTTATTTGGCATGACTGAATTCTTTGATTACCGAATTTACTAGCAACGACAACAGTGCCACGCCAGCAGCACAGCATAATAATAGATGTGACAAACACTTTGTGTGCTAGAATGACCGCCAAGTAAATAGAAAAAGTAGACATACAGTGCAGTTGTTTTAACTTTGTTCAACTTTTGTGCAAATTGGGTGAATGCTGTGTACCTGCAACTCTTTGAGGAACTGGGTTAATATATTCCTAATCAGTCCGCCTCTCCACATCCTTATCTCTGACGGTGCTGCTTGATGAGACAGTATGTTAATCCAAGCAAACTTGGTGGCTCTGTTGGTGAAGGCCGAGAACGAAACAAATCCGTCAAAAAAAGAAGACTCTTCAAAAGGAGCTTATTCTGTTGGCACAAGTCTGTTTGCAGTCTCTTCTGTACTTAAATTTCTATGCATAAATATACCTTTTCTTACAGACGATTAATTAAAACATAGTAGCTAAATTAGGGCTGTGACTAATGATTGCTTCCATTAATGAATTATTTTGCAGATTATGTTTTGATCTCTAAAATGTCCTGCACAACAAACCCAAAGTAATGTTTTCTCACTAGGGATGGGGATCGATACTGAGTTCTAAAACGACCCAGTTCCAAAATTTCTCAAAACCCCAAAATCAATAAGGCCCGAGCTTATCAATACTGCTATCAAGACTAGTGGCCCCTATAATGTCACGTTATGTCTCGAGCGTCAAATCTGGTTTAATTTGAAACGCGATGGGCAGTTATTATGTGCACTTAAATATTTGTATATTTATCGCAAGTCATATGTCATCTCTGAATAAATATTTACCTCCACATTGAATATTTACCTCATGCCCGTTTGGTCTGATCTTACCAAATAACCGTCACCAAATAATAGTAAAGTATCAATAGTGGTATCCTTTAAGACTCGGATCATTAAGCAGTCTCAATAATCATATCAATATCAATAAAAATTAACGAGCCCCATCCCTATTTCACACTACTAGCAACTTTAGCTCTAAGCTAATTAAAAAGTGTGATTATGATAAACAAGGTGTGACTTTCAAGTTGCAACAAAGTCAGGCTCTATAACCACAAGTACTGGGAATGCTGTAAACTGCTGTTATTTTAATGCAATAACCCTAAAAACATTGTGTCATTGATAGGGCTGGATACTTATTGGCAGATGCTGCTGTACTAAAAGGAGCACAGTCCTTTACTGGCCTGTCCTTGATTAGGCTGCATACAGGCCCATTCTGCTCCACCAATCAGAGAGCAAGGAAAGCCCAGATGTAGCCTGAGAGCCAGAACCCAGGGAAAAACATCCACTAAAAGCTCACTGCTGTTCATTAAACCTGTTGCTGTGAGCGCAATGTAACAGGTGAAAAAAACAAGTGCAGCATTTTTCTCTGCTCTTTGTTTCGCTCACCTGCATTGTGGCTGACTTGATGATACATGTAGAGCATTTTAAAATATTAGACACAGATTTTAAAACATGTACTACAGAGAGTCTGTTCTGACAGAAACAAGGCCACCATACAAGAGGAATTAGTTTTTGCTTATTAGGGCACCCCCACTTCCCTGCAAACTTAAAAATGTCCCTGACAGCTCTGGGCGGCTGATCCGGGGCCAGCAGGGATTCAGAGCCATCAATCATCTCTCAGCAGGGTCCCTTCCCCTTCATGCACACCGACTGCCCCCCTGTAGCTCCTCTTCCTTCTTGTCCATCTCTGATTTTTCTATCCACTAAGGTCTTTTTTATCCTCTCCTTCTGTATCTTTACTCTCCTTCACCTTTGCCTACTTTAACCTGCTGTCCTTCCTGCATCTTTTCTTCACACTCCTTCGTCTACACCGTTTTCTCCTCTCTTTTTTGTCACTTTTGTTCTCCCACGGGGCATTCCTATGTATCTCAATCCCCTTCCCATCGCAGCCATCATCAGTTATCATTACATGTATGCCTGCAACACACACACAGATCATGAAATGTACCTAAAGACATGAGTGTCAAGACTTCCAAATGCACATACATACTTTGTACAACACTAACTTGCACACACACACACACACACACACACATAACACATATATGAATACTGGATCTCCCCCATCAAGGGGGCAATCATTTCTCGGTGGGCGCTGGGATATTACCTGCTACACTGACACAGGTGGGTGGGGGGTCATTTGTATAACAGTGTGCGTGTGCGTGTGTGTGTGTGCGCACGTATGTGTGTGTGTCCGACACAGGTTTAATGACTCGTCCCAGCCAATTTTCAGCCGGTGGCTTCTCTTTGTGGGGAAATGAGGTTTGTAGTTAATGTAGCACAGAAGGGCTCCCTATGATCGTGTGTGTGTGTGTGTGTGTGTGTGTGTGTGTGTGCATGTGTGTGTGTGTGTGTGTCAGTTCCAGTGAGTTGGCTCCAAGCAGAATATTAGTAGGAACCATATGGGAGAAATCATTATGAAGGAAGGTTCGAGAACATTTATGCTGTGAGGCCTGCATGTTTCAATATCGGAGCTAGGAAAGGATACGCCTTTGGTGTAAAGATGCATGCAGTGTGTGTGTGTGTGTGTGTGTGTGTGTGTGTGTGATTGTGTGCATGCTTATTTGTGCTTCTTCAAGTGTGTTTAGCTTCACTATCCCTTTATAAATGACATTATTGTGTGTGTGTGTGTGTGTGTCCGTTCATGTACAAAATTCACTAATTTCAGTTATTCCAAACACAGCAGTTGCCTTCAAATTGTGTACAAATGAAGTAACATGTCATGCCAGGGAGATAATGAAACACACACACATTCAAAACACACACACGCACACATAAAAATGCACCACAGATGCTGTCTGTACTGTCTGTCTGTCATTTTGGCCCCCGAAATGCACAAAAACGCACACGAAAGCACCAGAACGCTTGCAAAACATCCTGCATATAAGCGCACGGCTGCACATGTAAACACACACACACACACACACACACACACACACACAAACAGAGCACTGGGGGGAAGCTGGCTTCCCAGAAGAGGAAATAAGTTTGGGTTGGATGTAATGAGCAACTGAAAGGCAAATGAGCCCTTCAGTGTGACGGCCTCTATCTAAACCCAGACAGCCCGTGTCTAGGGAGACGCTTTATTGCTGAGAGAATCCAAAATGTCATTCATCTATCTGTACTCCGGCCTCCCTTCCTCTGTCTCCCCACCACCTCATTCCACTCCTGTCATCTTTTTTTCCGCTCTTCCTCTTCCACTCTCCTTGGCGTAAAAAAACCCAAAACATTCTTTCCCATTTTTCCCATCCTCACTCTCCTGTCGATTTTTTGCCATCGCTGTTCCTCCTAACTTAGTCCTTGCCCATTGTCATTAAAGGTCTTCCTTTCTTCTACTCATCCTCCTATCGTCTTCCCTTTTCCCCCTTTGTTGCCTTTCAAAACTCTCTCTCAACCCTCTTCCCTTCAAAGCCTGCCTCCTACTTTTGTCTGACACTAATGTGACAAATGATTATTTCCAGTGCTGATTAAAGTGGCTTTTTATTTTTAGATTCATATATATGTTTCGGCTGCAATCTGTTTAAAAGGTGCATCTGGTTCCTGCAGTGGCCAACCAAATCTGGAGCACCTGGGTCTGGTTTTGCACTTCACAATACCCTTATTCACACATAACCATATTTACAGTACTATCACACACATCTACTTTACTTTGGAGTTTATTTTCTTTACTATAACAAATCATTTTAGATTTGCTGTCATTTGCATGTCTATTTCTAGTTTTTGTTATTGCCTCTTGGGCCGTTAAATGTCTGAAAATAGGGGAAAATACCAACCACAGCCTCCAAGAACCCCAAAAAAAAAATTCAGCCGTAATACTGAAAGAGATCCATCGCAAACTCTCACCACTGAATTCCACCTGGTGCCGTTTAGTAGTTAAAAGGTTTCTTCTGTTTGAATTGTGTTGATATAGCAATGGGGAGTCTGCAGAGGGTGTTTTATTTTGTAAATTGACCAGATGCTCTTTGCTGTTTCTGTGTATGACTTCCTGCCCTGTTCTATCTGCTCTATGCAGCTTGACACAGCTTCCGTCAAAAAAAAGACTAGCCGCGTATTCTCTGCGGTGCAGAGCGGAGAAATGCTTCTGGGCCACGTCTCACACAGCAGTGCCTAGTGGAATTTTGGGCTCGACTCTGGAATTTGTTTGAATATAGTGTGGGAAATACAGGAAAACTACAACTCAAGGAAGTGCATCACTTCATTGAAAAATAACAATTTGAACATCACAGATTTTTGATGTGTAGCAGTGTGTTTTTTTGTTTTTTTTCTTTAAAAGAATAAGATGAAGGCTCGGAACAGACAGAATTGCAGCCTGGCTCTGTAGCCGTAGGCGCAAAAATTCAATGGAGACAGTTGGCCATAGACATGGCAACAGCATCAAACAGTCCACTGCGTCTTGAACGGAATCCCAGTCCATCGAAAGCTGCTTGTAAAAGTGGTGCCAGGAGCGAAATATGTAACTATTTTGTGTACAGAGCCAGCCAAGATGGACGCCCAACTGAGGCACTAAAACCGTTGTGTGTAAGTTGCTCAAAAAAACTCGTCCAACTTAGGTGTGACCTCAGTGATCGTTGTTTTGTGACACTTCTTGATGGTTTTTCTTGCCGTTTGAATTTGACACTGAAGAAAGCCAGAGTCACAATGCTGGATTGATAACACTTCCCATTTCACATCCCTGGTCCTTTAACTCATGTCTCCACTCCTCAATTTCTCCCCCGCTCCCACCCTCCTCCCCCTCTCACCCCTTTTTGTCTTTTTGTTTTTAATTCCACACGGCCACTGCCATTCATCTTTGGCAAAAATCAATAGACATTCACTGGCGTGCAGGAGTTGAGGGATGTAAATAGCAGAAATCTGACATTCGCAGGATATAAAACAAAAGGCTTTCAATATAATCAACAGCGGTGCTGGTTCCATTCCTCAAACAATCCATAGCCTTATTAAAAAGGGACCAATAATTTAGCCCTGTGTACTGCCGATGGAGGGTGCATGACAATAGTGTCTGATGAGTCAGGAATTGTGTGTATGACAGGGTGAGGAGAGATGGGAGTGAGTTACAGAGGGCGAGGACAGAGCATGGAGTAATTTGTATGAGTGTTTACAGCATGATATTATGTATGTGTGTCGCATCATTTTCCTTTATTGGTTTTACATATTGCTGTTGTCTTGTTTTGGATTTATTTTAACATGTTCTGCCGCTCTAGCCTCTCACTTGCTCTTTGCTTGTGGAACTGTCCAGTTTGATGTAGGTATTTTATTCTTACACAAAAAAAGAAGTTATGTTAAGGATTCTAATTTGCGTTATTTATATTACCAGATTCCTTTTGCATTGATTAAAGGTTGACATCTAGTGGTCTCAGCCACTGCTCACCCCTCCCTTTCCAAGCGCGTAGGAGAAGCTACAGTGGCCAACATGGCTCTAACAAACCACACTTCTCCTACTACTGCAATTACTAACTACTTCTTTGTACGTATTCAACGTAGTGACGAAACGTGCTCTGTAGCAACTTGTCCGTTTAGGTTACTGTAGAAACATGTCGGCATAACATGGCAACATCCATGTAAGAGGACCCGGTGTATGTAGATAGAAATGGCTCATTCTAAGTAGGGATGGAACGATATGAAAATTTCATCTCATGATTATAGTGACCAAAACTATGACAGTTATCAGTATTATCACGGTATTGTAAAAATATGGCGATTCAAATTTACTAATACACACACTGAAACCATTTCAATAAATTGTTTGCATAAACAATAAAATAACAGCCAATACCTTATGTAAATATATAAGTGTGCTGCTGGATTTAAAATGAACAAGATATGCTGGTTGGTTGACTAAACTGCGTAACGTGTTATGTGCAGTGGACGAATGGAGTCTGCAGACACACGACGCACATAGCAGCAGAGCAACGTGTAGCGTTTTTACAGGAGCAGCTAAGATTGAGAGCTTCAGTTTACGAGCTGTTAGCAAGTCAGACATACAAACCAAAGCTAAAAGTTAACACACCCTGCGTTCGCTATAAGGTCATTTTCTTCAATCACATTTCCCTCAGTGCTTTCATAACAACTAAAATAAAAGACTTCCGCCGTGTTGTCATTCACCCAAACAAACCCATGTTGCATACTGCGCATGCACGCCTGCTTCTGGGAGACTGTCACTAACTTTGGTTGATGCTGGACAGTATTTGCTGTGAGTTTATAATAATGTGGTAACCAAACCCGGTTATCATGGTAATTAAACTGTGTACTGTAATAATAACCGTCGGGAATTTTACCATGGTTAATCATTAAACCGGTAATTGTTTCATCCCTAATTCTAAGGTAATAAAAACATAATGGTTCATTATGTAAGGTCTTTAAACACCACTGAAAATATAGTTGTAATATGTATATTATGTTGCATTTCCCTCCGAGGACAGCAATCAGAGGTGCAAAAAGTACATGATCAAAAGTTGCTCCCCTATAATACTTAAAAGCTTTTTTTATTGAAAATAAGAGCAGCAGCCTCTATTCTCCATCCACAGACACTAGAAAGAAGACAAACGGACAGCAAGAAGCGAGGAGAAAAACACTGAGAAAAAAAAAGAGCAAAAAGCAAAATACACAAAGGCCAGTGATGTGTGAGGGAGCAGTCGCTGCAACACGCGATGAAATGTCTGATGTGCTTTTTGAGACAACAGTGTTTAGGCATGAAACAGAAATGCTTGCTCAAGAGCCTCTCTGTGTGTGTTTTCAAATGTGTGGGCCTTTTTGATGTGTTTATGTGCATTATTTGTGCATGTAGTGTTAAGTGAAGTGTCTTAATTTGTGTGTAAGTGTGTTGTGGGTGTTTTTGTACCCATGCAAAATACAAGCAAGGGGCTGTTTTCTACCTCTGTGCTGTGAGGCTGTGGAAATGTGTGATATTCTTGGCTGGTTATGTGGGTTTGGTACATGTGTACTCCACAGCGTCCTCATGTTAAAAAAAAAATGTGTCTGTGTGTGTGTGTGTGTTTGAGTGTCTCCATCACCAATCAGCCAGCCGGTTGTCAGACGCCCAGCAGGGGAGAGTCTGTCTGTGTGAGTCAGTCTTTCCCTCGCTGCCTCTTCTTCCAACTAAACCTGCGTTCACAATCGCCAGCTGAGCATTAAAAAAACATCTCATCTTGACCTTTCGGTGTGTAGCCATCAAAAGCAATCGATAATTATGAAATTAAATGGGTTATTGCTCTCCGTGCTAACTGAGGGATGGTTATTGCTCATTGGGGTAAGCTTGTGAATAATTCCACCTACCCTCCTCCCTCCACCTCAGCAGCTCAGTCAGAGATGAAGGCATATTATTGTACTATCTGAGTAGTTCATGCAGTAGATCAAACAAAACCAAGCTTTTTTTACTTGATACACACACACACACACACCGCCAGTGTCAATTCATCTTGTCTGATCCGTCTTTTAAAAAACACAACACATGCTTGCCAAATACCAGCTGCACAGAAACTAATAAATAAATGTATAAGTTGGGTGGGAGAAAAAATATAGGAAAGGATCAAGAGAAGCAACCTTTCCAAATGTGTGTACAAGTGAAAAAGTACAAAGGAGGACTTCTGAACATGCATCTGAACATAATGCAGCGATGTAGTGCTATATACACATAATAAGACGGGGTTGAACTTTGCATTGTATTTTGATGATTATTCAGTTTGTATGTAAAATATTAGTCCCTCAAGTCGACGTAGTAGTGTAAAAAGCAGCCTTCATCACAATCTGAAATGTGGCAGAGGACAGTAAATGGCTACTACTTTCCTTTACACCACTTATTTACACCTTGCTTTCATTTTGCATTACATATTTTGACTTGACTTTGCATTTTGCTGTGTAAGAATAAGTGAAATGCCTGTGTGTGACATTGTTGCATACATCACTTATAGACAAAACTGTTCCAACCCCACAAAAACCTTTTTTCTTGTGCGTGCGCGCGCACTGATAAACAAATACAGCATCCGGATAAGACACCAATCATGAACTGCTCTTGAACCCCGGTTCAAGTCCGACTCGAGACCTCTGGTGTGTGTCGTTACCCATTTCTACACCGCTCCTTTATTTTCATCTCTAAACTGTCGTTATCTAATAAAATAAATGAAATGCCCCAAAATTAACTACAAAAAATAA
Source organism: Micropterus dolomieu (assembly GCF_021292245.1). Taxonomy (NCBI): domain Eukaryota; kingdom Metazoa; phylum Chordata; class Actinopteri; order Centrarchiformes; family Centrarchidae; genus Micropterus; species Micropterus dolomieu. The sequence continues at coordinate 15,260,598 of NC_060150.1, read as the reverse complement.
AAAATAAAAATAACTTTCTTATGTAACCTTCCTGACCTTCCCCATAACCCCCTGCCTCCCTCCCTCTCTCCCTCCCTCTCATTTGACTTCAAAGCAGGACCTTAAATGCTGAGGCTTAATTGCTTCTGATGCTTCGGTGGCAAAGTTAAGAAATTAACCGCAACCTTTCTGTAGGCAAGTGACAATGTAAAGGCAATCAGTGTGAAAAGGAAACATCGCTGTTTGATGCTCTGTTGAAGAAATAATTTATCCAAAGTCATCACTTTTTTACTTCTTATGCTAAATGATGTGTGGCTTCAGACCTGGAAAATGGTTCTAGCTTGACTATTAATATTTGTACTTCACTTCAAGTCAGTGTATATTTTTCTGAATAGTACTTAAGATGCACATATAGTACACTGTCATTGTCAGAGAGAATTCCTGTAACTTTTCCCTAAAAGGCTACCAAACTTATATGACCACGAGCATTGAAAGTTTGGTCTCAGATGAGCGAATTTTCAGACATCGCCATAAGAAGAACTCTCTGCCAGCAAGAAAATATTAATTAATTTTACACGTCTTTGACTATACAGCAAAGAGAGACAAAGAATTTGCTTCAGGATGTCTAACAATGTTTGAGTTAGCAGAGCTGAGAGGTTGTGAACTCCAGATGAACGGGGAAGAAACCTAGAGCTCTTTAATGAAACTCCTGTGCAAATATGTGAGACCTTCCTGGTTGAGTCCTCAAATTAATTCCTAAATTGAGTGATGTTCTCACTTCTCAGTGAGCATTTTCACATGCCGCAGTGCCTTGAGTGGTGGTAGTCCTTTTATGTGCTGAAAAAAGTCTTAACTCGTGTAGTAATTGGAACTGGACCAGGAGAAACTAAATCTGTCGTAAGCTTAGATCAAACAAGAGCGCCAAGATGTCTTAACATGCAAACAAATCACAATGTGCTGCGCTTCAGTTGACTTCTCAAGGATTAGCTCGTTTTCTTGTATGACAGCATGCCAGCAATAAGCAGCTACAATCTTTAGATTCTTCTTCAAGCGTTCTTCTTTTTTGTACGTTTAATTAGTCAGGTTTATTCAGAATCTGTTCTAGTGATTTGGATCTATATTTAAGGAAGGTTTCCAGCTGTCACATCACATTTTGCCACCCTGATGTAACAGTTTTCCATCACTTACGGGTGTGACTCTGCAAGTCTGGCTGCTCTCCTTGATATCGGTGGTGATAGTGAGGGCTGAGGCACTGCCTACTCCGGTGTGGTGGGATTTGACATAAAGAAGCGAGAGTGGGCGGTAGGTAGGTACGTAGGGAAGTTTCTTTCCATCCAAGCTGACAGTACTGACAAATGACAGGGGAGAATGTGTCTGAGCAGGCGTGTCTTTTCTGTGTGAGTTGGCACACAAGTGATAGAGAGAATAAGAAGGACGGGGGAATGAGAGAGGGCTAAGAGAGAGCGGGAGATAGGGGAAAGAGCTTAGTCTGCCTTCAGGGAGAATACATAACCGAGGGGGATGAAAGTTTTCACAGGTGGGCTGGAGAGAGGAGGAAGAGAACGGAGTTTTGGATGGAAGGAGTAAAGTCTGATGGAGGAATGAGGAGATGGAGGTATAAAAAGGAGGATGGAGAAAAACAGAGCAGCAATACAGGGAAACTCATTTTGTGAAAGTTGCAACAGTGGGGACGATTTCGAAGAGGACATAATGATAGCTCACATTTTGGCTCATAAATTGGTCTACTTAACAATTCAACACACTTCTAAGCATGTGTCAAGGTGTGTGTATGTGTGTGTGTGCAAGTCTGTGAATAATAGGCCTGGGTTTAGATAAGGACAGGGACAGAGAGAAAAAGAATGAATGCTGGAGTCGGCGGCAGATCAAGTTAAAATTCAATGTTGTTTGCATTAGCGGCATGCATCCAGCCCGCACAAATATCCAGACGTGAGTTTGAACAATGGCTTGGAGCAGGAAAGCACTGTTGGCATAACAGGAATAGTAATAAAAATGTTTTTTATACTGTATGCACATCTTAAAAGATTCAGTGTGTAATATTTAGGAGGATCTATTGACAGAAATGCAATACAATATCCATAACTATGTTTTCAGTGGTGTACAAATACGTTACATAATGAACTGTGTCTACATACACTGCAGGTCCTCTTATATGGATGTCACCATGTTGCACCGCTATGTTTTTGTTTTGTTTTTTTACAGAAGCCCAAACAGATAAACTGCTCTACAGAGTGCATTTTGTCACTACATTGAAAACGTATGATGATGATGAAGAAGAAGAAAAAATAGTAGTTTGGTTTGTTAGAAGTAGAGACCTGCGCGGAACTATTTTCTTGATCCCGCTCCCGTCTGCTCCCACTGATTTTGTGACCATTACCGCCCGCTACCGCAACATGTGTGTTACTCTACTGTACTGTACAGTACTGTCCGCTCCCGCGCGATTTGTGTTGGGTCGCAATCCCAATGTAGCTCTCTAGTTAGAAGTAAGAAGAGACATGGAATTAGGACCAATGGAGGACCACACGTAGTAATAAGAGCCGACAGAGCATAAGGGCCCCCGTAGCGTCTCCTACTCCGTAGCAAAGGGAGGGATGAGCGGTGCGTGAACAATTTGGTTGCAATTCGCAACTGTCACCACTAGGTGCCACTAAAACTTACACATTGAATCTTTAAAAAGAATAGTTTGATATTTCACAAATATGCTTTCTTGTCAAAAGTTAGGTGAGAAGATTGATGCCACTCTCGTGTCTATACCCTAAATATGAACCAGGAGACAGTTAGCCTAGCATAAAAACGGGAAATAAGGACATACAGCTAGTCTAGGTCTCTCGAAACACTAAAAAAAACAGCTACCAGCACTTCTAAAGCTAACTAAGTAGCCCATTATAGCTCATAATTGTAAAACAATGTGGTTCTAGCGAAAGAGCTGAACTTTCTTACCTTTAAAAAAGAGTGAAACCAGCCTTTTACCCCAGTCCTTGCACTAAGTTAACTTAGCCACCTGCTGGTGCTAGCTTTATATTTACCATACAGTATACAAGAAAAGGAAAAGAACAGAAATACAAGTTTTATTTATTATTTCTCATTATTTCTCTGACATTCAACACTTTTTAACATTGCTAATGCACAAGTTTAATTTGAAATATTTTTTGTACATAACTTTGCTAGGCCTTTTTTTCCTCTGCTCATCCTCTGCCCAGTTTGGTTATATTCACCCATTGCTCCCTGTCTGCCTCCCTCATGTGAAACTGGGAAGAAAGGCCTGGGAGATTTGGCTTCCCATCGAGGTAGCTGGAATCTAAGCAAACTGCACGGTTGCCAAATTACTGAGAACGCTGTCACAGAGAGCTGCCATTTCGACCAGTCAACTTCATTTCAAAGCTTGAGCTTTATAATTGCTTGCCAGATAAGTTAAATGGCAGCACTGGCAATTTGTTTCCAGACCATTCATCAGGGAGAATGACGTCAACGTGAGCATTTAACACATGACCTGCAGCTGTTTAAAAAGTCAATTTTATACCATTTGTAACATGACATTGTGTTTTTTAGTTAATTTCGTTTGGTTGGAACTTCCTTGTACAATATATAGAATGAGATAAAAGACATAATGAGATCCAAGTCAATTTTCTCATTACAGACAATGAGCCGCCGCTGGTTTCATTAAAGTAAGACTGGGGGATGCTCTGGATCCCCTGGTCTCAAGAAGTCAGCCCTAGTTGCTCCACCAGAGCTTAATTAAATCTCTGATCATTAAAACTGGTTCTCAAACCATTAATGGCAAACTCAAACGACGGACAACGCATGAATATTTGATATTTTCAGTCTAGCTGACACGCCATCTCAACGGAATCGTCTGTAGAGTTTAAATCTTGCAAATTCATCACAGAATTCTCAATACAAAAGTTATTGTGGAGCTACCTAATTCACTTTGCCTCACTGTTCCAACAATGTGTCCTTCAGTAAACATCACACACACACAAGCACAGACAGATGTGTGAGCCCAGACACGCACATGGTTTGAGGTGTATTAGTCCTGTGCTGCAGTTCTGCAGCTTAGCCAGGGCACATTTTTTTCTTTTACATCTTTACCTTAAGTGACAAAGCCCCCATAGCCGTCTCAATTATGTTGTGCAGGTGCAGTCAGCAAGAAAGAGTAATTGCACTGGGTGTATGGAGCTCCCTGAGACGGATTGGAAGCTCAGGGCAGAGCTGTCAGGGGCTCCCAGAGGATTCACCAGGTTGTGTGTGTGTGTTTTCTATATGTCTGTGTGTGCTCCTGTCACATCGCAGCAAGAACAACATTATGTTTTCATTTTGCATGCGCATGTACTGCACGTCGCCATGCTCCCATGCACGTCTCTGTTGTGTGTTTGCATAGACGCAAGCGTGGGAAACGATATGCATCTATTAACAAAACGCCGGAGCGTTTACACTGCCTGTGTTTCCTCGCCTGGCGGTTGACAACTGCATCGAGCCGACCCGCTGGTTCCCTGACAGTGACAGTCGAGTCCCCAGGACCTGTCAGCGCCATCACACATGCCCTCAGGCCTCTGGAACCTTCTGGATGTCTGGGCAATAACGCTGCAATAAGCTCCTTGTTACAGGAATGTCATCAGGCCTCGCGGGACACGCTGTGAAGGCTGGAGGGTCACCAAGAATCAGCCAAATAAGAAGTAATTTGAATAGAAAATCCCATAACAATTTAGTAAAGAGAGGAGATAATAAAGGGTGATGCAGAGCATGCAGAAGAATCATGGGAAGAGAGGAATTCAGATTAAGGATGACTTTTAAAGACATCAAAAGGGGAGATTAGAGAAAGTTAAACTGACTGCTGTAAATTACCATATTGGTTTAAATAAAGCCTTTTTCATCAATTTTTATTTACACAATCATACTCATGAGGGCATGCAAATAAAGACACCAAAGTATTTTTTTGTGTTTGCCCAGGAGAATGGTGTAATTGAAGACTCCCGAGGAGCCAGCTGGCTTTGATTCAACACCCGGCACGGTAAAATCCTACCACCGAGTCTCTCTCATCTGACTCGATTTCACTTGTGTAAACCTTCACCTATCCCCGCCGGCCATTTGAATCTGTCTTTAAAGAGATTTCAGTTTGAGAGGTTCACTTTTGTGTCAGAATTCAACAGAGGCAAACCAGGAAAGGGAGGAAGCAAGAATGGAAGGCAGCTTGCAAAATACTAGGAGAAGCTGGTGATCAAGTACAGAATTGTATAACTGCATGGAGTAAGTGTGGAGAGATAACTGAGATAATTAATTCTCTGGTGAGTTAAATTAGTTAACATATTCTTCATTTGGCAGGAAAATATAGATGGGAACAGGGTAGCTTGGACCCTCTTTCCCCTTGCTGGCCAGGTTGTATAAAAGAAAGTCCAAATGTGCGGATAACGTTCACTAAAGTTATAATAGTTTACAGAAAATACAAAAGACAGAGAGGGGGGTCTGTACGCCCCCTTGCAGTCATTGTTTAACAGTGAGGTGGTGGCGGCAAGAGGGGAGAGGATGGGAGACTCTGCAGGCGACGCTGCCACCTGCTCCAGTTGTGGAACAAGGCACAGATGTCCTGGTTTAATTAGCCTTGCCAGAGGTGCTGCGGCATGATTACCCAGCTTCGCCCCGAGAGAATGCCTGTCTCGATGGGTGTGTGTTTGCGTTTCACAGCCTACGTAGAAGGGATCCTGACAGCAGAGTGGATGGAGGGAGCGGTGGGAGGGAAGAATAATGTATGGCTGCCTTTTTCCCCCCTTTTTTGAGTTAGTGTGAGTGCAGGATAGTGGTGCAAACAGAGATAAAGATTTTGTTTACAGATAAAGCAAAAGAACAAGGAGTGGCATGCATGTGTGTGTCTGACATTGAGCAGGAGGATAGAATAGGAGGAGCAAGACCAAGTGTGATTATGCGTCTGTGTACAAAAGCATGCGTGCGCATCATTACGTGCCTGGCTGCTTTATGTCTCTGCACTGCTCAGGCCATTCCTTCTGCCAAACAAACCTGAATGACCTAGTTGGGAGGGAAATGTACCATAAAGGAGCGCTGATGGACGAGGGAGAACATGGTGCTAATGACATGGCTACATCCACACGCCCGCACTCTCATATAATGAAGGCCCTCACACCAGAAAGAGCCACCTTTAATGGGGCACTCCATTGAGAGGCAACACGTTGCCCATGCACGTCAACAACGGAAATCTTCTGATGATTTTCTGAAAGTGTGGCTGACGATTGCACCTTGTCAGGCGTACATCAAGGCACTGTGAATAAGGGAGTGAAAAGTTCAAGAAAATGTCAGCTTTTGCAGATTTGATCGAAAGAATGTCAAATGGGCCGGGATATTCGGGCCATTTTATGCATGCATCTTCAAGTATCTGGGTTAGTCTTGTAATCATGAAATCTCTTTGTGGGAGAGTTGGTCTCTCTAAGCTAATGTCTGCGAGATTACACAAGTGTGCACAAAAAGCACAGAGGCGCACAGGCAAAATACACACACAAACTGTGTCAAACTACAGCAGCAGTACCCAAGTTAGACAAGTCCTCCTCTCTGAGATGCTTGTGCGTGATGTTAATCTGAGGGAAATTAAGACAGGAGATGTTTTAATTAGCAGAACCCAGGAGACGAGTGGAAATGTTTTTGACACACACACACACACACACACAAAGAAATTTGAGGGCAGAAATTATTATTGTACAGTATTAGTGATATTGAAATACAGTAAGAGGAAGCTGTGAGCTGGGACAAAGAAGTGCACACAAATAAAACATTTAATGGATGGATGGATGGATATATGAGGTGAGAAGAGTGTGAGGCTGCAACAGAGGAAGAATGAAAAGAGAGCATCCAGGAGAAAATATGGGATAAAAATTGAGAGAGGAAGCAAATGAAGTCAAGCTTAGTAATTGAAAAAGACTGCGATCGTATGAATGTCCAGTCTGCATATGTACTGTCTGTGTTGTACCAAGCAGACAATTATTTTGTGTATCCGCTGATACACAGTCCCCTGGGTGCGCACCACAGGGCAGCAAATCTCCGAACGTTCCAACCATTAAACACAATGATCAACCGATCTGGTCAGTATGCACATACACAACACACACACATAATAATCATGTGTGTCTGAGCAGGCATGAACACCTACATGTAGCTTACATTCCAACAGTGGCTGTTGCTCCTCTCAGAGAAGAAAAAAAAGAGTTGCCTTGGTATGAATGTTTGCACGTTAAAGGAGCGTGATTAATAAATTATAATAAAAATAAACTAATTTAGCCTTATGGCATTAATTAATGATAGAAAAATATGTGTTTACTTCTCCTTTGAATATTCTTCTATTGAATCTGTACAGCTGTTGTTTTGGTTGTTTGTTTTGGGTTGGTAACACATTTAGACAACAAAACTAAGGAATGTTGGCTGAAATTCAACGAGCCAAGTTTGCAACATGTGGAATACATGGTTACAGTTAAACATCATACACCACAAACTGCCAGTGGTGTTGCCTTTAGCTTGACAGGACATATAGAGTTTGTGAGTGAGAAGCCAGTGAGGGATCATGTCTGTGTTCATTGTGATGCTCATGCAGAGGAAGAGGGATCTACGGGAAAAAAACGTCATTCACAACTCTTTTGACCAAGTGAAAACAATAATTAATTCAGTCCAAAAAAACTTTTTAAGGACGTTCCAAGGATTTTAAAGGCTACTGGAACCCATGACATGGTCTATGGGATGGGTTGCCGCAATTGCTCTTCCATCTCAACAATGTGAGCAAAAACTGCCATCCAAAGTGCCTCGGTGGCTGCAGAGCTGACCCTGAACACAAGGCTAGGGAAGTGAAAAGAACAGCTTTCTGCACGCCACAGTGTCATAATTCTAAAATTAATGTGAGAGTTTGTCTATTTTCAAACAGGGATTCTGGTGAAATGGCCCCATAAAGAATGAAAAATGGCTTCTCAAAACAGTTTGCGTGAGCACAATTGCTCACTGTAGGTAAATTAATTTCCTCCTCTGCACGGAAAGGAACACAGCATGTGTGTGTTCCAAAACAAAGAAGTGAAACAGCTCCGGCATCTCAGCAAAGGACCGACATCCAGCCCTAAATACCACAGACCGAAAGGAATACTACAGTAGCGTCATTTAACACATGTATGAGAATTTAAGCTGTATTGATCTTTGTGAACAGCTCTTGAACACAGTTGGTGACATAAATCAATAGCATGACGCAGTGAGTCCTTTGGGGAGTTGAATTAAATTAAAGTGCATTCCATAATAGTGACATTTCATTTGCATGCAAGCCGTCTATAGCAAAGCCTTGTTTTGAAGGCATCTTTCATTATATCCCCCTGTTATCTGAAAATTACAGCTGTCAATATGATTTTAACATGTTTTCAATTGAAAAGCCCTAATTAAAACGCAGCTGGAATGAAATCTGAACACATCTGTATTCATCCACAAGCCACAGGCGTTCACCAACAACCATCTATTCTAATGACGCCATTAATAAAGTAAATTAATGTACAATTAGCAAATACTTCTGTGTCAACGTACTTGTCTTCACATAACATATGGACGGTATTAATGGAGTTAACGGAGTACTGTATCTTAAAACAAAGGAGTCGTAGGAGGTTTGGGGAAATCAATTTTTCTTCATTACCATGCAAATAGCTGGTTGAAAGGCGAATACATCGACCCTACAGGAAGTACATGGGGCGTATTAAGTTTCTAGCATGATGATGCAATGTCCTGAAGTTTTCTCCCCCCAAATCTGACTTGTCTCTTTTCATCCCAAGGGCCAAACTTCACTTTTCTTTGCCTTTGGTAGAGAGTCAACCGAAACAACCTCCCTCACTGTATCTCCTTCTTCACCTGGGCAATTTACGATGCCCTTGCCTCCGTTCATTTAGTGGTCTGATCTTGTCATAAAGCATGTGTGAAGCTGGTGGTGGGACAAGGGTGGCAGGGAGATGCCAATTTATGAGGGTGGGCAGTGTAGACGGAACCAGTTTTACAGCTCAGAGATTTATACTGAGCCCAGACACAGCATTCAGTAACAGCTTTTTTCTTTTTTCTGGAGGGGTAGTGAGACTGCTCTGTGGCCTAAAAGGCTACTGCGACCTTCACCTGGGACGTCCGCTTCTTTTCGTCAAGGTAATTTGTGTTTGCATCTGTGCCTCGGGGGGCTCGTCTTGTATCATTTAGGCAAACAGCGCTGGCCAGTCCTGTGCCATTTAAAAGGTTCTGTGGAACACACAGGCTGTGAAGGGGAAGGTCAAGTTCATTTGAATTTAACAGAGGACAGATTAACTTTTGAAGCCCTGTGAGGAGATGTCAAAAGGCTAAGAGTCTTTTTAATTTTATGTTTCAACGATCCGGACAGGACCTGTTGAAGGAGGCTTGAGATTGTACCAGATTTCAGCATCGTGGGACATAGAAGGAAAAATAGTGACTGAAATTAGTAGGTGAATATTTGTTGAATAATGTACAATAGAGTTATTTTAGCCTTTTAGAACACTTATGATTTATTGATAGATCAACAGCCTTACAAAGCCAGCCAACATTTTTAACCCAGAGCGGAATATTTGCCAAAGAAAGTTGTATTAGATGCATGACATAATCAAGCCCTAGCAGAATGCCAGCATCCTGGCTACTACTTAAGTAATAACTGCACATAAATTGATTGGTGTACAGTTAATGAATCAGTTGTAAACCTCCTTGCGTGTTGTTATGATGAAAATGCACACATACAGAATGTTTGGTTGTGACAGATTATACATAATGGATGAAATAGGGTGTAGAAAGGGTGTTCACCAAACAGTGAATTGGTTTTGATGCTTTTGTAAACAATTGCATTGTAGGGGATGACACTCAACCTTAAGTCATTAACTGAAACCCCAATTAAGTTAGAGGTTGGTGACATTGTTTTACTTGATCTGAGCACATAGTTTATCAAAGTTAAACAAAAATCATCACAGATTTCACTGGTTAGTTAGTTTACTGTAATGAATAGGGGCGAGGAGAGATCTAGTGATTAAAACTTGTCGAGATTTCTCATCAGATTAAAAGCATTGTTATTGGTACAGTTTTCTAAAAACTCAAGTTTGCAAACTTGCTCTGTTTGGGACTGTGAGCTGCACTTTTTCGGAGGTGCTGAAGTTAACATGTGTATGGATTTATGGTGAGATTTCTGCCTGATCAGAGGTGTTGTCGGTTAGTTTCGGTTTCCAAACAGTCTGAAGGTGATGGTACCAGAAGAGATATAACGTAATGCACAGCAGAGTATAGGGGAGGTAGACCTTATGACATGAATTCTCATGAAATTATGATGTAATATTATGACTTTTTTCTTGACAGGTCAGAGAACACAGATATGTGGGACAGATTTTAAATGTGCAAAAAATTTTTGAACATGGAGCAGAAAACCTGCTAACTGAATTTTTATGAATTGAGTGAACAGGTGCCACATGCACATTTAAAGAGGTTACTTCCCCAAACAAAATAACCAAAAGATGAGAGAAGACTAAATTACTTACACGCATGTGTGCTGACTCAGCAAGGATGATATTACATGAGATAAGTTGATCTTCAGGAGAAACATATCTGAAAGCAACACAGCATGCCTGAGAGCTGCACTGCATTATATTCTGTCTGATTTTAAATTGTTGCCTGCCAGTTACCTGAATAGTGTGTTTCAATTTACATAGATAGAAACATTTCCTCCATAAAAAGTGTTTAATCCTCAAAATTTTCTTAGATTTCTTAAAAAGTGTTAAAATTTCATCTCAGTCTTGTGAACTCAATCTTGTGTCTCGTCTCATCACACACCTAGTAATGACCTATCTATTTAAAACCTTCTGAATTCTTATAAAGATCTAGGCCCACCTAAATTCTACATGTGTATAAATCCATCATAAATCTTTATATAGCCCTGGTAATCATGAAAAAGGAAGCATGGATTTTGTCCATATTTGGAGCTAACAGATTAATATTAAAATGTGTTTGGCCTGGGACTTAAAATTCTCCTGTAAGTTGTTTGCACAAAACTTTTGGAAGACCCTTTGGGACACTTTTTTCTTAACAGACGGCGTACAGACCTATTACAGCTCAAAGAGTGGCATGTTCGCCCAGTCAGGTTTTGGAGAGCCAGCTTGAATCTTTGTGAACTGGGTCAATTCTTTTATGTGGTGCCTTTTTGTGTTCCCAGTACAAATCATGTTTTATTTTGTCTAAATTTGGACAAATACTAGTTACATTATGTTTTTTTAATAGGGTTAATTGTTAGCGATCCAAGCAGCGAAGCTGCTGGAGCCCTATTGGTTTTGTTCTGATTCTTCTTCTTCTGTGTTTGGGCAGCAAAAACTGCTGGACGAAAACTCACCAAAATTGGCACGTAGGTTGCAAATTCCACCCACTACTCAGGCAAAGAAAATGTCCCTCATAGACCTCATAGTGGCGCTATAACAATCAACTTTGCGTTTTTGCAATTATCTCAAAAACGGCTTTGTTTAGAGTCAAACTTCTTTAATCATTTTAATCCCTGGATTTATCTGCATCTTTGCTCCTTCTTCTCTAAAAATGTCAAATTATGTGACTTTTTATCACTTTTCTCTAAAACCTATTTTTCCGTTTTTTTTTCTTAAATTTTTACTTTTGTGTATTTACATACGACTTTACATAAATGCCCATAAATCAAAATTGGCTTAACCCCTGTTCAGATGCAGTCCTGGGATATTCTTCCACTAGGTGGCGCTACACTAACAAAAAGTTTATACCGGTTATTCGGTTTGTATGATATCGGGTCACTACTCAGTTGATGTATAAAAGTTGGTAATGATTGCGCTTATTACAAGAAATGTAAATTTCTAGACATTTCTCATTCTTAACTAAGAAAATTATCCGTACGTCCTAGAGAGCTGAAATTTTTTCAGCACATCCACAGAAATGTGACTAACGTCTGCCTCACTGCAGCCTATGGTCAATTCAGAAGTCAGTCACTCTATATTTTTCAGAATATACTAATTCAATTAACATCTATATCTCCACAAGTCTTTCTTCAAACGCTACCAAACTCGACAGAGTCATTCTCCAGATGGCCGATATCATGTGTTTCAAAGGGTTTTCAGATTGGTCAAACGGTGAGTCTGCAGTGATATTCAGTATCTTGCTGTAACTTGTACAGTATGCACAACATTTTCTTTTTAACTCAGTTTTGGATCAAATGCCACCAAAATAATTCACAACACACCCAAAACTGGCAGAATGATGCAGTATTTTTTTCAGAATTTTCTCACCAACATCTTGACAGTAAGCGTTTTAAGTTTAAACTGACAAAACTATCCGGGTCTGGCACATGTGACATCACTACCTCAAGTTGTGAGAAGGTGTGTGGAAACAGCCTCTCACCAGTGGCTCAGTCAGTAAGTCACCTACTCTGGAGCTCTGGTGCAGGGTTCAAATCCCCAGGTGAGCCAGTCAGATGCGCTGACAATGGGGGTGTTCAGATCGTAGTGAGTCTAAGGTCTCTGTTCTTTTTGGATCCCAAGCAGTTTCTCCTCATTTTTCTCTGCTAAAAAGAGTTAAGCAGCTTAAACTTTAAATCTTGGAAACACAAAATGTCACAGGTGGGTTGAACATTTCACCCAGTAGTCAGGTACATGTAATGATGCTCTCTGATCTCAAGGCGATGCTTTAAAAATACAGTATGTGTTTCTCCAATTATCTGAAAGTCCAAATTCTTTCATCACTTTAATCTCTGAAGTTGTCTATTCTTCTCTTATGAAAATTTCATGTGTTGCGATGTTCGCGACATGCTTGGATCCCGATCATTGCTGCTCGCGGCTATATTTATTAATTAAGATTACAATGAAATTTGCTGCTAAGTTATTTTATTTACATTTTAAAAGCTTTGGTTTAAGAGGTACTATGGGATTTTGCCATTTCCCTTGTGTTGATCATTCAATTTAAATCTAAAAAAAAAACTTGTAAATTTCTAAATATTTCATTATTATCTCGTGTTCCTGTTCAAAATCTATTTAATCAAATGTTGTTGCTGTCCCTTTAAGTGGAAAACTTTTTCTTTTTTTTTTTACTGCCATCACTCCCATTAGGTGACCAGGTGACATCACACCAGTGGAGGGAAATTTAGCTGTGTGATTTTCTAGCTCTCTTACTGTTTTGTACATTTTTATTAATTCAGTTTAATGTATTTGGACATAATGTGTCCACCCGATAAGGCCTAAGTTTTGAGGAGATCAATCAAATTAAATAATTTCAAAAACTCTTCCTTTAGAGATTCCTTTCTATTGAAGGTCATGTTAGCCATCATGCTCACACAGGCAGGTAAAAGGCTAACACCCTGTTAGTTTTTCAACAAGGTGGACACTAACAAATCAACGTAAATCAACGATTTATTTATCCCAAGTTATGATGTCCAAATGGCAGCCTATGAAAAAAAAAAGACCCAACTCTGTTTTTGCGATGACATTCTCCACTTAGAAACACCAAGAAAATCAGCTGGAAACAGGACAAATCTTATCGATGACATCAAGTACAACACATGACGAAAAAATTGTTTTATAGGAACAGGGAAAAAATGACTTACTTGAAATGAACAAAGAGAAATGATTTTTGTTTATATGTAGATTTTTTAGTTTTTAGAACATATGTGCATTGAACAGAAGGTAAATAGATTGCCAACACACCAAACCTTGTTACTCACTTGATTTTTCCCAAAACTTTATGTTTGGGAATGGGGCTCAGCAGGCATGTAATAAAATGCTGGCGCTTACACAAAGGCTACACCTGTAGGCCTACCTTTCTGACTTTGTTCTGCACGATGCCTGAGAACATTTGGACCAGGTTCAGCTTCTTCTGTTTCCAAATGCAGCAGCCGGTGTATTTCCACCTCCAGTTAAAAGACTTTTGTATCACACTTGGTAACAGCAGCGAGTGAGACAGAGGTCATAGAAGGGGAAATCAATCCACTTCCTCCAAAACATAGAAAGTGGCTTACCGTTTCACCCCCAGCGGGATACACAAATCCATTCCTACTCTTTCTGTTGTGCTCTCTCTAGCATTCGCCCTCTTTTTCTTTCTTTTTCACCGGCACATTTTTCTGCACTTCTCTATCTCTTCCTCTCCCGTATTCACTCCTTCTCCTGTCCCTCTCCCTCTCTCTCTGAACTCACTGCCCTCCCTCCTCACATCTAAGAAAAATCTGCTCCTGGGAGCATTTCGAAAGCACCTCACTTCTGTGAAGTTCAAAAGAGAAAAATGTACCATCTCCTACGCTTGTTTCCGCCTCTTTCCTAGGTATCTTGGGGGAAGGGGGTACAGGTACGGGGGCTGCAAGGGCAACAGCAGATGGAGTCTTACTTGTGTGGAAATCTACTTTCTCTTCATCCCTCTCTCTACGATATAAATCACTCAACATCTAGCCGCTGTCCTCACATCACATTGTGAACATTTCCAACGTGCATGGAACGGTTCCAGCTGCATGGAAGACTTTAAATGTGTGCCCTGTACAACAAATTTCAATTGCCAGGACTCCTAAAGACTGGAGGCCAATCACGTTATAAATGTATTTGTAAATATGTATGTCTATATTTTTTTTCATGTACATTCAGCTTCTATTTAGTTAACTGTGAGCATGGATATAAACTCAATCCCACCATCACTATATAGGAGGAACAACAAAGCACCACAAACCATTGAAATAAAAATAAAAATAGCAATTATGAGAAGTTATGGGCTACTGCTATGTGCTGGGAAAACATCCCATCTGATAATCACAGTTATTGTACAAAAGGCGATTAAAAAATGCAGTGATGCAGAGCTGCAAAGTCATTAAAAGAAGTTAAATTGCACAGTCACACATACAAACACTTACATAAAGGTCAGTCGACTTACATTATTAGGTAGCTAAATCTCATCCTAGAAACTGTTGAATGGAACATAAATATGAGCTCTGACAATAAAGTTTTCCAAAATCGTTGCATCCAAATGGCTGTTCATTTCCAAAACCTTGAACAGAGTTTAGGCAGGATAGACGTGACCAGGCTCAACCTGCTTGATGTTTAAGATTTGTACCAAACATTGCTACTTTGTGAGCAAACCACAACAGAGAAAAACCAAGCACAAGAAAGAATAGCAATGGCAACTACAAGGCAGGCTGGTGGTTTGAAAAATGGGAAGCATGGAAAATATAGCCTATAGGATGTAAACTTCTTAGCTTTTTTGCCACTAAATTTTCAATATTCTTGTGGTAGTCTATATTGGTGGAGCGGATAACAGCGCACGCCAGGCTAAGACTTAAACATTTACACTTTCAGATTATAACCTTCATTTTAATGGAATTCTGTGACAATGTTCTAAACATGTTCTAAAGGTCTTTCTGGACATTTTTAAAGCAAAAGTGGTCAAACAGTAAAATCCATTACATACAGTGACATACCACCACAGCAATGGCGGCTTGTTTATTTCGGCTCACAACTCGGATTTGTCTATATCGTCATTCAGAATTTGTCGTGCCCAAACAGTAGATAAATGAATAAAATATTGCATTATAGTTAAGAGTGTAAAACTTACTATTGCTGCCTCTGGACGTCTGCTTATTGCGGGTAAGAACCTCACTACAAAAGGTGTTTTCATAAGAGTTGACAACTCATGCGGTGCCATGGTCACCGTCACCAACACCAACAAGGATTTGCAGAGCTATAACAATGTTACCTCTGCCTTAACTTCTGCCAAACAACATCATCCGCATGGCTATAACTTGTCATGAAAATAGAAAAGAGGCCTACATTTTTAGAGTTTGAACAAATGCCCAATACTGTTGTTTTTCAGGTGGAGACATTGTCAGACATTCATGGGGTAAAAAATTAAAGTTTTTTTTTGAGCTAGTCAAAATAAAATAGCTAGGAGCAAAAAAATCTCGAAATATCCTCTCAAGAAGTGTAGCAAAGTTCTTTTATTCTTTAGATATACATTCTATATACACACACACACACACACACACACACACACACCAAGAGAAGCACCACCTGACCTGGTTATGCACTCGCACACTGATGTGCAGCAGGGTGAGCTAAGGACACACTGCAACTGATACTGAAAACATATCTGAGACAGATACATGCCCTTTCACTATACGACCTTTGGAGTAAAATAAAGAGATGGATAGGTCGTGTTTTCCTCCAACTGTCAAATGGATATTTCATTTTGATAAGATCCTTGGTGGAGTTTGCTACTGTGGTGCACTTTCCAGAGGACTTTTTAGATTTTCTGTTGCAGATGTTATATTTTCTTTAGATAGCGCTCATCTTCTCTGCTCAGTTTTCTAGTCTTCTTCTATTCCTTTCTAAAAGAAACCTTGTTACTGCAGCCAGACATGTAAAATGCATCCCTACCTGTGAGCCAGAGAATTTCACCCAGGAAAGACCTACTAGATATTGAAGACCAGCTAGGCATGCAGATTGACATGCAGACTCACGCAGATTGAAAGGCGCGTCAAATTAGCAAGTAATTTACTAAGACAGCAGCTAATTACACAATAAACAGTGTGACTGCCTTCTAGCTGCATTCTGCAAATGAAGAATGGCTTATAAAGTGCATTTCAAGGATAGGCAGGATTTGTTTGGAGATCATCAAGCTCAAAACAGAAACCAAAATTTGATGATGTAAAATGGAAGAGAAATAATTTACTAAGGCTACAGGTCTACAAGATTCTTGCTCTAAAAAAAAAGGAAAAAAAAGAGTGTTTTCATAGCCATATATTCAGACTGAATTGCCTTTTATTGCCACTGTCATTTTCAGTTCATTTTCACATTCAACCTATGGTAGCATTTTCTGTGTTTTTCACATTGCTAAACATAAAATTTAAGGCAACTTGTACAGCTGTGTTTATTGCATCCATGCTTGTTGCCATTTTTCTGTCACTATTTTTCATGAATCGCTAACTAGGTCGCTAACTAGCCATGTATAAGGTCCCCATTAAAACATTTTAAGTTCTGACTGGATTGGTCAAACACGTCACATATTTCTGTCTCTAAGCAAATCTGTGATGTGGCCAATGATATAAATTCAGAATGATTATATAGGATAAGAGACATCATTGCTACTGCTGTCCACTGTCTCTCTAAAAGATGCCAGGATTATTAAGGTTTCAACATTGAATAAAAACACTGACATCTCTTCCCAAGTTAGCCTTTATTTCGCACTCTCTATTATCTTCTATTGTCTCAGTTTTGTCAGAGAGGGCTCTAAAAGCACAAACAAGCTGTTGAAGAGAACGCTGAAAAATGTGGAGCAAAGACAAAAAACAGAATCACACACATTAAAAATACAAAGCATTTCTCCCTGACTTCATGTTGATCTTGAAAACAAAAGTGAAAAAAAGGGAGAGGAATTGAAAGACTGAGCAAAAGATGGGACATAAATAAGATAAAGGTCTAAAGGTGCAGAAGAAAGGAAAAAACACACTTCCTTGCTTTCTGGCTGTGAGGCCCCTCGGTCTCTTTATGTTTCCCTCTGTCTCTCTTCCTCTCATGCATACAACTCACAGCCGAAAAGTCATCCAACCCCTAAGAGCATTCAGCCTGACAAAAAAAAAAAAAGGAAAAATAAAAAAAGAGGAGGATAAAAAACACTTATTTTTGATAGTTGTTGCTTCAAAGACCATTACTGGTGCCTTTGAAAAGTTACCAAAGGATGGAAGTTCTTTCGAGTGTCGAAGAGCACAGTGGAGGGGTTGCAAAGGGGTGAGGTAGCCACCCTCTTCTCCTTCCTCTTACTCTTCTTCTCCTCCTTTTTTTCCCTTCTTGCTCGTTCCTCCTTGTTTCTGGGCTCTGATGGAATACTAAGTAAAGAAGATCAAGGCAGGGCCGTGATAGTCAGGGACTCACAGAGGCCCCAGCCGCTGTCTGAGAGGAACACTTAAGCCCGCGGGAAGATAAAGTGGTTTTTTGGAACGAGGGGAGCCCCAATCATCTACTCAATTCCTCACAGCACAAAGCCTGCAGCGGCAAAAGAACCCACAAGTGAAGCGAGCAACATATTTATCCATGGTGGGACGTTTTTCGGAAGACAGGATCAGGGGGGAGTTTGAATGATCCTACACATGTCATTGTAGTGGGAACATAACCCTCTACAAAGACTCATCTGGGGTGTTAGCAATTAGCATTAATGTTTTTCATGGTTTAGGCTAGGTCTCTTAGTTCCAATAAAGAAGAATCCAAATACTAAGGTATACAATGTAATTTAAGACAACACTTAAAGGAAGACCCGTTCCTGTTTTAGCATTTAAATGCTCCTCTGCACAAAGCAAGTCCATAAAGGAATGGTATTCTGGAACGCCAACTGTGTTTCCAAGATCTTGCAGAAAGCTATGTTAAAGCAACAGATTCATGGCTATGGTTGAAGAATTGTTGCTTTTGACCACACATTGTACCATAACTTTCCCACAACTAACCTCTACATGACTGCCATGCCAGCGATCATTTTGTTATCATAAATGATGAACATCTGATGCTGGAGAGGAACTCCTCAAATGAGGCTTGAGCTAATTGAAGAAATGTGTCCAAGCACTGGTAAAACTAGCTTCCCACTCAGGTGGTAGCTCTCTCTCGTTAGCAGAAAACCTAATTATCATCCTGGTTGAACACATTAATATTTAATTATGCAGAGTCGTTACTACTTGTTTTAGTTTTGTGCCTTTGTGATGCCAAGATCAGGTGATTGCCCTGTTTTTAAGTGTATGGGACAGTTCCGTAGGTTTAAGATCATCTGAAGTTGTTATCGTGTGTGTACACTGCCATTTTACTGCTGTCTGGCAGATTTTGAAAGTCCCATAAGGCCCGCGAGTCATGTCAAAACAATAACAATTCCCCGGGGGCCTGACTGGTACACATTGTTTTCTGTCTGTAAAGTGGTACACAAGGCAGACTCGCTGGTCCCCATGCCCACAGCTGAAGCTTGGCATGGCTGGTCCACTGAAGGCTGAGGGCCTCGCCTGGCAAAGCCACAATGCAGGGTTGACTGGACCCACCTGTCAACACAGTAGGGGATTAGTGGACATATCAATCCATGGCTGCACAGATCCCCTCACCTGCTCTGTGGATCTTTCATTTCCCTACCTTTACCTTCCAACCGCCTGCTTTCTGTTGTGCCATCCATTCCTCTCTGCCTGCCAACATCCTCTTTCTCTCATCAGTCTAGCTTTGCTTGACCATTGCTTTCCCAGAAAGGGATATCCCTAATAGTGACTGTCGGATCCTAATTTCGCTGGGGCAGGCCTTTTACTGTATGATAAAGTCAGTTTTTCCCTGAACATTCTTCCCTTGCCCTCAAAAACAACTGATATGACATCTTTTGGGTACGGATTGACAGCAGCATATGCTGCATTTGTATCTTTACTGAGTTTAAAATAAGAAGTGACAAATCCAATATAAAAGTGTGTCTTTAACAGAGAAAAAATGCCCACTCCTTTTACAGAAACTGCACTCACCATGAATGGCTGAATCTCTTCATAATCTCCAACATTAACTGGCATGAAGAATAACAACTGAATGTGTGTTCAGTGTGCTATGTAGTGACTTAAATATTACGTAAATATACACATAATTTTCCTTTTGCTACCTTTTGGAATTGTAAACGTGTAAAGAGTTCTTGTGTATTTATGACAAAGAAAAATAGACCCAATCACATATTGTGGAGGCTCTTAAATTGAAATACTACATCTGCCTGGATATTCAATTCCTACATCTACAACACACATTTGAGTACTGATAATGCACACTAAAACAAGCTTTGTCATTCTGCACTTTGCAACACAATAAAATATAGAAATCTAACACAGATATTGTTAAACAGCTAGGTCTCTATGACTGTAAATGACCAACAGCTCAATCATTCTCAACCTTGGGCTCCTGCGCAATCGACATATTAAGCCCACTGTTCTCAGGGTCCCAACGAACAGCCTTGAATCAAGTGGTGAGCGTGCACATTTAAAAATGTGGGGCATTTTCAAACCGGAGCTGGAGAGCGGTGGTGAAAGAGGACAGAGAAGAGCAACAAGAGCAGAGACAGAAGCGAAGGGAAAGTAAAAAGAGGATGGGATTACGATGAAGAGGATGGGAACGAGGAGGGGGGGAGGAAGAAAAGTCACAAGGAGGAGGAGGACGTGGCGAGGGAGAACGGGCGGGAGGTAGGTGTGCTCTGCGGAGTGTGTAAAGACCATGCTTCCCCTTTCTCCACGGTGTAGTCCTCGACCTTGAGAGGACAAGGGGGTGGGTGGGGGGGGTGGCGGGAGCAACAGTATATCTTCAGAGCTTGTCATAATCCCCTCTACACACACACACAGATTTTTTTATAGCACACAGACTAACAACGACATGAAAGGCATGAAATTAGGCAGGATTTGTCCACACCAAAGTGCAGGTGGCACTGTGTGTGTGGTGGTGCTGTGTTTATGTGATAGTACATGCAGATACATTAAAAACAGAGTTCTATCTATTATTTGAATAAGTGCAAACCAGAGGGTCTTGGCAGCTGTTTTGCATTTCTTATTGAAGTTGAAGCCATTGAGTGTAACACTGAACCATCTGGGTAACAGTATCAGCTTATACATTATTAGTGCATCAATAATTTACTATACACACTGCACAGGCTTTGTGGTTGCGTCATAAATGTCCTAGAGACCCACTGGAAAGATGGCACAATAGATGAATGTGCATTCAGTGAAAATGAGGCAAAGATACAAACAAGGTGACAACTATTCTTCCTGGGGTCCACATAAAAACAAAAAAACATTAACACACAAAATGCAGGAACAATCCACATAGATCACATACACCTTGAACCCAAAACCCAGATCCCCTTCATTTCCACCCAGTACCATCCCTGGTCCCCTCACCCTCCCAAAGTCAAAAGAAAATTGCAACAACAACAATAAGAGTAAGACCAATTTCTTGCCCTCATCTCTATACAACCTTATCAAAAACATTATGTTTAATAGCGATGTAATTTTAAGTTTGAAGCCAGTTTTAAAATTCTCACTTCATTCAATTTTTGTGCATAGCAACTATGGTCTGGGTTAACGTTAAAGAAACATTGTGGTTATGGCAAATCAATCATGAATAAAGTGAGGGTCAGGAAGCTAGAACACTTGCTTAAGGTTCAAAATCATGGTTACGGTTAATAAAAAGGCAAATGCTAATTGCAATGATGAGGAGTAAACTCCCGTCTCTTGCATGAAAGTCAGATATGTCACACATCCACTCACCCCGAGGGAGCTTCCTCGCCTTCTAATTTTGGATTACAGGAACCACAGGGACAGCGATGAAACCAAAAACCCTGAGGGTCTGTGCCAGGGCTGCTCACACTGACACCTTCACCCCATCAGTGGTCCGAATCCAACCTTCGGTCCATTCCCTTGTGCTCATCATACTGTTCAATATGCTTTCTCCGGCCCTTATTCACCCCTACCTTCCTACTAACACCTGATTATATTATTAATAAACTCATTTACATACCTACACCTTAAGTTGTATGATGCAAAAATGTCAGATGATTTCAAGAAAGCTAAGCTGGTTGATATTGAGTTGTCAGTCTAGTCTAAAAGATAGTCTTTTGAAGCATTGTTGATTTTAAAGTCTTATAGGGAAAGTGACTAAAATGTAAGACCCACACTCAACAGAACAGGTCACAGCCAGAGTGTGTGAAGACAGAAACCAACTGACATAGATTTATTATTTGGCAAAGAGGAGAACGGTGACAGGCAGGTTAAGAGAAGTCCTCATCTTTCTGGACACTTCACCCACTTTTTGACGTGCTGTTTACACCAAACCTGTCTGCTCAATTGAGCAAGTAGAGAAAAAGGCAGTGTTGGGAGGGTGTGTGAGTGTGTATTAGTGCATGTGGGGAGGGCTTAGAAAATGATAGAAGCTTTTACAAGCTTGTAAGCCCATCGTTGCATTATGCTTTACATGTCCAACATCTATTTGGTGTTCTCAGTGCCGAACAGTTTCATCCCAAACTAAGATACTTGATCTATGATCCAGTACATTATATATTATTATTAGTATATAATATTAGTATATAATGTTGCTTCCACAAACAGTAAAATCTCCCCAGATTTAAAACTGTAAAAAGTACTACTTAAACAAATAAATAAATCAGTACTTGCAAGGCCAAATGCCTTCAAATCACAATTCCATTTATGACAGGTTTGTCCTTACCTTGGGTATAATGATTCCCACGTTTTTCGAGAAGCTCTTTGGTTTATTAGATGTCTGGCTTGTTACAATTTTTTATTTGAATTCCTGTGAAACTCCTTTAAGTGCATGAAACAACTTCATAACTTGAAAACTGCATTTTTACAGCAGCGTCACTCAATGAGTCTTAGACTTTATTCTTTTACATCTTTTCACTGAGGTTTAATTAACTCAATGAGGGCTCTGTGTCCTCTGGATGATATTACCCAGAGGATAGATTTAACTCTCAAAGGCTCTGAATGTCTCTTTAACTGCATTAAGGTTATGAAATATCTATCTATCTATAAAAATAAATATGCACAAAAAGCTCATGCTACATGCACTCATGCGCACACGTGCATTTAGGCTGAAGGTGTGTGCATTAGCTTTTCATTATAATAAGTAACGGGAGTGGTTCCACACCCTTAAAATGCCATTATCCCCTGCTCCCTCCCCTCTTCCTCCCCCCTCTCTCCCCTCTTCGCCCTTCCCGAATCCAAAGCCAAGCACTGTAATTAGCTTTATGGAGCGGAGGCTGAAGGCAGAGAGGAAAACGTTACAAATGATATTACTTTGAGCCTGAATAAGCATACGACACATGGCATTATCATCACACCGGATGGGGACACTAGGGAGGCTATCAAACGTTGGGATCTGTATTGCAAAACCCCCATTTGCAACTGGATCAGCCCTTCTGGCTGTCTCGGGCCCGGTGGGAAAAACACTGACAGGACACGGTGAAAGAAGCTCCCTTAGTGTCACATCAGCAGTTCAGTTCACTGGGCTGCACGTTTGACACGGAAATACATATGAAATAAAATTACATGTTGACGGAGCGGCAGGAGATCATGCACCATGGGAGGCACAAAATCTGTGAGACGTCAGGTGTAACTTCACGCATAGAGAAGAGAGACAGGGGCAATTAAACTTTGAAATTACCTTCAGTTTGTCATTTCAGTGGAGAAATGTCCAGATCCTGTCGTAGTTCAGGCTCTCATCAAGCATGTGTTATCATTTTGACAGTGACTTTGATGGTGCTTCTCACACAACCAAAGGAACAACTGAGGACAAACACAAACTCTGTCCTGTTTGATAGTACAAGACTGCTCATTTTCAGTTAAGTTTTAGTCTTAAGTTGTCATCAAGGTGCCACTTTAGATTCTACGAACTGCTCCTTTTACATGAATTAACAAAGAGAGACATATCAAACTTTTGACAGAACAACTCCAACTGCTAACAATGCCAATTATTACTTTCTGTATTATGAATTCTGTACACTTTTTTAAACCAAGAAAAAAGTTATTGCAAATGTTAAGCATGTTTATGTGCATGACCTCATCCCAATATAAAATCTACGTGGACATATACCCAAAAGATGTACACACACTGTGAGGCAATTTCAGTCAAGCGAATGGGCACCACTTGGAGCTCAGTATCCACTTCTTGTAATACATCCATGTTTATATGTCGCCTTTCTTGAGCCAGGCTGGTTGTTTCCTCCTGCACCCAGTCTTTATGCTAAGCTAGGCTAACCGGCTGCCAGCTGTGACGTCATATTTAACTGATTTGCCAGTGTATCTCCGAAAAATGTCAAACTATTCCTTCAAACTATAACCTGATACAAAGTTTGTGGTATGAGCGTGTACTTATTTTTGTTTTCTACTCTGTCCATAACACCTTAATGAGAGTTTACTGGTTAATAAAGGTTGCATACATTTTAATATGTATTGTAGTGGGACAACGGTGTGGATTTGTGCATTTTATATTAAATAAATTAGGAGCTACTCCAAATTCCACTTTTCCTCTCCCAGAGAGGAGCAGGGGGGTTAAAGATCAACTTTCAACAGACTGCTGAAGAGACCCCAATGGAAGGGGGTTGGGAAAGTTGCTTTCTCTAAGTGCTATCCCTGACCATAAAACTGGCACCTTTTTGATTCCAAAGCTGATAACGCAGTGACTGACAAAAGGGACACGAACCAGCGATTAGCATTTCCTTGAACAGCCTATCCAAACTGCCCCCCCCCCCCCCCCCCCCCCCCCCCCCCCCCCCCCCCCCCACGCACACACATATGTAACCGTGGCAACTAAACTGGGTCTGTGTTTCATTACCCCATCAAAAGTCTCACCCACTTGTGACATAACCCAGGAAGCCGAACTTTAAATAACCAAAGACTGCAGTCTCCAAAAAACTCAAAGCATTTAATTAAGTTTAATGAAATCTTTTAGTTACTTGATTACGTTTGCCTCTATTTGAGTAGTTATGTTACCATGTTGTTGCTATCTGTTGCTGATATTAGTGCTGAAAAGAATCTAAATAAGTTACTTTTGCAGTGTTTTTATTTTCAGCAAGGTTAAGGACACTGTCATGTTATGTGTAACCAATACTTGTTCACAACACTTTCTCACAAAATTCCTTTAGAAATGATGATAAAGAAATGTCATACTATACTCTTAATCGCCAGCTTGAATTTAAGGCTGAATAACTATATTCCCCAGTTCCTAAGGAGAGATGGTCTTGGATTAATCTAAGCTTTCCTCATGTAACCTGAGCTCCCCCAAGTGGACGAAATAAGTATTACATACCATCGTTGGAAATGCCGTGAATGTATAAATATCCTGACCAATAATGTGACAACTGTTTCCTGTTACCAATGCTTAACTTAGAACGGTACAACTGTTCGACCATTGAGGTTTGATAGTGGAAAATATTTGATTATAATACGCGCAAATAGATTTCTTTTCTTTTAGATATAAAGTTTAGAAAGGCAGTCCCTTGGGAAACCTGAAACGCCCTCTGGGGAACCACACCCCAGGCAACAAAAGAGCGACGAGCGACGTCGTTCGCTCTCTCTGCTCTTCTCCTCCCCTCGTGCCCTGGTCTTCCGCTCTGCTTTCTGGACGCTTCGGCACACGTCCGGCGTTCCTTGCCAGGCAACGCCTAAGGCCTTTGTTCGCTTGAAGCTACACACGCGAAGTGCCGCGACATCAATCTGCCCCTCAGTTTGTTTTATTTTCTTTCTTTCTTTTGTTTTGTTAAAGTTATCAGTCCGTTAAGTTACACTGGACTAATTCAGGAACGACCAAGTTCCATTTTTAAGCTTTTTCGTCGAGTCAACTTCACCGAGGTCAGACCAAGCCACGTGGTCTCGCCAGCGGCAACGGAGGAAACCTGAAAACAGCCGAATTGCCAGACGGAGGACGGCGTTTTCTTCAGTCAGGCACGGAGAACCCCGGAGAATCCCTAGCAAAAAGCCAGGATCGGGCAGCTAGCGTGGGACCCGTGCAACAAGCCAAAGCAGGCCGACAAGCCCTAAGACCTAACAACATTCAGAGATGTCCTGTAATGTTAATATTTCCTTTTAACTCCTAAACTCATAGCTTACTTTCATTAGTTCTCCTATGCCGTATGAGTCAAATGCTTCCCACAATCGAACCTCCATTGCTCAGCCATTGTTTATTTTCCCTGTATTTAACCACCCGTTTATATCGCTTTAGTTATTAATAAATTCACTGTAATCAGGAAACTGTGTGTGTTGCCTATTTCCACATCCCTGCCAAGAGAATTGACCCTTTAGATATGAGACTGACTGACTGATTTAAGATTATTAGCGATTATTAACTAACTGATCACTAGTAATAATTGTATAATTATTAAAAGCTACCTAGAGGTCCGGAGACTCTAGGATTATAACAACTCCGGTGGTGCCCTGAAACGAGGAATATTTTTTTTGATTTTATGAATGATTAAAATTCATAATTGGGTATTAATTCTCATAAATTTATTAAAATTCATAACTAATTTAGCCATGGTACAGTATTTTCCTTGAAACAGTGTGACTGGAGAAATCACAGTAGTGGTCTGGGCAGTACAATGGTATTAAATTGACATGTGTTCACGCAAACACACATTCCCATAAACCCTTCTGGTCCATTCCCACATAAGTTTCTTACAGCAAGCGCATAACAGTATATGTGCAGTTTTCTTTCAGTGTATGTACTTTATGTGCATAATAATGCATTTGCATTAGTGTGTGTTATCCTCCCTATGTGTTTGCATGTTAAAGACTATGCCTTGTTTGTTTCAGCCATGTTTTTCACGAGCTATGGATATGTATGCACATTTAGCGCTGCATTGGTGTGTTTAATCCCTCTGATTGGGTTGAAGTGTGTGTGTGCGCATGTTTAAACCACTTGCACGGTGATAGGGTCGGCATGTGTGTCCGCGCATGTAAACATCCTGGCGCGTAAACGTCCTAATCTGTTCCCCTTCCCTGGTAATTACGCTGACTAACGAGCAAAGCATGGGGATACAAACAGAGCGGGAGAGACAGAGAGAGAGAAGGACAGCGGGAGGACAAGAGAGAAACGTTTTTATTTGAGCAGCCATGTTCCTGTAGAGTGCTCATGTGTATGTATGGAGGCCTGTGTGTGTGCATACATACACTACATCTGCCTATACAGAGTGTGTGTGTGTGTGTGTGTGTGTGTGTGTGTGTGTGTGTGTGTTTGTGCATGTCAGAGCCAGATGCCCACATCTAACAGGCCATCTGTGAGGAGAGCCCTGCCAGACCACTAATCAGGCAATCCATCACCTCTCTACCTGCCACTGGCCATTACTCGTGAGCCACTCACATATGTACACACTGACGGGAGTGTGTAATCGTAGGTGTGTGGAAGAGAGGTCTTGAAAGCTGATGATAAACAAACTAATTAGTGAAAAAGTTACTAGTTTGGTCCTTGAATATCAAGGTCAAACCCCCGTACACGCGTGGCCATACACACTCAAACATATGCTCATAAGCTCATCACCAAATATTCAAACATACACATGCCTACAGCACTTAGTCATTCACTTAGAGGAGAAAATACGTATCAAGCACACACACATGATATTAGACACACTTAGAGTAGTTCTGTGCGCAACCTCAATCTGGACAGTCGGATCGGAATTCATGCAACTAACATGTGGCTCGCTTTCTCCTCGTCCTGCTATCATCTGCTCACCAATTCCCTTTCTTCCACCTGAAATCCACCAGGTCGCGATCTATCTTCTAAGTCGCGTGTAACCGGCTGCCCCAGAGTTGTACTGCACGGTCCTGACTTGAACCGGCAACCTCGGCTAAAGGAGGGTGGACACGCTGACAAGGAGGCCAAAACCCATGGGCTCTGGCATAGGTCGCCAGTGCATCTATTAAGGTGTCGGGGAGTGAGGTGCAGAAAGGCATGTCTTGCACAGTGCCAGAAACACTAATGAATGTAATTAAAAGGACAGAAAGTTGTGAACATTTGTTATAAATCAGTAAAAATTTAACCCCCAGAGGAAACCAGGAGAGGGCAATGAAATACTGGAGTCTCCTGTGAAAATCGGGAGAGTTAGCAAGTATGAGCTAACCGGCGCTAACCTTAGTGGCCTCCTTGTTTACTTCTGTATGAAAGCATGTGACATTGTATTATTCTTCTGCGCATGAGGGTCACTTACAGGCTGTGGCTAGTTCACACTTCAGTCTGATACGGGCCACATTTAAACAATAATGTGAACTGTCAATCAAAAAAATTTGGATTTGGGCAATAAATCAGAATTGAGCATTAAGAACTGCAGTGTGAACGTAGCCTTAGAGATGACTAACCCTCTACTGATTTTGTTAACGGGTCCATTTCAGTTGCATTGTTCCATTTTAAGGTCACCTCCCAACAGGGAGTTGGATCAAAGAGTCAGCTTGTAACCAACAGTTACCCATAACACCCTTATCTGTGTAGAATAGATCCCGCATCTAGATAGATACATTTGCCAAAGAAAATAGAGTAAAGAGAAATAGAGAGATTTAGCTCTTCCGTCATTTCC
>NC_060150.1:15217465-15232412 GCF_021292245.1 Micropterus dolomieu | reverse complement strand
TGTGTGTGTGTGTGTGTGTGTGTGTGTGTGTGTTTGTGCATGTCAGAGCCAGATGCCCACATCTAACAGGCCATCTGTGAGGAGAGCCCTGCCAGACCACTAATCAGGCAATCCATCACCTCTCTACCTGCCACTGGCCATTACTCGTGAGCCACTCACATATGTACACACTGACGGGAGTGTGTAATCGTAGGTGTGTGGAAGAGAGGTCTTGAAAGCTGATGATAAACAAACTAATTAGTGAAAAAGTTACTAGTTTGGTCCTTGAATATCAAGGTCAAACCCCCGTACACGCGTGGCCATACACACTCAAACATATGCTCATAAGCTCATCACCAAATATTCAAACATACACATGCCTACAGCACTTAGTCATTCACTTAGAGGAGAAAATACGTATCAAGCACACACACATGATATTAGACACACTTAGAGTAGTTCTGTGCGCAACCTCAATCTGGACAGTCGGATCGGAATTCATGCAACTAACATGTGGCTCGCTTTCTCCTCGTCCTGCTATCATCTGCTCACCAATTCCCTTTCTTCCACCTGAAATCCACCAGGTCGCGATCTATCTTCTAAGTCGCGTGTAACCGGCTGCCCCAGAGTTGTACTGCACGGTCCTGACTTGAACCGGCAACCTCGGCTAAAGGAGGGTGGACACGCTGACAAGGAGGCCAAAACCCATGGGCTCTGGCATAGGTCGCCAGTGCATCTATTAAGGTGTCGGGGAGTGAGGTGCAGAAAGGCATGTCTTGCACAGTGCCAGAAACACTAATGAATGTAATTAAAAGGACAGAAAGTTGTGAACATTTGTTATAAATCAGTAAAAATTTAACCCCCAGAGGAAACCAGGAGAGGGCAATGAAATACTGGAGTCTCCTGTGAAAATCGGGAGAGTTAGCAAGTATGAGCTAACCGGCGCTAACCTTAGTGGCCTCCTTGTTTACTTCTGTATGAAAGCATGTGACATTGTATTATTCTTCTGCGCATGAGGGTCACTTACAGGCTGTGGCTAGTTCACACTTCAGTCTGATACGGGCCACATTTAAACAATAATGTGAACTGTCAATCAAAAAAATTTGGATTTGGGCAATAAATCAGAATTGAGCATTAAGAACTGCAGTGTGAACGTAGCCTTAGAGATGACTAACCCTCTACTGATTTTGTTAACGGGTCCATTTCAGTTGCATTGTTCCATTTTAAGGTCACCTCCCAACAGGGAGTTGGATCAAAGAGTCAGCTTGTAACCAACAGTTACCCATAACACCCTTATCTGTGTAGAATAGATCCCGCATCTAGATAGATACATTTGCCAAAGAAAATAGAGTAAAGAGAAATAGAGAGATTTAGCTCTTCCGTCATTTCCTGAATGGTGCACAGTGCACACTCATAAGCTATTACTTGTTTATTTGGGAAAAAAGGAATCTGCTTACTTACCCGTCTCGTCTATCTGTCTAGGATGCAGGTAATGACTCAATTTGCCTGTTTTTTTATGTAGCACTGCATTCATATCTGTTGTCATTCATTCCCTCTCGGTATTACATTTTTCTGTCTTCTTACCTGTTCGTTTCAGTATTTCTGTCCTCCTCACATGCTTTTTTGCAGAGAGAAGGCAATACTGATGAAAGCAAAGGGAACTGGTGATGTGTAATGAGCTCCTCAGCCATATTACTGACTATACACACACATACACACACACACAGTAAAATCCACCTGTATATGTGTGTGTGTGTGTGTGTGTGTGTATTAGCCTGCGGCGACTACTGCATGATACGCTGTCTGATCGCTGCTGTAGAGGCAGGAGGGATTTCATCTGGCTCTGAATGAAACACTTGAAACTAAAGACAGTAGTAGGCTGCCAAAACACACGCATGCAGGCACTCACATACACACACACACACACACACACACACACACACAGTGATAACCCAAGGGTAAAAATGCACACAGACAGGTAAAATAAGAAAAAGTACACACAAGTGGTTACTACTTACATAAGACACACAGAATCACACACACAAGCACATGCAAACACTATATGAACAGTAAAAACCCTTTGCCATGTTTGTACATGCATGAGCCAAATATGCACACTCGCACACCCCTGACCACCACCCTAACTAGCAAAATCAATCTCTCACCAAGTTCATTTACATCATGTCAGGATGTTTTCATCTCCCCCTATAATGCACCGGGAAGTACACCAAACAATGACTAATGTCTAATCCAAAGTGCAAACAACCAATCATGTCAGTGAGCATGTGCCTGTGGGTTCATTCCAAACAGTCAGTGAGACAGTCCAGTCAAATCTGACAGAGAAAACCACGCAGATGTTAGAAAAATGATGAGGATAAGAGAGAGATGGTTGGGATAAACAGATGCAATGCTGCGTGGGCATAAATAAATACAACATAGAACAAAACAAAGCTAAACATAAATACTGTCGGATACAGGTGCTGAATAGTTAGCACCTACGAGGAAATCATACCGGGCCACCCGTCCTCACCAGAAAAACAGGCCTATTGGTTGATTATGAAGCAGCTTATTAAGACCCATATTCACGTTCTCTGTTAGGCTACAACCTCTAGTGGCAGAGGAAGTCAGACGACGTCGTATAAAGAGAGTCAAAGTCCACATAAGGAGGTGGTGGGGTGGATGGATGTGTCAAGTAAATTCAGAACTTTCACTCAGGAGACCGAAGTCCAAGTCCCGTATAAAAAGAAAATGAAAGTTGACATAATTTAAAGTTTTAAGTAACTTTTCGTACTTGACTTACA
This sequence comes from Micropterus dolomieu, assembly GCF_021292245.1. Classification (NCBI taxonomy): domain Eukaryota; kingdom Metazoa; phylum Chordata; class Actinopteri; order Centrarchiformes; family Centrarchidae; genus Micropterus; species Micropterus dolomieu. The sequence goes on along the minus strand of NC_060150.1, from coordinate 15,229,632 downwards.
TTAGTTACGTCACGTATCTTACGTGATGTACTTATTTTAACCCAAACATCAAATTTTTAATGTGACTTGGGCCATGTGACTTAAGTAACGTACTTAAGGTCCGGTACACCTGTTCCAACGCTTGTACATGTTATTTTGGGGCAAATGACAATCAACTTATTTTCTCCTTTAAGTATAAGGACGTGTTGTATCAGGAGAGAATAAGCAAAGAGTTAAACTGTGAGCTTAACCTGTGTCCATATATTAATGACAGTCAGTACAGTCCCCTTTCTTATGGTGCTTTCAGACCAAAAGCCAAGCGAGCATTCGGGGCAGTGAGTTTAGATACAAAGTCAATGCAAAGACGCATAGAGCCGCGATTTCCTGTCGGGCGGCACGAAGCGGGGCGGGGCCGGCAAAGCGAAGGAATTCGCATGAGTTCAATATTTTCAACTCAAGCGAAGAAGTCGCATGACGCTGAGTCGCGATAGCCTATAAGTGTTGAGATTGTCCGTACGTCACCGAGGCTTCAGAGCGTTGTGTGGAGAGGACCGGGCAGAGCGGGGGATTGAAAATCTGCTGGCTAGCTGAGAGCTGCTAAACTTGGGGGAGAGGAGCAGGAAGCAGCGCTGCAACCACTGGACAAATAAACACCCACAGTCGGTCGGATTCTGCTCTAACAACTACGCTGTTTACTCGCGGGAGGAGCTCGGAGTAACTGCTTTTATTAAATTAGCTTTTTACTTTAGTTTCAACGTTGATTTATCTTCACTGGAGCTTCTCAGCAGCTAGCTTCTGTGCACATCCGGTTCCAGTGTTGTTGTTAGCATCGTTAGCTCTGTAGGACTACGACTTCATATTTATATAAAAACCAGACAAAACTGGACATTACAAAGAAAGCGAGGAGGTTGAACTACCTGGTGAGTTCAGAAAACATGTGTCTATAACTTCATTCCAGCTATAACTGTACTTTACTGTGACCAAGTTAGCATAGCATAGCCCTGATCGATCCAAACTCCATTCAGAAAACAAACATTTTAGAAGTTGTTGTCCTGCTGTCTCCTGCGATGGACTGGCGACCTGTCCAGGGTGTACCCTGCCTTGCGGCCGATGTCAGCTGGGATTGGCTCCAGCCCCCCCGCGACCCTGTACGCAGGATAAGTGGTTGACGATGGATGGATGGATGGATGTCCTGCTGTCTTGCTGACAGACCTGACAAAGCATGAATTCATATGTTTAACAAATCTGCATCATGATGTAGTTATTTCGGTATTAGTTTAATCCGTTTATTGCTATTTAATCACAGCAAAATGTTTACTTTGGGTTCATACAGTTGTAGTAATGGCGAGTTGTGTTTATTCACGATATTGCATTAAAATCGCCTTCTCGCGTTGTGTGTGAACACTTGCAGCGAATGTACTCACACGAGGAAAGCGTCGCAAGGCGAAAATGCGCGGTTGGTCTGAATGCCGCATTACAGGTATAGAAAAGTGTAACTTGCATCATTGCTAATGTTGGACCATTTATGCTCTAAAATAAAGGGCATTACTGTTTTGATATTTCAAAGAGATTTTTGCTTATTGTTCATTACGAAGAAGCTATTGCAGAGGAGAATGTAAAAAGGTATGTATATGTATGTTTCTGTGTGAGTGTGTATGTGTGTATAAAGTCCCCCCCCCCTGTGTAGGACAGACAAAAAGACCTCTACTAGCAAGTAAGCTTCCAAGAGGGATATAAAATAGAAGGTATAAGATCTGCAGGGTTCCCAGAAAATGAGTGTGCAGAGAGAGAGAGAGAGAGAGAGAGAGAGAGAGAGAGAGAGAGAGAGAGAGAGAGAGAGAGAGAGAGAGAGAGAGACTGTATGTAGTGGTTGGGGCGTTAAGCTGCAACCCTGTGGCGTTGTAGTGATGTGGAGGTGTGGCAATACGACGCTCCCGCTGAGCTAAAACACCACCCACGGGTGCCACGTCCCTCAACAGACCTTCACTCTCACGCATATACATGGTTACACACACACACACACACAAAAAAAACTAAATCAGGACAACATACTGAATGAGACACCCTGTATCCAAAAACAAGGGTCCAATGCAATAACTCTGCATAACACAAATCATTTCTTGTGGGGGAATGTAGAACTGTAATATATATCTGAAAGTTTGCTCTGTGTGTGAGTCAGGGACACCAGGGGAACCAAGAGGAGACGTAGCATTCATTGCCATCTGTTTTCCAGCGCGACAATTAGGACACAGTCTGAGAAGCAGAAGCCAAGTTTGCCCTAATGCAATATTCTGTCTGACACACACACACACACCCTCCCCCGTGTGGTGGCTGTCGATCGATGGCGTGCCTTGTCTGCCACTCTCTTGCTCACTGTGCTGGACTGTAAATCACATAGATAAGCCAAGACCTATAAAGTACATGACCTGAAGGCCTCTTGAGCACACACACACACACACACACACACACACACACACACAGGATGGATGGGTTGCCAAAAGAAGCTAGGGCAGTGAAGAGCAGGGGAGGGAAAAAAAACACCTGCAGCATTAATCTCAATGGGAATCAATGCTGAAAAAACTAAACACACGCACGTGCATGTACTCTTAACATGATTTAATGAGTGTAAAGCACCAATAATAGTTTAATATTTAGTGGCAGACAACAACATTGGCAACATGGCAGAAACGGTCTCCAATATAATTAGACTTTTATTGTATTAGCCATGGCAAGAGAGACGCTGTAAATGAGTTACATTGCAATTTTCTGGCACACACACTGTGGCTGCAGCACTCAGCATATGACTGCCACACACAGAAACACACACACACATTACACATGATTCAATGCTGCTGTAGGTAAAGGCAAATTCCATATTTATTGTTCTCAACCGTGGTCTTATTTTAGTAGTTTCCCCATCTGCCCTATCTATACTCTTTTATTCTTATTGGTGAGATGTTGAAACAGTTTGGGGAAGGCCCTGTCCTGTTTCAAAGTGCCCCAGTGCAAAAAGACAGCCTCATAAAGAAATGGTTTCCCAGCGCACAGAGACCTGACCTCAGTTGAACCTAACACCTTCGTATTGAATCGGAACACCAATTTCGAGCCAGGCCATATTCCCCAACACCAGCGGCCGACCTCACTAAAGCACTTGTGGCTGAATGGGAGCAAATTCCTGTAGCCAGGTTCCAACCACTTGTGGACAGCTTTACCTTGAAGAGTAAAGCAGCCTATTGGTTTTAAAATGCTTCACATCAATTGGATGTCTACATATTTTTGTCATTTGTGTTTCAGCAATTAAGGACAACAGAATAAAATGTAATAAATAAATATATAAATATCATTATGATCATTAGAGGTAATGGCCCAACATGTCAAAATAAGACACAGGATGAAAAAAATTACATTTTGAAATAAAATTTCCCCTTTAGTGACAGGGGCCTCAAATGAAATTCATATCCAGCCTGAGAATAATGTGGAGTTCTAAATAAGTAGAAAAGGCTAGAACCAGCCCCTTGCAAGTTTGCTAGCAGTTTAAATTCAGTTGAACTCAACCCAAACGCACCAGCAAATCCATTCTAATGAATTGAATTTGGTTTAAAATCTAAAATGCTGGTGTGACTAGCCACTAAAACCTGATAAGACGGGTGTATTTAGCTGGAGCCTTCTTATATCTTCTGGTACTCTCTCAAGCTTTTAAATAAAAGAGAAGGTGGCACAGATGAAAGAAGAGGGGAAGTTGGGGAATGACTGTAAATGAAGAGCGAACAGAAATGTGATTAGAGTAAATGGGGACGGTGGGATAGCTAGAAAAGACAAAAGCATCAGGGAGAGGCGGATAAGAAAAAGAAGTGGCGGACAAGGGATGCCAAGGAGAGACAGGATGGATGGATGGAGAGAGTAAGGGACAGGGAGGAGTGACCAACGTGGACTCGCCCGTAGTTTCACCAGTCGGAGCAGCTTGTGTGGCAGCAGGATGACTGTCGCCGCTGCCTGCCAACCGCGCCCACGCTGGCAACACAAAGCATCTCCCTGTCACTCAAAGCCGTGTTTGTTTTAAGCCACTTCTAGGCCGACTGCTATTGTCACCTGAGGAAGAGAGTGCAGATCTGCCCATATAAGACTCATAAATGAGAAATAAAACAAGGTAATTTGTGTTTGCTTTAGCAGAACGTGCCTTCATGTGCAATCAGACAATCTTGGGTTCATAGTGACAGATCTGTAACTGACTGGCTCGCAGAGTGATTGCGTAGTTCATGTTGTCTGACATGTTTTAGTTCCTTTTTTTTCTCCAACCATTTTTTGCTATACCTATTTGCAATTAATTAATATAACTTTGGCATCATTGATGACATGCACATGACCACAACTCACAAACCAGAGAACAACGTCTTCCAACGGATACAACACGAGTCACAATAATTAGCCTGTCGGAGAGCAGAGTGGGAGTTGAGCCTGCCTGGCTGTTAGCACACAAAGCAACAGTCGACAGCTCTGTGCACGTGTGAATGTGTGTGTGCGCACGCAGTGAGGGGTACCATTCGCACAGCCTGTTCTGACCGCCCTACCATCTGTGGGCATGCCGGGTGCCCGCCTGTTGGCCCTCCTATGCCAGGCACTTTGACGTGGTTGCATGGTAACAGGTCTGAGAGGGCGGCTGGAAGCTGGTCTGGCCAAATGGCTTGAGCAAAATGCAGATTGGTCCTTGGACAGTGGGGGGTCTAAATAGTAAAAATACATTTATTTCCATGTTTTGAAAGTGGGAAAACCTGACCTCAAAGATTGACAATATAAAACTAGAATTTCTTTGACATTTGATGAATTTAGGACCCACCAGTTATCAAACTTGCTAACTGTAAATTAACTAATGGGCTCAAATTTAACAGGCAGGCAGCTTAGGAACTTTTCACACAAACCACGTAGTACTGCAAAATCTCCGGCAGAACCATTCTATGGAACAATCCAACATCAACCACGGAGGCAAGTGTGCACGCAAGCTGAAATGCATTGGACCATGTACACAGAAGCTCACAATTGACTGTGCTGTTTTCCATGGTATTATCTTTGATCTGAAAACATTTATCCTATACTTTTCGGTCTACTACACAATGATCTGACTTCCAGTACTTCCATTCACATAAATATGATGGAACTGTAAATGGTTTTGATGGGTTTTTTTAATGGTGTTACCAATACTGACTCATGACACAACATAGTACAAGTCCCACAGCCTGGATGTGCTGTTACTTGTGTCTTCTTTGAGATAAATTTTCCATGGATCATCTTAAATTTGTTTTATTCTATTCCTTCATATTGCTTAATTTTTAGAATATCAGAGTGAATCAACCTTTTATAAAGACTCCACATCTCTCCAATGCGCACGGATTTGTAATTCAGTGCAGACTAAATCAGACGTGAACTGTATTAGCTTAGAAGAGATAAGACGAAAACCAGCCTTGTGCGGTGAACAAGCAAGAACACAATTTCTTTTTCCGTTCAAAAACAAAATGAGACTCCCCTAAAAATCTCTCCCCCTGACTGCCTCTCTCACCCGCGCACACACACGCTACACACATGCAAACACACATACAGCATGCACGCAGGCAGCTGCCAGAAAATAAAATAAGATAGTGACACAGTGGCTCAATCATCCGTGACTTCATTTTACTCTGCGGCGCCACAGGAAAATTAATTGCACTAATTGAGTAACAGAGTTCATCAAACTGGTATTCTCATTTTCCACATTCATTAGGCACTCTCTTTGTGAGAGCATCCCCGAGGTGACACTGTGTGCGCGGCAACTGAGGAGAGAGGAAAGTCGACAGCACTGCCAGTGGGAACAAACGCAAAGGCATCCGCCGCTAAAAAACTCAGAATTCTTTTCCACAGCCCTTTGAAAGCTGTTTGTTGCTGAAAATATGCATGTCAATGTAAACATCAAGTTTTTTTTTCCTTTTCTTCCATTTAAAATTTTGGGAAGCAAATACAATCTGCAACCACACACACAAATTAACATAGTGTGCTATGTCATTATTACAAGTAGTTAAAGTAAGTGAGTTGCAGTTTATGCCTGCTGTCAGTTTTCTCACCAAGGATTTCCTTTTCAATGAATTTCACACAATTGCAGTGTGTTTGTGACCGCGCAAGAGTGTATGTGTGAATGACAGAACAGCAGCCAACTCCAAACTGAATTACAATGCGAGCCGAGACGTAACAACACTGACAAGACTGAAGAAACAGATAAACAAGGGTTTCCCCACTGGTGTTCGAAAGTGTGTACATCTGTGCATTTGCATGTGTGTGTATATGGTTGCAAGTATGAGCGCGCATGTGCATGTGCACACGAATGTCATGGGGAGGGGGCGCATACTACGGCGCAGTAGATCTGTGTTGGGGCTCCCGAAGTACTCGCACAAGTGCACACACACACACACAAGCCACTGCTGCCACCGTCTGCAGAAGCCATCTGCGCTGGAAACACAGCAGGGAAAAAGAGTGGAAATGGAAAGGGGATGGAGAGTGGTAAGTAGTGTGTCTGCGTGCTGCATTGTTGCTGCCAAAATGCTATTTTATTCAATAAAACTGGGGAGAATTGAACATTTCAGCCTAACACAGTCTGCCAGACAGCTCCCACAACTAAGTGGCGTCAACAGCAGTGAACAGACTTCCCTTCACTTTGCAGGTTGACGTTTGCTTTTGTGCAGCTCCTGGGAAGAGATTTGGGATGCGCACTAAGCCCACCAACCACCCCTTCAAGATTTATGCGAAAATCACACCTGTTGGATAAGCCTCAATCATATAAAGTGGGGCTGCAACAATAAACAGCATTTCATTGTCCACTTTTGTTGCCCAATTTTGCTCAACAAAGCACCTTTACACCAATTTAAAGCTCACGTTTAACAAAAGATTGTTTGTGGTGTTTAATGCCTGGGTATTGAAGATTAAAACAGCAAGATGGAGCTACATAGAGCTTGGCCAGCAATCTCAAAGACACTGCTGCCACTAGTCAATTTTTATGCAGCGGCAAATTAATTCACATGACACAGTTTCAACTGTTTAAGAGCTGTTTCAAAACATCTTGGCTCTGGAGGGAACGGAAAGTACTTGATATTTGGCGGTTGGCAAGCAGCTAGTTACTGAAGTTAAATCAGAAGTTAAATCTTGGGATACCTTCACTGGGAAATCACTGAATCAGTGATTATTGAATAATCATCTCTTGAGAATGGTAAATGGTCTGTACTTGTATAGTGCCTTTCTAGTCTTTCCGACCACTCAAAGCGCTTCACACTAACACATTCATACTAGGGGTGGAAATCTCTAGCCACCTCACAATTTGATTACAATTCAGAGGGCTGCGATGCTATTATAAAACGATTGTCGATGCATCTTAATGCATAAAAAACATCTCCTAATTAGCTTAAAAGGACTAGTTTGCATCCTAATTGACTTCATTAACCTCAGCCCCATGGTCCCTTATTTCTTCAACAACCAGCCAAAACAGCCAAAAAAACAGCCAAAAAAACACCGGTTTTCAGATTGAACGATTGCAACATTGTGTAACGTTCTGCAACGAGCTTCGAGGTATGTTTTCTTCTGTTTGGTGGGCGTGTCACAGGTGTTACCCAATCAGCTCCGATACGTTTGTAAACACAACAGTGTTTAAAAGGCAGGAAAAAGCAGTGCTCTTGTGTACACAACAGGGTGTTCCGGCACCACCGTTTCCGTAAAAAATTGTTTTGCTACGCTTTGTCGGCCCTGATCTCGTCCCAGGTCTCTGTTATGTGCGCGCTACAGACGGTCCAGGCGCTGCACTTCCGCGAGGTCTGCCTTTCGCGTTCCGTCAACAATATGTTATCAATTAACATAAATAATCGATTTTTTGACATTTGTAAATTGTGTCAGAATCTTCCATGTCCACATCGCGATGCATCTAAGAATACATTTTTTCTCCCACCCCTAATTCATACATTCATACACATTCACAGCAATTTGGGGTTCAGTATTTTGCCGAAGGACATTTTGACATACAGACTTGGGGGACTGGGATTTGTGGGCGAACGCTCCCCCCCCGAGCCACAGCCACCCCATAATCTAAATAAAGAATCTAAAGGACACACAAAAGAGGCTTTTAGCTCCTTGTATATTAATTGATGCAGTTTGTGTTGTGCACACTTGTTGCAAAGTTGTTCTGTGTATGGACGTGCAGAATGAGCTAACTACAAATACATAATTTTCAATGTATTTACTGCAATCAATAGATTTTCTTTCAGCAAAAAAGTAAATTCACTTGGTGCTTTTGGGTAAAGGTAACTTTTTTGACAGACAAAAGTGCGATGAAAACTCTCAACCATGGGGCGAGCAGGAGAGTCCAAAACGAAACTACCATATGAAATTTGCTTCACTGTCCACCAGCTTTATACAGCTAACACACTTGATTGGTTCTGCACATTAGAATTAGTCAAGCACTGAATGAACTCAATGCACCGCCAGAGCATATATAGAATCACCTCATCACACGCAAACATATATAGTGTGTGTGTGTGTGTGTGTGTGTGTGTGTGTGTGTGTGTGTGTGTGTGTGTAGACAGAATGAGTTTGAAATACAGGTAAAGAGGAGAAGGAGTTCAAGAGAGTAAGAGCATGAGAAAGACTGCCATGGTGCTGGAGAAAGAGAGAGTCCAGAGGGAACATAGAGAGTTAGCAGCTCTTCTCTGTGAGTCCACTCCAGCCTTATATGGAGGATCTGAACTGGAAGAAACAAGTTTCCCACATCAACTGTGCACAAAGCTGCCCGACCCTGTCATTCATCCTGTGTGTGTGTGTGTGTGTGTGTGTGTGTGTGTGTGTGTGTGTGTGTGTGTGTTTGTGTCCTTGACTGAAAACAGTGTAGTAGACATTATGTGTATGTGCATATCTGCACTTTATACTGTACACATGTGTAACTGTCAACCTTTTCTTCTAGTACCATACACAAATGCACTTTTAAATGTGTGCGTAGCTATCCACCGATCATCTGCTGCCAATTATAAAGGGTTTCAGCCACTCTGCTTTCCTCTAACATGCCTTCTTCCTGAGGGAGGACGGACTAATGACACGGGTGAGTCCACACCAAACGCCGCGTCTCGTTGCACCCTGTGTCACCTGTCACTCAAAATGACAAGCACTCTTAGGTCCAGACACCCCCTCCCTGTAATCCGTCAAGCCCAAGTGGGGTCAAACAAGTTTTTCCATGGGCCAGTCCCAGTTCTCTAGCTAATTGCTTTGAGGCCAAAGCACGCCACAGAAGGACTGAAGCATTGGCTGAGCAGGAGGTTCAGAAAGGTTAGAGGCAAGGTGAGGAGACGAAAGGCTTCACAGGAAGTAAGGTTGCGATGGCAGCTGAAGGAGGAGGTGGAGCTTTGAAAACAGATGTTGATTTATTGCTTCGTCATGGGTTCACTTCCAACCGGGGACCTTTATTCCAATCCCTCAATACTAAAGGCTAAAATGACTAAATAAAAAACAAGGAAAAATCCATAATTTTTAAAGTGATAAATGTCCATGTAGCAAGTTCTATAAATGGACCAATAATACAATGTTGGCTGCAAGTAAAAATTTTCATTATTGATTTTTTGGGACTATTATTCTCCCACGGCATCAATTCTATAAAGTCTATAAAATGTCCAAAAATAGAGTAAAAAAAATCGTCAAAAATCATCAGGCATTACAATTTCCCAAAGCATATATATATATATATATAATAAAATATGATATTATTGGTGTTATTTTAAACTAAACTAAACACAACTTCTGGAATATACACCATGTTCACACAATATCAAATAAAATATGGCTCAATTTGACGTAAGGGCTCCTGTACAAGATATAATGCTAATAATCCAGCACTGTATAGTGGTGCAAAATGAGAACAACTGGGTAGTCAGCATAAGTCACCATGGAAAGACAAAAAGTACCACTTAAAGAAATTCAGACATTATCAAAAGATAATTTTAAGAAAGATTTAACAAAAGTTAAGAACAAAAATCTAGCTTGAAACCTTTATATTCCAAGCATGCTCTTGTGTTCTCCTTCAAATTAACATCACATGCTGTACATTTAACCTCATAACCTGTATTGTGGTGTTACATCACCGCAGTACTGACATTGGTTCCTGATATCCAAGATGGTCTCTAGATTCAAATTAGTCACCTTAAAGGTATTCCATCTAATTTCCCCTAATTGCTCTTAACATACATCTTGATCCACTGTCCTCTTCCTGTCGCTCTCCTTCTCTCACTGTACCCTCCACCATCACCCCCGCCTCCCTTCCTCACCCCCGTGTAAGCCGAGTGGAATAATCACCTGTTATGCTTGCTGACAAAAACACCAAAGCTGGTGTAAAGCCAACATGAAGAGTGAGTCACCAGAGTGTGAAATCTATCTATCAACCAATCTCATGCACTCGCTGAGAGCGCTCAGCTTGACACAGTTTGCCACGCCATTTATTGAGCCTCCGTGAACTTGTATCACGCCAATGGCAAACTACACACATGAAAATACCCACATGGCCACACACAGTGAGACAAAATGCTTTGTATTTGTAATATGCAAGAAAAATGACATTCTAACTGTGCTGTTAGAGAAAAGCATTATAATTACAATTAAAGCATGTTTACATTTTTCTGACTTGTTTAATCTTATTTGTAGATGATAATAATAGTACTGAGGAACTAATGTGTGTAATAGAATAACTTGCCTTGTTTATAGCCATGCTTAAGATCCAGAAAGGGAACCAAATGCAAGTAAAATGACCAAATAGCAAAAACAGAATCATTTTTTTTTTTTTTTACAGTAGTCATGTTTCCATCTAATTGTCAAGAAAATTTTAAGTTAACTTTTGAAATACGAAATAGGTGTGTTTCCATCAGCTGGTTTGGAGCAAATAAAACAGGCTATGCAAAGCGTAGTTACGTCAGAAGTTGACGTTACATATGGCTGTATAAAAAACAAGTAGATGCTGCACCAGAAACAGAACCAGTCGCGTGGAGCTAAACACCATGGATCTGAGAAAAATGGATAGAGATCTTCAGAAAAGTGTTTCCGTTTCCCATTTAGCTCTTTTTTGAAAAAGACAAAAAACACCTCAAGTGCCCATAAAAAAACTTTCATGGAAAGACGGCTAGTAACAACATAGGGCTCCAACTGTTGATTATTTCCGTTATTAATACATTTAACAATTATTTAAAAAAAATCTATTAATCAAATTGTCGCCGAATTGTTTAGTCATACCAACTGTTATATTGAATTTACAATGATAAAATTCCTAATTTCATTTTGAAAGGTTCTACTAGAAAATATTTCGGGTTTTTTATTTAAAAAATAAAATAAGCAATTGCCACATTTGAGAAACTGTAACCAGCCAATCTTGGCCATTTTTGCTCTATAAATGACAATAAACGCTAAATATTAGTGTCAAAAATGTATTTTTAAAACTTTTGGTGATTTTTAAACACTAAGTATGAGGATGCGCTGTGAAGGAGCCTGGCTCTTGTTGTGGTCAAGTTGCATGTTTGGTACCATGTCGACCTTACAAAAAACAGCTTGATTCACTTTTTCCATGCATACTCAAATCCCAACCCGAGTTGCGACTGAGGTGTTGGCCATTGACAGCCCTGCTGCATCTTCGCATCAAGGACGCGATCCAACTGCAATCCTCCAGTGAATTATACAGCGAGAATGATGTGGTGCGAGGCGAATGCCCGCACTAAATATTTACAAAAGCCCCATAACTGATCTGAATGAGCCTTTTGAGAGTGACTTGGGAGGTAACACAATGGGAAAGGAGTGACCTTGCAAGGGAGGGGGGCCGGGAAAGAAAGGCAGCAATTATGTGGTGCATGAATGCCTCGGCTGTTGGGGAGCGGAGGAGGCTAAGACAGAGGGAGGGAGAAGGGAGGGGGGAAAAAAGGAAAAAGGGGGAGATCATCACTCTGCAATTTGCCTTTGGAAACGCAGGAAGAGACGGAAGCAGGGATGTTAGGAAAGAGAGAGAGAGTTGCACAAAAACAGCGAAAAGCCACTCCACGGTCACTTATCACTATTGGTCCACAGCCAAGCATTTTAACTAGTGATACACAAGCCCACATTCGAAGAGACACTACTTCCTGGAACATTAGACGGTTTATTTTTGGGCCTCTGACTTTCATCCA
>NC_060150.1:15197608-15217365 GCF_021292245.1 Micropterus dolomieu | reverse complement strand
TTTTTTTTTTTTTTTACAGTAGTCATGTTTCCATCTAATTGTCAAGAAAATTTTAAGTTAACTTTTGAAATACGAAATAGGTGTGTTTCCATCAGCTGGTTTGGAGCAAATAAAACAGGCTATGCAAAGCGTAGTTACGTCAGAAGTTGACGTTACATATGGCTGTATAAAAAACAAGTAGATGCTGCACCAGAAACAGAACCAGTCGCGTGGAGCTAAACACCATGGATCTGAGAAAAATGGATAGAGATCTTCAGAAAAGTGTTTCCGTTTCCCATTTAGCTCTTTTTTGAAAAAGACAAAAAACACCTCAAGTGCCCATAAAAAAACTTTCATGGAAAGACGGCTAGTAACAACATAGGGCTCCAACTGTTGATTATTTCCGTTATTAATACATTTAACAATTATTTAAAAAAAATCTATTAATCAAATTGTCGCCGAATTGTTTAGTCATACCAACTGTTATATTGAATTTACAATGATAAAATTCCTAATTTCATTTTGAAAGGTTCTACTAGAAAATATTTCGGGTTTTTTATTTAAAAAATAAAATAAGCAATTGCCACATTTGAGAAACTGTAACCAGCCAATCTTGGCCATTTTTGCTCTATAAATGACAATAAACGCTAAATATTAGTGTCAAAAATGTATTTTTAAAACTTTTGGTGATTTTTAAACACTAAGTATGAGGATGCGCTGTGAAGGAGCCTGGCTCTTGTTGTGGTCAAGTTGCATGTTTGGTACCATGTCGACCTTACAAAAAACAGCTTGATTCACTTTTTCCATGCATACTCAAATCCCAACCCGAGTTGCGACTGAGGTGTTGGCCATTGACAGCCCTGCTGCATCTTCGCATCAAGGACGCGATCCAACTGCAATCCTCCAGTGAATTATACAGCGAGAATGATGTGGTGCGAGGCGAATGCCCGCACTAAATATTTACAAAAGCCCCATAACTGATCTGAATGAGCCTTTTGAGAGTGACTTGGGAGGTAACACAATGGGAAAGGAGTGACCTTGCAAGGGAGGGGGGCCGGGAAAGAAAGGCAGCAATTATGTGGTGCATGAATGCCTCGGCTGTTGGGGAGCGGAGGAGGCTAAGACAGAGGGAGGGAGAAGGGAGGGGGGAAAAAAGGAAAAAGGGGGAGATCATCACTCTGCAATTTGCCTTTGGAAACGCAGGAAGAGACGGAAGCAGGGATGTTAGGAAAGAGAGAGAGAGTTGCACAAAAACAGCGAAAAGCCACTCCACGGTCACTTATCACTATTGGTCCACAGCCAAGCATTTTAACTAGTGATACACAAGCCCACATTCGAAGAGACACTACTTCCTGGAACATTAGACGGTTTATTTTTGGGCCTCTGACTTTCATCCAGATATCCTCAAGTGGATTTGACTCTAGAGAGTGCTGATCTGATTTACTTGGTTTTCCTGTAAGGGAGTGTGTCAGGTGTGTGTGTGTGTGTGTGTGTGTGTGTGTGTGTGTGTGTGTGTGTGTGTGTGTGTGTTTTAGGAGGTTGGGTAAAACATCTTTTATGGGTATCTGTGGGTTGTATCAAGGGATTGTATGAAGTGAGACTACTGTGACAATGTACGCTGGAGTGGGTGTGCACGTTTGTGTGCCTTTGTTCAATGTGCGTGGCTGTCAAAGATATGGACAGGCACACTTGTTCTTTTATGAGCGGACCTGGTGGAGCTCCGCAGGGACGCAGTGTCAAAGCAGAGAGGAGAGGAGAGGAGAGCAGGTAGCCATTACCAAGTCCCCCCCAAGACTGACATTGTGTTTATCTCACTTGGACTGGTGTGCAAATTTCACCTTAACATTTGAAAGGTTGAAAAACCAGTCAAGAAACAAGTGTGTTTACCACTAACATCCCTCTGTCATAAAAGCATGCCTCCAATGAGTCTTGGAAGACACATCTATATAGAACTAATATACCTACAATGAGTCATCACCTTAGTAACGTATTTCAGATTTCAGAGCGTGTTTAAGGAGAGTTGGGTACAGTTTGTCAGAAGTGACAGCAAATAAACTGCATTATTCTCTATATTTAACGCTAGCCAGTAATGGTTTAAGATTAGATTTTATAAAATTTAGGATGATATATCAGCCTTTTGAGTGCAGGTATTGGCCAATACCGATTCCCTCAAAATGCCATTCATCGGCCGACCGATTAATCGGTCTATTACAAGTAATAGTTGCTATAGTGCCAAATCACTTTTCTTGGAGGACGTTGAGTCACTTTGACAAAGGAGGCAACTGTTTGCGACCTGTCTCCTATTAACAGTGAGTGTTGGTTAACTTTAGCGAAAGAGTGTGGTCATGGTGAAAAGATCATAGTATTTTTAAACCTTACAGGCTGTTCAGACCAAAAATGGCCCTTCATTAAAAAATCACCTGGGTCTGCATTGAATTAGCCGTGTTGTTTCATGTACTACTTAGGCAGTGAATTATGCTCTATGAAGTCCCTTTTTAAGTAATACATAAATACTTTTAAAGGCCAAAACACTGCACATCTTTCATTAAAATGACTGCAAGATTATGAAGGTATTTTTGTGTCTTTTTAATGCAAGCAAAAAAATGTTTTGAGAGAATATTTATCGCACTGCAATCAAAAATCAAGTTTGTAATTAAAAATAAACAGGCCTTTTTTGTGTCACAAAAAGTTTTAACGCTATGGGAACGGACTGACCCGGTACGGGGGACGTAATTGATGCTATTATGACATATTATTTGATTGCAAGTCAAAAAGTTTCCTTGCAAGTCATGTTTGTATGGATAGTTTGGGAATGAACTGACAACCTATTTTGTAAGTTTGAAGAACGTGTGAAGTATTGTAAGTGTCAAATAGGGACACATGGATGTAGTAACATCCATTGAACCATTGATTGGAGAGAGCAAAATTTTGTGTTCAAAACAAAATGAGACATTAAAATTCACACAAACGTAAGCTAACTTGTGTGGGATCTCGGCAACAGAATCATCTCCAAACCCCAATCCACCACTGTCTTACACCCTCAACACCACAGGCCAAATCATTCTGTGTCTTCTGCCCCTGGAATGTTGATTTAAAGGGTCCATCTCAGCTCAGTGTGGGCCCACTCCAGCACATTGGTCAAGACAGGGCCAAAAGTTCACCGCCGTCAGCTCTGAACTGATGGCTAACGTTTTTACAATCTTCCAGGGCAATATGGAGGAATCATCGCCTGTCTGCGGCGAGAGGGCTCATCAGCCATTCTAGAAATGCACTCTCTGTCTCTCTGCCATGGGAGCCTTACATTAGGAGAGAATGAGCATAGTAAAAGATTTCCACCCCAGTATTACTTGTCCCGCCTTTTTTACTCCGGCTCCCTTGTTCTCTTTCCACCGTCTCTCTCCCTTACACCTCAATTCTTTATTGTCCTTGGGGGTGGGGGAAGAGCTTTAATTCCACCACTTCCCCTCTTTGACTTTGAATTAATGTACACCACACTGAAACTGGCAAAGACAGGAAGTATATTTCCCCTGCTTTGAACCCTGCCTCTCTTGATTTTTGAGAGACTGCCGTGTGGCAGGGCATGTGAGCTTGCTCCTCGATGTGTTTGATGTCTAGACATGGCTTGAAGTTTCACAGTCATGGGGGACATTACTTATATTTTACATGGTAGCTAGGGGGTAACGTACTGTGAAAACACCACTTATGTTTCTGGTTTTTGAAACTTCATGAAGGGTCGATCTGGGCTCAAAGAGAATCGGCAAACAGCTGCTCAAAAAACTGTTGACTCGCAATTCCTTCATTTGATACAGTTAAGTTTGAGATGTTTTTGCCAAATGTGCTCTTGCCAAAGCAAACAACAAAGTAAAATGTTTATTTTTACATTTTTCTAGGAAGGCATTCATGCAAATTAAAGCAATTCAAACACCAGAGAAAGGTGCTTGCCAGAGTTCTGCTACACCATTAAAACAGATTACCTCTCAGATTGCGGTCACAATGACTTCCACCCCACCTGACATCTATCATGGTACATGAACGACACGTTCACCAAGTACACAGCTCCAGTATCTTTGTACAAAACCATCAATGACATTAACCTACACATCGAGTTCATGAGTAAAAAGGAAAAGGATGTACGTTGCCATTTCTGGACATCTGTGTTCATGTGAAGATTGACTGGAGCATAAAGACCACTGTGTATAGTGGGAAGCTGCAGCATGTCTGAGGAGCACTTAGGGCCAATTGGTAGAAGGACTGGATGATGAAAATCCCGACCCAAGACCAAAACAGACACACCCAACTCAATAGGGACCACCAGAAGCAACCAGAAAGTGGGACTACCTTATGAGCCGTCAGAACATTTAGCCAGTCTTCAGTACTGAGGAAGTCAGTACTTGCCACATACCATTTAAAATCTTAAGATCTCTGCTGGCACATTCTAAAGACAAGACTCCCCCAGAGAAGATGCCTGGAGTGATATATGGCATCACATGCAACAACTGTGGGGAACACTACATCAGTGAAACAGCAAGGACCCTGAACAAGAGACCGAATGAACACCACAAACAGAACACCAGCTGTCTATCAAAACATCAACTGGAAGTCAAAATCATCAACCAGAAGTCAGTGGATGGCAGGAGAGAGATCAAGGAGGCCATTAACATTAAACACCAGGGACCATCCTTTAACTGACCACCTGTTTTTAGGTGACCGATAGACATAGGTCTTGTTGTAAGAACTAAACTATCTCCATGACAACTGAACAAGATCCAAAAAGCCCACAAGATGGGGCTGAAAGCAAGTACGTTGATAAGTAGGTGGACACTATAAGATTTTACATACATTAATCATTATGGAATTGGACAAAGTCTACAGCCGTGGTTTTACACATTCTTGAACTGGAACTTCCACAAAGTGTTATGTTTAGAACCCTAAGGCTGATCAGACGGAACATTTTTTGCAGTGACAGGCGCCTTTTTTAAAATTGTATTCTATTGGCCCTGGGCGCCTCACGTTTTGGGCGTGAGGCGCTCAAAGGAGCGCTCTGAGCGCACAGACTTGAAAAAGATTCAACTTTTTCCCATTGTCCAATCGAATGAATGGAGAGACGAGCCCTCAGTTGTGGTGACGGAAGTTTAAAGTTGCTGTAAAATATTGTCCCCGGCTCATCCTAAAATAAGCCTTAAACCAACCATCATTAAGAAGAACCTACTGGACCCGCTGGTGGTACTACCAGCGGTGTCTCCCCTTTCTAAGGGTCTCATGTACCCACACAGATCTCTCTTTCCCTGTCTCCTCCATGTTTGCACACCTCTCATCCTCAAACAATGCCCGAGCAGGCGCCCTCCGTTTGTCCATTTTATTAAAGCAGATGATTTTATTAACAAAAGACACAGACCTGTGAGTTGTGATCAAGTTTCTGCTAATATGACAGTTATTACTTAGTAGCAAACCAAAGATTACAGGTCGCTGGCACTATAATCTTTGATTAGACTGACTGGACAGCTTATACGTTAGCTGCCTAGCAACATGAAAAAACGCAGCGCACTGCTCTTTTCCAAATTCAACCAACAATGGCATTGCTGCGCACCTCACGTTTTCTACCCTGCAAAGCACTTTCTGTGTGATCGGGGCCTAAGAAAGCCTAACTTTGTGTTTTTCCAAGAGTCTCACCTTAGCAAGGCCCCTCAGTAAGATCTATTCAGTTGGATCCTTGCTGTCACAAATGTTATTTCTCTTCAGTAATATGCTTTTCAGTGAACCTGAAGTTAAATTCCTATCAGTAAATACTCTGTGCTACCTGAGCACAGTTTTAAGTGAGATAAAATGCTTGCAAAGACAAACATGAGGATTCAAGACAAGTGTTTACTGCCTTCCTTAGCAGACGATTTAAGAGTTGGTTGAGGACTCTTAAAACCACCATCATTTTCTTACAAGTGAATCAAACAAACAAAGTCAATTCATTCCAGTCCAAAGGTTTGGTCTGGAGTCCAGCATCCTGAACCCACTCCAGTATATCAGCCTCCTTATCAAAATATCTCATGGAAAGTCTTGGCAAAATGTCCCATGAAAGCAACTTCTTAGAAGACATCTTCACTTTACACCAAAGCATAAAGATCTATGTCCATCATTAGCTTCACTGGCAAAAGCATCAGCGTATAAAAATGCTATCTCACCATCCTGACCTATGCCTGAAGGAAGGACTTGAAATCAATTTTCTCCTTTTTTGATATCCTTTCTCCTTGGCTGCATCCTCTGTCTGCTCCTCTGAACTGTTTGTGAAGCATCGAAGTTCACTCTGGGATTTGAAGTTGTGGAAGCTGTCTGGAATATTTTTGGTCACATTTAAAAAAAAAAAAGCGTGTGTGTGTGGGGGTGGGGGGGTGGAGGGGGGCGGGGGTTACTATTGAAGACCTTTACAGTTCATTCTGTATTGCTAAACGCTTTTCAACGGTCTCCCGCGGACGGAGAGAAGAATAAAGACAGATACAGTTCCAAAGAAATCAAACAGAAGGAGAATTCCTTGCACCTTAGATAATTCCAATGTCACACAGTGAGAGTGTCTTTTGTAGTTTGGAAAAAAATAGTATAAGCATTGGAGTTTGAACATGAATGAACTCTTCAAAGGGATCATTAAATTTTCATCCATGTGCCAGATTACAGTATTGTTCTACAAAATGGCATACCAATATACAGTATCTTCTTGATGTTGAGATATTTCTCAGGATAAGTGAAAACTTTGACCTGAGGGCGGCACTACAGGAAAGGTCAGGGATGACCAAAGTCTGACAGATTCATCCTCTGGCGAACATGAATCTCTACACAAAGTTCCATGGCAATCAATTTGACAGTTGTTGAGATATATTAGTCTGAAACAAAATGGTGGACAGGCCGACCAAAACCATACATCATTATTAAAAGCAATAGAGAAGCAGTCACTCGAGCGTGTGGAATACTTATCCACAAGCCCGATGTTGTTAACCCTAACCCTAAAGAGTAGTCTGCATATGAATTAAATAAGCTCTTCTCTCAGTTTCAAACACACAGCATGCTGATGTTAACATATTTTTAAAAAAGTAAATATGTTAGCCTGACATTTTAAACAGTAAGTAATTAACATCAGGTAAATGAAAAATAGTTACTCATAGCGCTGGAGAAAAATCATACATCAAGATCTTAAATTGAATCTTACCCTCCTTAAGCCCTCATTTGGTGATCCCTCACAAATTTAAAAGCTCAGTGTGAGAGAAAAGAATCTGACAGAAAATGTGACTTTGACAGCAACTTAGAGCCTCATTAACTCCACAAATGGTGCCGTGAACATCCACCTTTCAAAGGAAATATGCGAACGACTGTCGCCACAGAGGACTTGACGCTCATGGGTATGATCTGTACTGTCATAGAGAATAGGTTAAGTCCAATGAACCTCACATCAAAATAGATCGAAGAGGAGCAAATGGGTTTAATAGTGTATTGATGGTGGCCTCTGCGTAACCTGGGCCAGAGTGACCCCACTTTGATGGCGACATCAGGAGGGCCGGCATAGGCTACTGCTTAATGCCGCGTAGCTAATCACCTGAAAATCGACTACAGAGCGGCCATGTGTGTGTGTGAGTTTATGCGAGTGGGTGTGTGCACATGCAAACATCTATCGAGTCAAACAGCTCTGTAATTAGCCAAAAATGAAAAGCAGCAGCGAGGTTCAGATGCTTGACAGGTATTTATTAATTGCTGATGGAAACACGGGGAGAATGGAGGTCAGTTCATTTCCTCACTCTTATCTGCGTGGCTCAGAGAGGTGCCTGCAATTGTCATGTAAAGAGTATGTTTTTGACTGGCATGGATTGCTGTTGGAGAAATTTTTTGGCAGGCAAAAATGTTCTTGGAGGGAAGTTTTATTGAAACAATTAGCAGGTTCGTCACTAATCTGTCATGATTTTGACAGCCAATGTTTTGGCTTGGTTTTTAACTGTCCGGCCTCAAAATGAAGAATCTAGACCTGAATTAAAAAAGACCAGAAGTGGAAAAGGCACTGAAATCCAAAACTTGTTGTGCCAGTACAACAATGTCAAAATACTGCATTACATGTAAAAGTCTGTCATTCAAAATCCCACTCAAGTAAAACTACAGAGGTATTATAAGTAAAATGTGCATTAAATATAAAAATTATAAGTACTCATTCTGTGGAAAAAGGGGCCTGTACATTATCAGAGTTAGTTAATACCAATGCAATGATGTGTAAGCAGCATTTTATTGTAGCTGGTTGAGGTAGAGCTACTTTGGACTACTTTAGGTGGTCTAGGCCAGCCCACCCAAGGGACATACCCTTCCAATGGGTCACAAAAAATATCTGGGGGGTTGTGAGATGATTAATGGTTGGAAAGAAGAAAAAAAGTTCTCCTACACAAAGTTTTGTTCATTGCTTCAGATTTTTTTGTGAAATATTGGACAATTTTACCTCTTTGGGATCTCGTAGGTTATGCCCCAACAAGGTGCTGCTTTTTTGTACAGGGTCAAGTCAAAAATGCTGGAAACCGCATGTTTAATCTTAACATGTATATACATGTATCATATGATTTTATGTAAAATCTTGACGAGTAAATATACAGTATTTCGCTCTAAAATTTAGTGGAGTAGAAGTCTAGTACTGCAGCGTAAAATGCTGTAAAATACTTGTTTCCATTACCTCGGGTTTAGTCTCAGCCAATTGTGGAAATGTTGTGCAAGGCAACATTGTGCTAAATACTGTGTACAGTAAGGATACTGACTTCTTCTCTTGAGGAAACACAGGACAGGATATCAACAATGCTAATGCACCAAAATCTACAAACAAACAGTATTTAAGAATGCGAGAGGATTGGGTGCAGCCGACAAATCAGCAACTATTACACATACATTACATAATGAATGAATTTGAATCAACTGTGCACGACCATAACCACAATGAATAACCCATATCGTTTCATGAATTATGGCATAAACCAGATGTACCATATGATGCTCATCAGAGGTGTGGACTCGAGTCACATGACTTGGACTCGAGTCACAAAAATGATGACTTTAGACTCGACTTGACAAGATCAAAGAAGACTTGCGACTCGACTTTGACTTTAACACCAATGACTCGTGACTTCACTTGGACTTGAGCCTTTTGACCTGAGATGACTTGACACTCCCCATCCCCAACTATAAATTATGATATAAAAAACTGCGCAGCGCATCAACATAGCACAGTGCTCAATTACATGTGGCTTCCTCCAGCAAGAGGGAACAATCACCGACCGCCAAAGCACAGGCGGCCGCACCGCGATCTCTTGTCTCTGGCCCTGTACGCCCCAGCAACCCACTCCCTCTCCGGTACCTTCAATGGGTTGTGTAGTAGGCCTACTACCAGCGCACTGTGAACCATTTGTGATAGGATCCTCTGGTTGGATGAATTTTACGCATAAATCATGCACAACAGCTGGGGCCCTGACACAACGCCACACAAATTTCTAAATTCCTCCATCTCACAGAGAAAGAAAGGTCAGGTAGAAACAGTGTAGACAGACTGCCGCAGCTGTTGTGTGAAGCTGCTTTCACCAATTATAAAACAAGTTAACTAAGATAAAACAATAATAGTGCTGGGTGCTGTTTCACAACAACACTTTTGTTTTATAAATCCAGCGTACCTCTTTCCTTTACAGCTGAGGCCCTCCCTAAAAGGTGTCTTCAGTGTTGTTTTACCTGATCGGTGCTTGTAAAATATCCACGGTGTCTGCATCTTCTAACGTCATAGCGATTTATAGTTTTCTCACCGATGGTTTCTGTCACTGCATCTCCTGACAAAACACCACGGTTGTATTTCAGCGTTCTGTAAGTAACTTCGTCAACTCGAGTAGTTCACCTGTCACCTGCTCTGCTCCCCTCCATGTACACACACACACCTACACACGCATACACACACACACAAACATACACACACACACAGAGCCCCCTCAGTGACCCATCACCCAAAGCTGAAACTGTGCTGCTACCTCTTGTACTGTAGATGCTGCAAAGTTAATAATGTTGGGTTATTGTTTCTTATTTGATGGGCTATATGAGATTTTGGAGTAATGCATATAATAGTTTTTAAAAAGAAAGTATAACATTTTAGAAGTTCAATAGTTTAATATTAAATAATTGTGATCTCAATATTGACCAAAATAATTAGCAGCCCTACATGAACATTTAATTTAATTCATGAAATTATAGAACATATGTTGTGTGAAACTGCACCTCTACCTTCTTTCTGTACAGGCTAATGCTTCATTCAATACATTTTTTAATTTTTAACTTAGAAAAACTTTTGAAATGGTTTTGGTGAAGAGCGCATTATGACTTGTTTAGGACTCGAAAATCAAAGTTTAAGATTTGGACTTGACTTGGACTTGTTGGTCCTTGACTTGAGACTTGACTCGGACTTGCCAGTCATGATCGGTCTGGACTTGGGACTCGACTTGGGACTTGAGTGCTAAGACTTGAGACTTGACTCGGACTTGTAAAACGATGACTTGGTCCCACCTCTGATGCTCATACATAATGAGGATGAATCATGATAAATAAGCCATACGTTACTCATGACTATTGCAGTGGCCCTTCTGCAATCGCACTGGGAGAGAGGAAAGGGGGGATTCATGGCTTACCTAGAGGAGAGAAGAGAGAGAAAAAGAGAGATCATCATGCCAGTGTCCCAGTATTCATAATTAATATCCCTCAAGGGTGAAACACAGTGTTGCAGCATAGAGGTGTAAATATGTTGTAGATATCAAATTTGTTAGCCAACCTGCAGCTGTTTTGCTCCTTTTCTCCACAACTGTTGCAAAATGCAACTCAAATCTATTAGAGGACTACTTTCTGGAGTGTTTCTGCACATGCTGTTAACAGAAGGAGGAAACAAAACTTGAATTTGGTTGTAGTTTGTGACCCAGCACAACACATTCTGGCTAAATAACAGCCTTTCAAAAGGAGTTTTCTTATGACAGCCCCCTCCTGTCAGTCGGGTGATTTGTTTCGGTAAAAGCAATTTCCTTTCAAAAAATATATATCTGTTAGTTTACAGATACAGTGCAGGGTGCAGATAGCAGGATCACCATCACAGCTATGCTCAGACACTCGCAGCATTTACGCATGAAACACCAGTTCCAGCACACATACACACACACTCCCTCAAAGCTCTGGATTTCTGCAGTGAAAATAGGCCAGTAAAGTAAATAAGCCACTCTGATCTTTATTTCAAAGGAAGACATATGATGTTTATCGCAATAAAGTAAATTCAGAGAAATAAGTCAAAAAGCCGCCTCGCAGTGAAGGCGAAAGTGAGAGGGAAACAGAGGATAAAGTGAGCTAGACAGGAACAGAGAGGGTATGTGTGTGTGTGTGTGTGTGGGGGGGGGTGATAAAAGAATGACACTGCAGGAGCAGGGGAGCCTCAGGGTTCATGCCGTGTGCTCATTGATTTCTCATTAGTAAATTCAGACCTCAATTTCATCAGCCCGGGCAAAGAGAGACAGCTAACGAAGGCATGGCAGGTACTTTGGTCTTATTTCCCGCCAGAGGGCAAATTTCCATTCTCCTTTAGCTGGTTATTAGAAAATGGAAGAGGATATGGATTCAGTCATGGTGCCTCTTGCCCTCCCCTGGAATAAAACCCACTGCAAGGCTTTTGACCAGTAGGTCTCTGCCCAATTAGCCAGTCCTACAAAACCAGGATTTCCCAGAGCATCGTTTTCTAGAGAGATTGATGCCTTATTAGCTAAAGCTATTGAGCATTGTTCCTGCATCTAAAAGTCCCTAGAGAAGGCATTCTGGCAAGCTCAAAGGACTTACAAAGACAATGGGTATTAGACACATCCCATTTACCTGATCCTCTAAAAAGTAGAGAAAATGCTGGTCAGATGGTGCTTTTCATTTTCCGATCAAGTGTGATGATTTCAAAGCATGCACAGCTCTCAGGTTTGGCGGTAATGTGCACTGAATGTTTGGTTAGGTGCATCTTTTTCAGCAAATTGAACAGGGTAACTAACATTTAAGTGAGTACAGTTAGTCAGGCACATTCATTTCAGAAAATATACAGAACCCTCATTAGATGGCACTGTGTACTCTACTGAGGAGGAATTGCAGGGGAAAACTCATGCTCTTTTAGCATTCATTTTATGAGAATAAAGATTGGTTTTATCTGTCAAGTATCATATGAAGGGAGAAAAACTGCAGTATCTGTGGGCATGTTAAAAAGAATATTGTGTTTTATTGCTTTTGGAATCAGACAAGAGAGGCAGTGCTTCTGATATATCAGCCAGAAGATCAGGCGGGTTGTTGCTGGATAGGTTTTCATATCTGTAACATCAATGTGCTGGACAGCAATGAAAGAGAGAGTGTGAGAGTGAAAGAGAAAATAAGAGAGAGGGAAACGTGTTTTTCAGAGCCAGATAAGTGAGGAAAGATGAAAGAGGTCGCTATTGAGCTCTTGATATGGAGGGTCCATCTCTGGTGTAATTTTAACAGACGCAGATGCAAACGCAGACAGAGATATACTCCCTCAACACTCTTAGCATTTATTAGGCAGATGGAGCTGCCTAATAAATGCTACAAACACACACCAACACACACACACGTACACACACATACTGCTTCTGTTGCTGCCTCAATTAGCTCAGTTTCCCAGCCAAAACAACTGCGGAGGTACGAATAACCACATCTGGGAGTGGTACACTCAGCATCAATCTGAGACAGCCAGCCCGAGAATTATGGGAAGACGCGGTGGGGAACGGGCGACCAAGCAGCTGCCAAAACGCAGCAGCAGAGGAGACGGAGCAGAAACATGGCGGCAAAAATGAGACAACTGTGAATCCTCAGATGTGGATTACGGATGATGGACACAAATATGCTGAAGACTTTTCTGCATCTTCATCCAATGTGGAAAAAGTTATGGAAAAAACACAAACTGCAGTTACAAGTAAACAAATTGTACACAGTGGTTAAAGGATAGTTCCGGATTATTTCAATTTGGGGAACACAGTTCATCATGTGACCTAAGTCTAACAACGCAAGACACAAACTGTCAGACGACCAGACAACAAGGCAACAGTTCAGCTGGATTATCTAAACTTGACCTGAAACAAATAAAACGCCAACAACTTACCAATCGAATAATCATTTAAGTCAAGCAAAAATGACATTCTCTGTTCAAGCTTCTGTTCAGTTACCTGGTTTTCTTTACCTTCTAAAATAAAAAGATTTATATATTTCTGAAGGCCGTACCGGACTGTTGGTTGGACAAACTGAACTTTTTTTTTGAGAAATTAGGGGCAGTTTTATACAACACTGAATTGATTAATTGGGAACATAAAGTAAATGATAAATAAATCAATAATGAAAAAATATAGAATAGAAATATATCTCACTTTTTTTTGGGTAGTAAAACAGTGTGATGGCCCCTCTGCAGGGTTCATACTGCTGTTCATATACTTTCTGTCTGATTGCAGGGTAATCAGCAGCATGGGACACCTGGGCCCGGTGTGCCCCTTCCCTTGCTGCCTCGCAGTCCTTTTGTGTCTTTGTGTTGGGTATTTTGTAGGAGAACCTTAACTTTAAAGTTGTATTGTTGGTTCAAATCTCAAATCCTAAACTCAGTTTTGTCCACTGCCATGGATTGTCTATACAAATCTTTCTCAAGGCTTTCCGCTATAGAGCAGATACACACTGGCACTCTTTTCCACAGATGTCATACAAAATACAATACTATACCATAAATATTATAGGAAACCTACAGTTTATTTACAATTCTTATTTCAATCTAGGTTTAATGTAGCCTAACTTTGCACAGTGCAGCTGTGTTCACGAAAATATATTAAAAGTACAGTCCAGAAACGGTATTTGCAGATACTCAATATTAAATCAAACAAAAAACATATTAAGGAGAAATGTTAACAACAGACACCTAAAGAGAGTCTCTGAGTTTGGCCCTTTCAGTATTTAATTATGCTATGGGGGACATACTGCCTTAAGTTGTAACTAACTGATTAATTAATGGTTAATAAACCTATAGCTACCTATAATAAAGCTTAGACCAGACCAGAAATAAAGAATAAATAAGTACAACCTTTAAAGGGGCTATATGTAAGATTTTGATTTTAATAAATCAAATTTTCATTGCCATTTCTGAGTGAGTTTTGAGCCCTTGGGCGCACACGCCTGTTTTCTCCGTTGCTTGCATCAGCCACTATTCTGCTTTTAATGTGAAGTCTCCGGGTGGGATTCAGCTCTGTGTGCGCTCCCGGGCCTCTCTCCTGCTACAGCGACACTTCACGGCAGCTAACGACATGCAGTCCACTAACACCATCAAACAACTGGCTCCCAGCAAAACACAGGCTCCACATAAGGATACAAAACAAAAATAAAGGTTTATGTGCTGAAGCCCATCAGACCAAACGGGTTCAGATGATGTCGAGTAAGAACAAAGTGAGCATTAGTAAAGCTGGAGAAACACAGAGAAAGGCACGTTAGCTCGCTGGGAAGTTAAGCGACAGAGGGTTTGTTGACGATGTGACGATGTGAAGCGGTTTAGGTACTAAAAGTACTTGGTTGGGTTTAGGCACCAAAAGTACTTGGTTGGGTTTAGGTACTAAAAGCACTTTGTTATGGTTAGGAAAACATTGTCCTTTGGGTATAGTCACAGAATCTGATAGGTCACAGATTTTGGTGTCACACTGGCTGACGCCGAGCAGTTGCTAATGTTGGTGCAAAGTTAAATCGCTTTCCACATTAATTCACCAACTAACGCGACCCATGTTACTATCCTGTGTACCACAGATATTACGTCAAGTGTAAAAGCCTGCAAGAAATTATATAACGGTAAAAAGCAAATGTGGAACGATTTGTTTACTATCCTATAGTGATGCAGCCAGGAGCAGCCAGCTAACGCTACATTAGCTCGGACCTGCCGCTGTTTGCTTTGTAATGTTCAATTTACCTTTTACCGATACTCAGGTACAAAGCTTATCCACCTTTCAGTCGCTGTAACTAACGTGACCCACATAATATACAACCCAGAGGAAGAGCCATCCACTAACACTAGTTATAGTAAATTTACTTAGTGTGGTCTTATTATTATAAAGTGTGACACAATGTTGTTATAATATTCAGTCCAGCTCACTAACTGTTTTGCTATCATCCAATGCATGTAGCTGTGCTGACATTGCGGAGCCTCCGGTGAAAGATTCACAGATGGTAAAGATAGTTACTGAAAGCAGCAGGTGAGCTAACGATGTAGCACGTCGGCTAAATGCAGTAAATGTACCGTGATCATGTAACGAGCATGGATTAGTTCAACCTGCAGCAGATAAAAATATTACTCGTTGCATTAACGTTAGGGGTTTACCTGAGTTTCCAGCTCTGTCTGTTCTCCCTGCCTGTCTATAGCCGCTGTCACTCTGCCTTTTTCCCGGGAGGATTGTGTCGATATGCGGCTGGCGGCGCTGAATGAAGTAACGTTACAGCGCCGGTGTTGAGCTGCCTCTGAGACGGGAACGTTGAAGTAACAGAGCCTGAACATGTCTGAGTGAAAAGCCACAGCCTGCATGCTGGTGTTTGTTCGTTTATTGCAGGATTTCTGTATGAAAGACGGGAACGTTGAAGTAACAGAGCCTGAACATGTCCGAGCACACGTACGAGCACACGCCTGGTTGCAATCTTAAAACCGCACCACTAGTGGCCGCTGGAAACTCCATAATGCCCCTTTAATTTGTCAGGCTGTAAAAAATCTATTTGGCTTGTGTATATCCTCCAGCATAACTTGATATATTTTTTTCACTAATAACTAGGGGTGTGACGAGATCAAATTGTGACTGGTCAGATAAAAAGCTGTCTCACGAGACTCACGCAATTGACATTTTTAACATGCTGTCAAGCCACGCAATTTTCTCACGCAGTGAAATACAAATGTGTAACTGAGCTAATCAACTCCGCCCTGCTGATGCCACACCGGCGTACGCCCCCGACAGTAATCAACTGCACCGCTCGTGAAGTGAGTCCATGACTTTTGCAACATAAACATCTAAAAACTGAAACGCAACCTTGCTCTGTTTGGGACTGTGAGCTGCACTTTATAAGAGGTGCTGAAGTTAACGTGTGGATCTGTGTCAGTTAAATGGTCTGAAGGGGATAACGTTAATTCCAGTGGATTAATAACGTAATGCACAGCAGAGTATAGGGCAGGTAGACTTCTCTATATTCTGACTTTTTTCTGGACTTGTCAGAGGACACAGATTTGTGGGAGAGATTCTCAATGTGCCAAAAGTTTTGAACATGGGCAGAAAGCCTGCTGAAACACAGGAGCTATTAAAGAAAAGAAAAGTTGTTCTACAGGAGAAACAGATCTGAAAGCAACACAGAATGCGTGAGAGCTGCACTGCTTTATATTCTGTTATAATTAAGCTATAGATTTTGATTTGTCATGTGTTTATCTTTACATGAATAAAAAAAAATCACCATGACGCAGTAAAATTCATCAGAATGCAGGAAATAAAGTGTTTAATTTTCATATAATTCAGCTCTCAAGATTTCTTAAAAATAGTGTTAAAATCTCGTCTCGTGGGTTAAGTGTTTCATCACACCCCTACTAACAATGTATTGACATTTCCGACGGCAGACAACCTGGTAACACAAATGGCTAATTACTGATCTAAAATAAACATGATCAATAATTCAAAAGCGATTAACAAACCCATTGGTCGCATCTTATTATATACAGCGTTCATAAATGATGCCGTATTAGAAAGTTAGAAAAAGGAAGTAGGAAAAAAGACAACTTTGTAGATTAAGACATGACAGACAGCAGAGAACTCCACCGCGATAGGTGAACTGAACCCTGATCATCTGTAAATAAATCATTTGCCCATCCATCACCCTGAAGGCAACGCTGCTACTTTTCTCCCCGTTATTTCATTGCAAACATCTAATCTTGCATCCTTCAGCTAACAACTGCCTCAGCTGTTGATGTGTGGTGGAGGAGAGCAGGCAGAATGCATCCTGTGATCAAAAGAGTCTATCTTATCTTCTACTTCTCTTTCTTCCAACACACACACACAAAGCTCATGCTGCACCAAGGCGTGACTACGCACCAAGACAGTGGATGAAGAGGAGAGTGAGGGGGGTGTGTGTATGTGTGTGTATACTGTATGTGTGCGTGTTGAGGGCTTGGGTAGGGGGGTAGTGATGCATCGATCTTCATCAACCTGGGCCCTTAGGGACGTGGGATTAGTGGGCGTAAGCACTGGAAGCACTAACTAGTGTCCTGATGGATTAAGACTAACAACTGTGTGTGTGTGTGTGTGTGTGTGTGTGTGTAGCGCCGTTATTTAAGTAATTATGTTCCCATAAAGAACATTATTAATCCACATTTCTGTTTTCATTGACAGGCGGTGATCAGTTACTTGATCCTGACAACATTGTGCAACAAATGTGCCCTTTTCTGTATGAAATATAGATTTTTTTCCACAGAATACTAACTTGCATGTACAAAAGGGGGGGTGCTTCACCTTAGTAAGTGTCACGCAGCTGAAAGTTTGCCTCAGTCAGGGAATAGCTGGTGAGGCAGAGTCATAATCATAAAGAAAATATGATGTTGTCTTCAGAACCCACAGTGTTTGTTTTCCTCAAATTGTGAAGCAGCTCTGGTGTGAGTAAGAAGGTAATGTGCACCCCAGACTGTGGAACGGAAGAAAATAATACACCAGCTATCATTCTTTCATCAGTAACCCACTTGCCAAAGGGAAAAGTAAGCTTCGGCTCCAGTGGCAATCTGACAGCAGATGTTCAGCTTCAATGCTGCTGTTTTAGGAGTTTTTCTTCAAAACATCTTTGTGTCTTTTGATACCTAACGAAGGCTTCTAGCGTGGACTTAATATATGCATGGACATGATGCAACCCTTTCACATCTCCATGAAAACTGCTTGCAATCTGTACAAATACTGTAAATATAGGATATCTGTTAAAAGCACATATGGCTTATACAGTCTATACGCAAAAAAAATGAACGTTTAATTTTGCTGTTTTCCCTATTTGTTGATTTATTCCCTTGTCTCGTTTTCACCCTCTCTCTCATTCCCGCATCCCAACAGGGAATCGAGGACACACCCTTACCCTACAAACCTCCCCAGAGGAGCTGTGAATTTTTAAACAGCATGTGTGCGTTATAGTAGCATAGTCAGTAGATGTCTGTGTGAAGGGGGAAGCAACATCCGCCACCCTGCGCTGGAAGAGAAATGCCCCCCAAGCATAATTGCTATGGATCTCCCCGCTGCATAAACGGCGTTATCACAGTTTGTCTAATTGTGAAAGCTGTGATCAGCATAAATAAAGGGTGAGCCTGTGTGTGTGTGTGTTTGTTTGCAGGGGCGGGCAGAGCTGTGCTCCCTTGCCTTCCATCATCTCGGTCTCTTTATCATCATGAAAGTAATTAGCATAAAGGTCGGATTTGTGTAAACAGTAAAAGCGGGCTTGGGCGAGGTTCCACATGGACGAGGCCACCTCTACGAACGTCCGACTAAACATGTTTGTTAGATGCTGCCATTGCTGCGTGATAAGGATTACAAAGAAAGGAAGCTAATGGACCTGAAACATTTGTTTGGGCGGTAAGGCTGAGCATTTCCAGCAGCAAAAACCCTACAAGTTTAAGTCGAAAGGCTCTATATTTACACACCTTACAGAGAAATGTGCACAGATGTTAAAAAAAAATTATCCAACACTGTTCCTCCATCATAAAAATACACCAGGGATTCAACAACACCTTCCGCACACCCCACCTCACACACACACCTTCCACCTAACACTATGAAGGGTAAATGTCAAATTTAAGAAAACATCTCAACCCTGAACAAGACATGTCACATCACCTTTACCTCCGCGGCCATAAAATCTCCCTGAAGCGCAAGCAGACCAGTTATTTCCTCAAACTGAAACACACACAGCATTGATGCAGCAGGGGTGCCACTGGTGAAGAAAAGTAATTACCTATTCATCGCACCTCTTTATTCACCTTCTTTTTTTTTATAGTACTACACTGTCTCCTTTATTCTGTCTGGAGACCAACACACAGACCTCTCTGGACGTGACTGCTCATTTTATCCTGGATTGAAGCATGGCGGCACAGAGCTTTTGCCCTGACGGTTAAAAGAATGGAGCTATTTTGAAGTAAAAGCCACCGGCAGGGTGGCCTTCCATACACACGAGGTATAAAGATGGCAGTGTTCTTTTCTTGCCCTGAAAGCCTCTGGGCACAAGTGAAGTATTAGGTCTCCCTGCTATGATGTTCTAAATATGCAAGGGGGCCAGTCAATAAGTGGATATATTGCTAGGTTCCTGTAAAAATGTCTATGTAAATAAAGTGATTCATCTTTCCAATAGAGAGAAACTGCAGCAGATAACTGATCGCCCATGGTCAGCCTTGTATATGAAGGGGCTATGGTGAAGGTGCCCTTGAGAGATTTGTATATTTGTGCGCATATGTGTGTGTGTTCAGTGTGCGTATAACCCAGCGGGTGAGGCAGGGGAAGTAGAGGGAGGTTTGATGTCTCCCACACATAAACCATGATTAACACAGTTGGGTTTCAAAGATCTGAGCGCCGCCAAGAAATAGTGCTTAACTGCACTCATCCAAGTACACAGGAGTGCACGCTTATGCACGCTGCAACACACACAGATGCACCCACGTTCAGAGGCGATGCATGACAGACAGAGAGAAGGGGGGGGGGGGGGGGGAA
>NC_060150.1:15185449-15197588 GCF_021292245.1 Micropterus dolomieu | reverse complement strand
CTAAATTACCACGGCACAGACATGCCACGTGTCTTTAAAGATGCCACATTACAAATCATTATGCTCTATTCATTCCCTCTCTTCAGACAATAGCTCTCACTTCAAAACAATTAGAGTGCAATGACACAAACCCTCGATAAAAGTGCCGCCGTTGGTTAAAAGGACTGAAAATGATACAAACGATTTATGCAGAGACTTGGGAGAGCGATACTTTTCAACAAAAGCCAATTGACCACCATCGCCACCCCGTCCACCAACCCCTGCACCCACACTTGTGTGATTGAGCCGTGGCGTAATCTGTCATTCAGTGTCGCGCACTGCCAAGATTTCATTACAATAGGAACTAATGTGAGAAAAGCAATTATACCACTCCCATAATGCACTACTTCAGCACAACGGTGACCTTTCTGTCTGTGATTGTTCATTTTCAAAAAGTGTCTCCGCAGTGAATATACATGAATATCAACACTCTGAGGACAGAATATTTAATCTCACCTCTTGCCTTTTTTGTCTGGGTGGAAGGTAACAAAACTAATTTAAGTTTCTCTCAAATGAAATGGATTCTGCAGATCAGTCATGGTCACCACTGTTAAATGTTATAATATCATATGTAGTTTACCAGTTAAGTTAATTAGGTGCGTTTCATTTCCTTGGCCAATCCAACGTGGGATGAAAAAAATTAAGTTCTGCTACACATATTTAAAACTGATACCGTTACATTAAATGTCCATCTACAGATGCAGAATCTTCTTTCAAAACAATGACAACATACATCTAAACCCAAAAGGGAGAAAGAAAAAAGAAAGAACATGCTTCAAAAATCAAGTGAAGGAACTGAAGATTAGATTTCTGGACAGTAAAGTCTGACTGATATTGGCATTTAGAGGCCGATACTGATATCGATATTTGGAAGATTACTATATCAAGAAATCAATATACCATCCGATATATTGATTTATTTTTAACAAACACAAAGTCTTAATACCAGTGTTCATACTGGATCCTTTAGATTATTATTATTTTAGTTTGTTTTATTGAAAATTGTGATCAAGTTTTTGGCCAATATATCCCACTGGATGATTTATCGTCTATCTCTAGTTGACTGAAGATTCTACTTGGACCGTACTTAAAGCTGTGAACTGGATACAGAGTGACTGAAATATAACAAACTACTATATTGCCAGAGGGTACTCTAGCAATTTAGTATTGCACATTCAAAGTGGAACAGAGGCTGAAATATCCAGACTTTAAGTCCCTAGTATAGGTCAAGCTGAAAAAAAAAAGCAAAACAGATTGTACACTTCCCATAATGCAATCCTACAAATCTAAACACAGACGGCAGACAAAATGTATTGGTTTTCTTTGACACTGACATGGAAAATCAGTCGGTAACCCTCGACTAGTTGAGATAAATTCTATGGACCAAATCAATCCAATCCAGCTTTCAAAGCAGGTACGGATTTCTATGATTTTATTTCATCGAGACACTCCAGCTGGATAATATTAGGTTGACACATACAGAAAGTTTTGCAATGGTGAAGACATCTATCTAACGACAGTGTGACAGAGTTTCACATGCATCCCATTCAGCAGTAAAATGACTACTGAATAAAGGAAAACACTTGGAGTTCTGACATCCTGCTCCCATTTTGAAAGATTTGGCATTAAACATTAATAAGAACATTTAAAACACCAGCCCGGATGAAACAAAATCAATCATCATATTGACTGTGCACTTACAGTTACAACTGATGGAAAATAGGACCTAAGAGTAGCAGCATAAAGTCATTAACTAACTAAAGCATGAGATTTGAAAGTACAATTCTTGATAAAATGCAGTGATTCATGATGTGAATGTCGGTAGGCATTTAGGATAACAAGACAGGGTTTCAAAGCCCTCAGACTACTTTGAGTCACAGGCCTTTTTCAGAAATCTGAACAAAATTTTAACATTTTTACACCCTATACGAGTGGGTCTTAAAATGCTTTCACATATATTTTGGAGCATGGACTTAATTTTGTAATGAATAGGTAATTGATTTTCACCTCCTATCAGTGGATAATCCAGATTGTCTGACGAAAACTGTTTTACCACAGTGTAATGTTTAGAAAATGAAACTTCAATAGAAAAGCCGAACATATACAAATACGTGCATTTTTTTTATGCGCCCTGAGATTTTCTGTCAACATGACCTACTATAAAATGTAACATTTGACCTCAATAATGGCACCACACTCTGACCAATTTAGGGTCATATCGCCTTGGGAGACCTGACGCTCCATCTTCTATCACAGTAAAATTGCACCTCTCTATAACGTATAGTTTTGTATCTCCTGGGAAATTAACCTTGCATGTTTGAACGGAAATAGACGCGGCAAAGTTGAAGAAACAGTTTTCTCTCCTGCTGGCTTTAAAAGACCTAAAAAGACTTTACTCGAGGTGGAAAACATTTATCGCATTTATAAAACATCCATCAGTTAATAATTACTGTGACACAGAGGAAGAAGAGGGTTTCATAAAGTATCAAAGTTTTTCACAAGGCCAATCAAACACTGTTTAAACTTTTAAGTAGGCGCTGCAGCATGGCCAGTTAAATGCTTGAGAGGACGTGGTAGCTCTGGCTGCTTGTAGATGTATGGCAAAGATCTGTCTGTGTCTCCCTGCATCTGAACTCATATCTCCCCTCAGTGTTTGTGCTACCCCTCACTGCGCAACCTCCTTTTCTCATTCTCCTCTTCTCTGTTTGATTTCTCGGAGCTTGTCATCCCAGGCCCCGGCTTGTCCTACAGACTCAGAGCCATTAAATATTCATCCGCTTTCATCAATTGCTCCCCCAGTCCTATTGGAGGAGGGGGGAAAAATGACATTGAATTATTCAGGGCCCAATCAGGGCTATTTCTGGCGAGTGCCTCGACTTAGATGAGACGGCGCAGCGGGCTCCTGTGTTTGTGTGTTTTGATGTGGTGGCTCTGTTAACTCCATGTCCATCCTCAGCTGTCATAATTATAGACATTACCCCATTGTGCAGGGGTCACCAAATGCCTACTTTCCTCCTGACTACAGTTTCCCATCATTACTCCATGGCTGAAAGACTTCAACAGATCAACTAAATTGCTATAAGATGTTCTGCAAGATGATTTGATTTATCTTATGCACTGATAAGGAGTGTGAGTCCCTACAGAAAAAAAATACACACAGATTAAAGCTGTCCTATGCTCCTTCCATAATGTCTACACCACTTTAATCCAAGCATCATGGAGACTACTTCACATAGCTCCACAGGGCAAGAAAAAAGTCTTTGTAAAAAAGAGAGATCACTAACACAAATCAAAATCTTCACCAAGCAAGAGAACATTTAGTCTCAAGAACCACATTTAAAATGGACGGACCGCAGATTTTCTCTTTTATGGCGGCAGAGTAGTGTTTCTCACATGAAGGGCTAACTATGATGAGCAGAAAGCAGAAGGCAGCACGGGGAAAACATCTTAATCACGCTCAGCTGAAGTGAAGAGGATTTTATTCTGTCCAGGGTCACAGAGGTCTCACTCCTCTGTCCTAAGATAGTAATATCTGAGACTAATTCGCCCAATAAAAACGTCACTTACAGATAAGTAGTATGAGCAGCGTGCTCATTATTTTGAAATGATAAGAATGTGCAGTGAAGTGTGATATCAAAGGCATATCAGAGATCAAGATTAATTCGTTTTTTTTAAATAAAGTCAAGTAGCATTAGCTATGTTAGCTTTGTAGCTTTGTAGCGTTTGTAGCGTATCTAGCTAACTGTGTCAGTCTTAAATGCATTGACTTTTTAAAAGTAAAAGCGCAGCTCAACACCAACAACAGCATTGCAGTAAACAAACTTCTTGCGCTTTTATTTTGTAGGCAAAACCACTAAATTGTGTGAGTAATGTTGAGTTTTAAAAAGTTACAACAAACTTAATGTACTCCAGTGTTTCAGTGTTTTCCTTCAAATGTAAAACTGCAGGGTTTTAGGCCAGACAATTGCATTAGAATATTAATTAAACCATTGTTTATCTCCTCTTCTGTTATGTGAACAAAACTGACACCTCTTTGTTTAGTGCCAGAAGGATCCTTTTGTTTAACTTCTTCATAGACTCCTAAGATTGGGTGTCGACCGTTTTGGAGACAACCCCTGTTGTGCTGTATGACTAGTTGGTAGAGCAAGGACTGTGTATTCCTGTAGATCAAAGGGGGTTCTATGTCTGGAGTCAGCGCTCTTTTGTTCGACCAAACGCAACATAGAACAGTAAGGTACACCCTTCCTAATTGGGTGACGAAGAAGTAACCAAACGATCATTGGCTATGGTCCTGAGCCATTTGGAGGAAAAAGGACACGCCCACATACCTGGAGGATATTAACAGCCTATTTTGACAGAATCAGGACTGTAAGCTGTGAGGAAAAGCAACTTTCCGGTCCTCTGCTGGGGGCGGCAGTAACTTGGTGACTGGAAACTGTAGATCTTTACAGAGAAGCTTCTTCAGTCCACTGCAGTGTTTTCGTTTGTTCTGTAATGTTTTCTCTTTATTCACTAATTTTTGTAATTAAATCTTTTTGTTAATTTTCATTGGACTGAGCCTCTCCTTTCTCAAAATCTGAAGAAACGCAACAGTAACTGTTGCTGTCATGAGATCTATTTCAGCACCGCTATCAAAGTATTTATTTATTTATATTCAATTTAATACTTTATTACACAATTTATATTTTGCCGCTATCAAAGCACCATAATCTGGCTGTGGGCCAGATATTATTGTTGGTGGGCAGTTTTGGCGAGATCCATAATCACAGAGAGAAGTAATGTGTTTCCCTTGTCAATGTTTGTATAAACTTTTTCTATTATGTGGTGCAGAAACAGTGACACACACTCTTGGCTTACATTTTCCATGTTATCTGTCAGGCCAAGTCACTAGTTTTACTAAATAATTAAGCAAATATAATTTCTTAATATAGCTACCTAACGAAACCTAATTTCCTGAGTGGCTACTCTGTGCTCTCTCATAAGAGACACCTTTTGTGCTGTTGTCAGCCACCGTAGCTCTTTGAAAGGGTAGGGGGCAGTGGTAGACTCGACACCAATAGATACACACTGAACCTTTAATGTATTGTTGTTAACATGAAGTTAATGATAAAAGATTAGATCGTTTTCACAAAATTCCTGTATGACATTGTCCAGCGTATCCACACATCCTTCAGGGCTTGAAACAATCATGAGGCTGAAACATCTTAACAGACAACATTTACACCTATGGGCAACAACATAATTAAATACAAAATTTGGCATGTTTTGGAACTCCTGCTTCCAAACTGTGTAGCCTATTTCATTAACAACACAAGAAACACAAAAGAACAAGGGAAAAGACTAGAAGTAACCCATCATTCTGTATGTAAAAAAAAAAAAAACTGTTCAGTTGATAAGTGTGCTAAAATGCAGTCATCAAGGACTTGTGTTAGTGTTATTCTGTATTATTTTACAAGGTAAAATCATTTGAATCAATTCTGTGGCGACACTCGTGTGTACGAGTGATCATGTTTTTCAAATGGGCATCTGTCTGAAATGAGCCTCTTCAGGTTTCAACATCTGAATAGACCACTTACGACACTAAAAGTGCATGTTCCCGTTCTATTGAAGCAATGAGACCCCTACCGAGTACAAATCGATACCTATTCACAGATGCAGTTCATTCCATTTATTCATCATTTAAACATATTTACAGCACAGTTGTGGCTGAACGATTCCAGACAGAATATTCTACCTTTCACAGCAATTAAGAACTTCATGGTTTCAGCTTGTAAATTTTATTTTGTTGTGATCTGCCCTCATAAATAATTTTTAAAATGGGTAGAGGAGGTGTCAGTGGCCATATACTATGCTTGTGCTTAACTATTCATTAACACTTGCTCCCTCTGCTGCAAATCATGTTCAACCTCAGAGCTAATAATTTAACAGAAGCAATAAATGGAAGTGTAACCTTCTTGGTCCTATGCCAGATCCACAAAGGTCATTCACAGGTCAAAGATTCAGCAGCTGCTCTATCAATGGAGGTCACGTGGGTGTCACATAAGAATGGAGATACCATCTGTATGTGATAGGGAGGTTATTCTGCGTACCTCTGAGTGATGAAACCCCCAATCAGCCCCAGAAGTGCCCATTCCCCCTTCTCTTTGGAGGGTCCCTCCCCCTACCCTGAATAATGAAAACAATTAACATCTCTAATTACCATCCTAAATCAGCGCTCAACACGCTGCTCATTGATTTGATAGACTGCCTGAGTTACGAGCTGCTCCCAATCGAACAGCGTACGGCATAAAAGACTTTACTGCATGGCGATTGAGCCTGCCAGCCTCTTGCAGGGTAAATAAATCTCAGGAATATGGGCACAGAAAGCCCTGTCATCAAATCAAAAAGTTCAACAGGGACACACACATCTGGCAAATGCCCTCAGCTTCCAAGTGTTAAATCTAATTGCCATGAGGTAATGGCCTAATCAGTCATTACAAATACAGCTCATCAATGGCATTCATCATTGCTGCAAATTATATTTGTAAATACCACGAGTGCAGATGAATGCAGGTATTTATCAGGTGTCTCAGCTGAGTTGGGCTGATATCAGCGTTTGTGTATTCCACACTGCTGACAGGAGACTCGCAGCAGGGGACTGAATGGTGCATGCTGAGCGTTAGCCCAGAAAAACATGGCCGACCTGCCTGTCAGTGATGCTAAATCTGCAGCTCTCTTTTGCCATCAGATTCAGCCAAACATCTCTCTGTCATTGTCATTACCACTCATGGAGGGCGGAGCTCAGAGTTACAACCAAGAAAACTAAGACGGAGCATCAATGTTTAACAAGCGCATCAGCTCTGTTTTATTAAAGGGAACCAGTGTTTTATTAAGCAGATAACATGTAGAACTAGATAAAAGGGTCTGATTTTTCCCTCACTGTGCAGCCGAGCTTTGAGAGAAAAGGATGAAGACAAAGAATCAGACAGGGACAAAGAGGGAGAAAGAAGGAAAGGGCAAAGGAGTAAAGTGAGCAAGGAGCATCTTCAGCTTTTTTTCCCTGGTGTGTTGTGGGAGAGATGTAGCAGTGACAAAAG
Source organism: Micropterus dolomieu (assembly GCF_021292245.1). Lineage (NCBI taxonomy): Eukaryota > Metazoa > Chordata > Actinopteri > Centrarchiformes > Centrarchidae > Micropterus > Micropterus dolomieu. Next base: position 15,190,473 of record NC_060150.1, on the reverse strand, counting down.
AAATGTTAACTGGCCTGTACTTTGGAATAACAATACCCTGCGCTGGCAGGCAGATAGCTGGTGACAAAGCTTCTCCTGACTGAGGTATGCAGGAGAGGGATAAAAAATGAGCCGGCGCCTGTCCTCCTGGCGTGACCCACCTCCGGCTTTCATCGTGCACAAACACACACGCTGGAAAACAAATAACACAAATAGCAACCTGCCCCGGTGACTTTTCTCAGACAAATGCACAAAGCACGAACACCTACTTGCCGAAAAAAAAGCAAACACCTCCCAACCTGCATTTCATATCTCTTGCTTTTGTTGTCTCTAATCAGATGCAAAACGCGCCGACAGGATTAAGCTGCCACTGGGCAAACATACACAACACGATATCTCCACCTACATCTCAGCCGAGCTGCACTTAATAACAGGTAAGTGGCTCTGTATAAAGTGTGACCTCGATCGATCCCTGTCCTCACCTGATCAGCAGAAACATGCAAAAGCGCACACATACACATGTTTAACAAAGAGACAATCGCACACATGGGGTAGCAGGCAAATACAATAGCAATAGACAAGAGACATGAGTAATGTCCGTTCATTTCCCTCTGGGGGAAAAGAGCTGGCAGGGTGTCCTGCTGGAACTTCGACCACAAGTAGGAAAATCATTGTATTACTGTATAGGGCAATAGCATGGTGTCAACTCCTAAATAAAAATTAAATAAGGTTACAAAAGAAAAACATACTGACAAACTACTGGTAAATTCATGTGCATATACAGTAAGAATAAACACTACTCCGGAGCTTCTATAGTAGGCCTGAATGCAACTTTCAATGACGATCAACATTGCATACAAAATGTCAAACAACAGCGAGCAGGGAGGTCGGTGGAAACTCATCAATGGGATGTTCTTGGCAATTACAGCAAAAGACTCTATGCTGTGCTGACGTGGTGGAATATACATGCGGAGGGAGGAAAGAGCAATAAATCTTTTAAGTTGTTTGGTGAGTCCACGGTGTAGGACTCCACAATGAGATTCATGGACCAGCTGACCTGAATTTTGCGATTTAAATTAGGAAGGTCCCTTCTGAATGATATTGAAGCATGTGATTAGGCTGTGGTTTAGAATACTATATTCAGCACTGAGGTCAAGGTTGTTTCATGAATATAAATACACTTAATATAACTGATTAATTGTGTGTTGCATCAGAAATTGACCAATCACTTTTTTCCCCAGCTAAAATGAGAACCCTGTAAAGGATTCTTAAATGCACATGATGGCTACATACGTCATATAAAGCTGGAGGACTGAGGCTCAAGCTACCAGCCCCAGACAAAAAAATCAGCATACTCAGTGTTGCTTGTGTATTGCAGGGTAGAGCTGCTCAGTACTAGTCCTAGTCTTTTAGTACAGTTTTGTGAACAAAATGCAATTAAATGTTGTTTATTCTAACATAAACCTCGGGCGGTGTGACCATCCACAAGAGTGGTTTATGCTTTATTGTCTGTATTTTCAAACAGTATGCTTCAGGTAGAGAGAGAGACGAGAACAGGCTTAGCGGATGAGGAATAATCCATAAGTTTAGCAAACATAACGCTACCTAATGCAAGACTGACTGGAGCTGCTGGAGCGTGAACATTCCCAAACCAAACAGAGAGCATCATTTTAAAAACCCTGATACAGTGTATGAAGTGGGAAAAGATAAGTGCCAGTACTCCCCATTCACATGTTGGTGGCATGTATATCACCCCCCTCTCTCACCCACCACCACCACACACACAACCTTTATATTACAACTTCTACTAACTTTAGTCAAACAGATATAAAATAGAACAAAGCAGACGTGTTGCACTTAAGAAGAGGCTGGCTAGAAGGGTACACTGGCACTGGCATCCTGACTCTGGCTATATGGTCTATGGTCTATATGGTGGTTAGTCTCTAATTTGTTGATGATTAGTACTAACTTGTCAAAAATCACAACCATTCATGCATAACAACACGTTTACCATTTGAAAGTTTGTTGTTGCACTCACACGTTCTTTAATATCCCTTCCCATCCAGGCTGTGATTAGTTGGGTACTTGGTCACAAAAAGTGACACTGACGCATAGACTTTATGAAAGGATGAACTTGCCCAGAGATGAGCAGGCAGGCAAGAACAGGAACAGGTGAGCGTAACACAGTGCCCACTGGGTATTGCAGTTTATTTAGGGCCATATGATCCGCCCAGAGTACCTGATATGAGGGCAGAAAAGAGTAGCGGCAGCTTGTGAGAAGTGCTGGTGTGCAATAAAAAGCACACGTAAGTGTAAATTGTAGAAGTGCCAGTACTTAAACCACTGCTCTGATATACTAGCACATTGACTCCCACAGAGTGGATTGTCCAGTCCTGAAAAGGTATTTTTCTAATGTAACCTGTTCAAAATGTGGAGTAGCTAACTGTAAGTCTAAAAAAACCCTCCCAGTCATTTGAATTTACCACTAGGGGCTGAAAGTAGACATGTAGATGGCTCTGCATTCAGCACCAGAACACAAATGTCCTACGGAGTTCATTAAATGCCCATAAAATAAAAAATTAAGAGGTACAAAATATCCCTGACAGTCCAACAATTCTGTTTTACACTTCACCTAGTTCACATTAACAGAGCCCGGAATGATGCACAGCGGTGGAAGGACTATGAATTCAAATTTGCCTATAATAAGTGGGAGTCTGCTGCTGGAAATCTTATAAGATTGCTTTGGATGAGTAAAATGGAGGGGCTTTTAAAAAAAAAAAAAAAAGCAGTAGAAAAGGTTGGCTCCATAAAGCCAGCAGCAGGAAAAATGCCAACACCACACAAACTGCTCCATCATGAAACAATATCATAAAAAAGACATTTTATTGAGGGATGGAAGATGGACTAGATTGGAAAAGATAACGAAAAACGGCACAATCCCTTTTGAAAAGACCTGTCGCTAGTTTCCAGCAGCTGGAAATAAAGTGAAACAATCCCATTAGTGGTAGAAAGGGAGTGTATCATGCATTGACGAAATAGCCTGTTGTTAGATAAGATAAACATTACACTAACAATCAATGGGTCAAAAATGCCTTCTTACAAATAATTAACCAATTAATCTGTTTATATTATGATCAGAAAGTGCTATTTCACGTTGATTTGTCCCTCCTGCATGAAACATGAAAGACGAGACGAGATGCAAAAGGGATGGTTCCAACTGTCAACCCTTTCATCACCACCCCTCCCACGAGCATCCAGAACAACAGCTGGACTGGAAATCATCCAGCAAATCAGACCGGCCCCTGTGTTTGCTTTTGATGGGACGCAGGTGCCAAGAACACAATCCGATCCCTGCCAGACTTGATATCTGTAATAGACTGAAACAATAGACGATCAGAGACAATGAAACAGCCGCATTATGTTTGTCCTTGTCACATCACATCAGTCTGGATGGTGCTGACTTGAGAAGAGCCTCGTTTCATATGTGAGGTTTGTCCATGGTTGCCAGGGGTGGCTGGCACATCATCAAGGCATGTGTGTAGTCTCTCTATCATGGTTTGCGTGATGCAGGCTTTTGAATGGTGATAACATTATTTTTGGGTCTAAGCTGATTATAGCTGGTACTTCATGATGCACTGCTTTGCTATCCTTAATGGGGATACCCTGAAAAGCTAAGGATCGTTAGTATTCTTAAAAGGTACTGAGGGAATGGTTGGCTTGGGGATATTTTATGGTCTCTGAGAAAATATGGTAGCTTTGCTCAATTATTTGATAAATTTGGCACTATAAAGTAGCTCATGTGGAAAATATACATATAAACTTCTGTAAAGATGGATGGTCTCATTAAAGGCACATATTGTTTTTGTTATTTACATCGACTACACAGCAAATCAGTGATAGTTAAGGAGTAAAACATATTAAAACAGTCGGTTCCATCTTGCATTTTTTAAATTTGTTGTATGATCCTATATGTTCTATCTTGCTCAGTAATCTGCCATTACCTGAATTTTTCTTCTTCCATAAAAATCCTAGTTTTGCTAAAAAAACTTGTTCTGGCAACGCTTTGTGGAGAGTACAGCCAATAAACAGGATGTATTCTGGCAAATCTATGACTAGTGAGCACTTGGATGAACAGCAGACAAGCGCCTTAGCTATTAGGGCTGGACAATAAAACAATAACAATAATTATCGCAATATAATGTTTTTCAATAACAATGTAATAAATGTTCAATAAATATTCAATAAATGTTTGATTTTATTCACTTAAATCATCCACAAATAAGGACTTAATTTTTTATTAAGATGGGGACATTAATGTGCTATCGTGTTAACGCATTTTATTAACGCCGACAGTTATTTAATCGCACATTAACGCAGTTTTTATTATTATTATTATTATTTTGAAAGTCCATTTCTCACTGGCTCTGAATACACATACAGTCAAAGCATGGGTCAAAGGAGGGATGGGATGTTGATCAGCCTGCAAATCACCCACCCAAACAAGCAGCGGAGGGAGCAGACTACTTAGATGCAGCATGTAGGAGAAAGACAGTGCTAACCATGGCAACGGCTTCTGAGCGCAGCGCAGCTGTAGCCTATTTAACTTAAATTAAAATTATACGTAACTTTACCTGATAGGCCTACAGTTAGTTTTGCCGGGATGCTCTGGCATGCAAATTTCCTCCTGTTGATGTCCAATGATTTGTGCAGCGCGCCACGTACAAAAAGTTCTAGAAAGTTCAACTGCGGCAGCGGGCGGGAGACGAGCGCGACAGTTTCACGGGAACACACCCGCTTGTCACTATGCCTTGTGCTCGACCAATTCACCTCACTCTAACAGCTTGCTACTGATCATGGGGCGGCTGTGGAGCGGGTTGGCTGTTAATCGGAAGGTCGGCCGTACAATCCCCCTGGTTGCGTGTCGAAGTGTCCTTGGGCAAGATACTGAACCCCGAATTGCCCCTGGCGGAATAGCCGCCAGGGGCAATATTGAATGTTTACGCTGATAAAAGAAAATTGTTTTTGCTGATACCTGTTCAGAACCC
>NC_060150.1:15152247-15185429 GCF_021292245.1 Micropterus dolomieu | reverse complement strand
CAACCCCCCCCCCCCCCCCAAGAAAACTGGATGGTAACTTGTTTTAACAACTTGTTTTAAGCTCGATAATGCCCTGGCAGTGGCAAATAGCTTTGGTTTCATATTTGATTTGATTACATTAATGTTTAAGTTGAGATTTACAAGAAATATTTTATTGCTTCTGTATACAGGGAATACTGCTGGTAAAAAGCCCCTTATTTCTTTAAAGTGTTTGCAAATCACGTTATTGCACTTTTGTGTATATAGCAGTACATTTAAATTAAAATATAATAAATATATAATAAAAATAAATACACTTCTTTAGAATTCAATATTCAATTTTGCGCATTTTCGCTAGAAAATCATGCGATTAATCGCAATTAAAAATTTTAATCGTTGCCCAGCAGTAATTAAGAGGTTTATTTTGTTCAGGAAAAAGGACTGAAAAAATAATATAATAATAATAATAATTGTTTTGAAGGTTCTACCTCAGATTTGTGAAGATATCCACTGTTTATCAGCAAGTGTTGAGTACAAAGAAGAGTTTAAAGCACGATAAACCGTCAGGATTCTTCAATTTTCACTCAGGAGCAAAAATCTGTCTTTTAACTCAAAAGAAATAACGATTTGATACTTATTGTGATAATTATCAATATCGAAAGATCTAAAACTTTTTATTGTGATAACATTTTTGCCATATTTTCCAGTCCTAGTACCTATGAATGTTTAGATTTTTTCTTTCCTCCAGTGACTGACGTCAACCTGACCACAAACACAGATCTCTATGAGCAACTAAACTACAAACTTTATACAACACCTTTCTATTTCTGTTTGATACTCAAAAGGTAGGCTTAGGATGGAGTATCCCTTTTAACGAGAGCCCCATATCAGGCCAAAGGATCGGTCTAATCCTCAACTCCACACCTCATCCAAAATTAGAGCGTGGAGTGGATTTCAAAATGGCCTGTCATGTCCAGCATATAAGCGCTCAGTGGAAAGTTAAAAGTGGACTGGCACACACAAACGCGACAAATCCCCCTTCCCCTTGTTTATTGTACAATCTGTGCGGTTGCCGGGCTACGAAAGAAACTTTTAAGTGGCGGCCTGCCTTGCCCCTTCACAACGGCCAAAGTTGTTGCGGATCGTTAAGAGCGGATAATAGTACAGTAGGACAGACACACGCACTGTAGTTAGTGTTTTGTGTCCTCGGTGTGTGTTTTTGTGTTCTTTCACCTGCGCCGTTGCTACAAGGCTTGTTTTCTCTCAGTCCTTGGGCTCTGGCAGTCCAATTGTCATAAAAGCCACAAGGACAAGAGCATAAGACAGCTCAGATTGCATTCTTTCTATCACCAAGATGTGGGGTAAAAAAAAATTTGCGCAGCGAGATGTCTCTAGACTTGAAATCCACCTTGAAATGTGCCAAGCTTTAAAGGAGAGCGGAAAAGAAAGAAAGAAAAAACCCTTGAACCGAGTCGATGCGGCACATATGAAATCAACATTTCTAAAACTTCCCTTAAAAATTTGAAAATTGATTACTTGGCCTTCCTGTGGCTTCATAAATTGGCTTCGAAGCAGAGGGTGAAATCGTGTTACAATTAGTCTTGTATAGAGGTGGGCCCAGCTGCTGCAATATGAACCTTGGTTTATGAGAGCAGCTGTGACCAGAATGGGGAGAGAATATTGAGAGACTCCTACAATGCCTTCACCTATTGGAGGAATGTCTACAGCCAAAGGGTTCAAGAACAAATAACCACTATAGCACCATCAATAGCTGCCAAGTATTGATCTACCACCACCTCTGACTCTCTCGGGTGGAATAAACAAGCAACCTCGGCTTCTTCGCTTTAAACTCCAGGGTTTTTTTTTCTAGTTATATCTGAATTTGTGTGTAGAATTCAGCGGTCATTTTTTCTTCCAAGTCCTGGATGAACAGAGGGATTTTTTGGTGGTATAAAAGAGGCACAATAATATAAAAGGACACATGAAACATATGTTGGTCTCCCCTCACCCCTTCAGCTATTCAACAGCTGACAGGGTCCAGCAGGTGGCACATGGTGAAGCGGTTTGTGTGTATGCATGCTTGGTTAAAAATACCTTGACCCTGACACTAGCCCGAATGCTCCTCACATAGCAGAGATAGTCTACCGGGTGCCCCAACTGCACCTCCTCCATTCCAGCAAATGCCTGGTTTATACACAACATTCACGCGTGCTTGGACTGGGTGGGAGGTTATTTTCAAATTTTGGAAAGAAACCCTCAAAGCAACCAACACTCCAATTAACCTGTAGTCCAATCTATTCAATTCAAGTAGAATTACACACCAGGCATTATGAGAAAACACAGGGCAGAGTTGCATTCACTGCTTGGAATGGAGGCCATTTTGGTATGTAAGCCTGCTCGACATCCTTTGCTCCCTTAAATTTCATTCCATCACCTCTAATTTCCAAGTTGAAAAAGACTTCAACTTTATATATTTTTTTTTCTTTTTTTAAAATCAGGTGGCTACTCTTGATTCTTATTCTGTATAAAAAGGCAAAAAGGTCGACACAAGAGGGAAGGCTTTGATAAATTTCTATCCCTGACTTGCATGTTTTTAGAGAAGTGGGGTACGAACTGTTACATTATCCCTGTGCATTATTATGGCTCAGTTTAATTTAAAAATACAGCCCCATTTTAAAGGTTTGTTGCTCGGCGCAGAGTGAAAAGAAAAGATTGACACCTACACAGCACAGGCTTCGAATATGTTATATATTCATATAATATATTTTATTAAAAGTTTAATCATCAGTGCTTTTTGGTATGAAGCCCTTTATCTGTAGCTGCATTATAAAGATGAACAATACATATGTTAAATTAACTGTGTTATGTTTAAAGAGTTGTGCAGCTTAGGTATATGCATAAAACAACACCTTTGAAGACTGGATCCAACATATGCTGTCATAATATAAAGGAGTTTTGAATAAACACCTAAAGCATTAACCATTTGAGAGTTATTTCATGAGATGGAGGGATTTGTCCAAGTTCAACTTCAAGGCAAAGGAGCTTCGATCTTAATGTAACACCAAAGAGAGCTGTCTTACAGTGTCTGCTGAATCCAAACTTTGGGCACACAACACAAGACTTTGGGCCCATTTTAACATTCCACACAAGCTTTGAACATCCGAGACAAAATCCCCAAATCAGGGCCAACTAGGTGAACACTTCAGCTTGTTAAGTCTGAGAAGGTCAGAGAGGAAGTTTGAACACTTCTTTGACTCATCACAGATATCAAGCGCTTTCCAAATGTTTGATTGTGTTAGCAATGAGATATGTAAAGGCAAGTGAGGAGAGTGGTTAGAAGCTAGAGCCAAAGAGGAGTTGAGATGAAACAGAAGAGGCGGAATCCATACACAGCTTGGTTCAATAACTGACCTTTCAAAATGTTCTCGACTTCAAATTTGCCATCTGCTAGATTTTTTTTAGACACAGGTATACTCCAAAGACATTTGTTGGAGCGAGAATACTCTTCCCATTGAAATCAAAAGGACAAATATTTTTTTGCAGCGATTTTTAAAAAAGTACAGGGGGCAACATTTAATATAATTCAAATTATGTAGAGCTCTTAGTTGATTTAGCAGGTTGTCAGTTGTACATGGGATAAGCCAAACCCAACTTCACATGATAGAATTGTCACTTTAAAGGACTAGTTCAGCATTTTGGGATATTCACTTTCACTTATTCACTTTCTTGCTGAGAGTTTCATAACAAGGTCAATACCACGCTCATATCTGTACAGTAAATATAAGGCTGGTTAACTTAGAATAAAGGTGGAAACAGGGTAACAAAATCTTGTATCTGGTTTGTTTAATCTATACAAAAACCAACAGGTAAAAACGATTTGTTGCAGTTTTACAGGCAACAATTTCTTGACCTTTGCAAAAAGCCAGGCAAGCCGTTTCCCCGTTTCCAGTTTTTATGCTAAGCTAAGCTAACTGGCAGCTGGCTGTAGCCTTATATTTACTGCACAAACATAGTGGCATCAGTCTTTTCAAGTTATTCTCCGCAAGAAAGTGAACAAACGTATTTCCCAAAATGTCAAACTATTCCTTTCAGAAAGTCAAAGGCTCAAAGAGGCTTGGACCAACTTGCAGTTTCCTTGAAAACTACAAGTAGCATTGATGCAAGTGACGCTTAATCACTTTCTATGATATGGAGGCCTGCTGCACCCAGAACCAGGTTCTAACATAGTGATTTTCTGTTTCTGCAGCAGGCTGAGGCACTTTGCAGTGACAGTGAGTGGTGCTCTGTAAGCACTTAGCAAGGCAGGTCCTAGACATCTACCTCCTCCAGAAACAATGGAGGTTTGCTGGTAAGAGACAGCAAGACGGGCGGCCAATGTGTATTTCAATGCATGGTGATAAACAGGCTGACAGCATTGTCGGCTGTAGCGCCCTTGCAGCCTTCCTCTTCCCTGTTCCCTCTCCCTATCTCATCTTCTCCACTCCAGAGAGGTGACAGGTCTACAGCTGTGACACATGTGTAGTGTATCTGTCACAGGACAAAAAGACAATCGGTCCCGACCATCCGCCCGAGTATGCAGGCATTTTTCGTCTCGTTTGTCACCAGTACATGGAGGGCCGTGATCAGGGAAGCTGTCGCCCTCCTCCACACACATGACATAACAAATACTCCCTTGCTCTTTCTTTTCATTCCAAGCTTCTTTGCTTCTTTTTTTTTTTTTTGCTCAGCAGAGTCGTGAGGAATAAGAGACTTACTAGGGAGGGTGGGAAAAGAAAAGACTGTCTTAAAAGTAATGTTACCATCAAAGAGTGCAAATTTGTATTCCTGAGAACAGAATTTAGACGTCAACACCAACATTAATACTGAAAAATTCCATATAACCAGGCAAATTAAGAAAAAGTCTGGGACATGGGAGTATAAAGTGACCTCTACCCTTTAATAAGAGCACTGATACACAAATACATGTATATTGGCAGCTGAGTAATAACTTGCATGCATGGATGTTGCAAAGACAGCACTGTCAGAGCATTCATATAATACTGAGGACAAAAAATAAAATAAGCAAATAAATGGAAATGGAGACAGCTACTGAGATAAAGTGAGAGCAGGTGCAAGGCTGCCTACCTCTTCTGCTCCGGGAAAACAGGACACCTTCTTGACCTCTGTCTGAGACAGAGTGACGGCTGGGGGCAGGGGTGGGGATGGCAGTGGCGGTGACTCACACAGAAGGAAACATATTTATATTTTCATTATTTATTTAAAATATTGTCAAAATATTGAAGATTTATTTTCTTTATTTTATCTCTATGATGATCTATGATGTCAATGGAATTTTTGAATGTCCTGTGAGTCACAAGTGATGCGACAGTTGGGGCAAAAAGGAGAAGGTTAATTAAGTGATTTAGCAATCGGAAATATTTTCTTTTCAATGAATGTCCATTTTGCCAAAACTCAAAATGACTGACGTAGAACTCCCAGATAAACATCCCTAAAGCCTTCGATTCACATGTGTGACTGGGCCTGATGGTGCAGCTCGGCCATAGATAAAGATAGGCACCATTTCATAGACTCTGCCTCATCAAGCCATATCCTCCAGGAGCACCAGGGTATCAAAGGCTGGGCCTTAGGAGGGAGGGGCCCTGGGAGAGCCGAATCAAACAAGCTTCCACTGAACGGAGAGAAGAGCAGAGGAGGATAGGAGGGGGGAGTTTGTGAGACCAGCTTTCTGCCTGGTCTGTGCCAAGTTTGTCTCTCTGTCTATTGTACTCTCTCTCTTTATCGCCGTCTCCCTCCCTCTCTATTTGAAGCCACAGTAAACACAGGTGTTTTCGCCAGTACTCCAGGGCCCCTCCGCTCTTGGCTGGATACTGGAACGACTCCTGCAAAGATCTCATTTTTGTTTTACCGCTGCCGTCTTTGCTCACCACCTGTCTGTGCAGCGATATTTTAGGACTCAGCACTCCCCCCCGTCAAACAGTTCTACAGTTTGAGTGACTTACTAAAATGCCTTTTACTGTCCAGCTGTCACAATTTAGGGGAGAGAGGCTTATGGTCATATTCAGCTGTTAGCATGTACTCACAAAAAAGACAGTGGTAAGCTGAGTTTTTTTCCCCTGGCTTTTGCCTCTCAGGCGACATACAGCCTGCCTTAACCATCTTATTACACTAATTAAAGGACTGGTGTAACATTTTGGGAAATACATTAATTTGCTTTTCTGGCCTAAAGTTAGATGAGAAGATAGATATCACTCTCAAATGTGTCTGTTGAATAAAAAGAATAAGCCAGCTGCTTAGCTTAAAGGCTGGAAGCAGAGGGAAACAGTGATTTTGTGTCAGGCTAAAACAGCCAAGCTACAACCAGCCACTGGCTGTAGTTTCATATTTACCATACAGACATGAGAGTGTTATGAATCTTCTCATCTAACCCTCAGCAGGAAAGGAAATACCTAAAGTAATATGCTAAAATTAAACATAAATCAAAAGGTATGTTGGACGGTGCTCGTACTTGCATGAAAATATTTCTTTGGTGACAACCTCCCATTATGAATGTTTGTGGTTTGTGGTATCATGGCAATCGGTGCAATAGTTGTTGATATTTCAGTCTGGACCAAAGTGGCAGACCGTCCAGCAGACAGATGTGTTTCTTTGCCAGGCTGATATGGAAGCAAGGGGTAAAAAAGCATTTTATTTCCCCAGTGGTTGAATAAACCCAGCCTTCGCTATTTCTCTTTAGTTCTTAAAGCAAACCTACACCCTTAATTTACTGTATATGCTTGCAAATGCTACTGTATATGCCAGCCTACGTCATGCCAAGTTGGGAAAGTGGTTATCCAAGGGCTCCAACTGCGTGTGCATGTTCAGGTGCCAGCACTGAGGCTTGGCACAAAGCAGGTAGTGCCACCAAGAGGGGCAGGTGCACTGGGGCATTGTCCATCTGGCCAGTGTGGGCAGGACAGGTGCTACCTGTCAGTACTTATGGAAGGGAGAGAGAAAGCGACAGAGGCACTCAATATAGCTATTGCTCAGAGTTAGAGTTCAATGATGTGATGTAAAATTGATAGACAAAAATCAGGCTGTATCCCTGAGAAGGCAAAATAATGAAGAGGTACGTAGTCTGTCACATGTGCTCATGTTTGTTATCCTCTCTCACTCATGAAAGTTCTCTCTCACACATACAGGAACATACAAGTAAATAAAGCCAAGCTGTCACTTAAACCTGTGAATATATCCAATACAGATATGCACGCACACACACACACACACACACACACACACACACACACACACCACCTCATTACATTGTGACTGTCAACCAGGCAGATTTTTTCTCATCCACAGAAATAAGGGAAACGGGCAGTCGTTGAGAGTCGTTAGCCAAAGCCTAGTGAACTCAAGGCAAACATACCTGGTGTGGAACAGCAGAGCTCAACAAAACTAGACACGATATTGCAAATCAGCAGAAAACACGGCTCCTTCTGGCTCACGCACACCTGTACGCTGACTTTCTCAACCTTTGCCCTGTCTGTCTGTCAATTTGTGCAGCACCTCTCCATTAGGTGGGCGCTGACGTGGCAACTCCTGGCCTGAAAACAATGTTGATACTCATCATTGCTGCTAACAGATTTCATGCAGGGCCACTCTTAACCTGGAGAGCCAGTTTGCCAGAGTTATTTTCTCACTCCATTACGGTGCGAATAGAAAACAACAGTGTGTAGCGGAGTCTGTTTTACACAATGCACTGCTGCTACAAGTGAGTTGGCAGCAGTCGTGCATTGTTCTGACTGCTTGTCTTTCCAGGCTATTTCCAGAAGCACTTTAAAATGCGCTCCAGTCAACGTGAATGGTACCATGAATACATTTCAAGGGCCGTGCTGCCAGACGCTTTGCAAAAGGTGTCGTCCCCGACTTGAGGAGACACTCGCTCTCAATCTATCTTCCAGGGGACTGAAACAAACACAGTGCTATCAGCGTGTATCATTTCTGCTCCACATCCATGAGCGAGCTGCTGTTCACTAACCGCCAGCGAGCGCCCTGCGAGAGCACGCAGCACTTCCCCCTTCCACTTCTATGCAGTTGCAGCGGCGGCACAGCAATTTGCCTCTGATTGTTTCCCATTTTCCCTCAGCGAGTTGAAGCTCGGACGCAGACGGAGGCCAGGAAAAGGGAGGTTTGTGCGGGGGAGGGAAACGAGGATGGTTAAATGGAACACATATACAATGATTCGCATACAAACAGAGACGGAGTTGCCCTCACACACATACGGTGGTAGAGGCCATGTGCCATGAGGCCATTTTTCATGATTATTGTGTCCGGACCCAGAGAGCTGAGTGCTAACACCGCTGACCTCTACACTGGGTCACCACAGAGGGAACAAGTGTGTGTGTGTACTCGAGTTTGATCTTGTTGTTTGGGGGCACCAGACCGCTACTGCACACGTGCCTCGCCGTTTGTGCAATAACTCATCCCTCTGCCCCGGAGAGCAGAGCCATCCAGCTATTTCTGCTCATAGTCATTACCGTCACCGTCAATATTACCTCCTCCACGACTGCCCCATTCAACTCCACACTGCCCAAGAATCACACACACACACACACACACACACACACCCACCCCCACCCCCACACACGGCTTGTTGTTCTGCAGGTCAGAGCCACAGTCCAAGAAGTGTGGACTCATTGGCAGGCAGTGTGAATAACAAGAATTGCAGGGAATACTAAGTCCAAAAAGGGCCAGTGTTATGCACTCACACACTATAGATAGAACATGGCAGAGGTCTTCACTCTGCTGTTTCACATACTCGACTAACTAGAGGAGACCTGCCAGGAAGAGGTGGTAAAAACTCCAATAAAAGCAGCTTCTTTCAATTATACATATCATTTTGTTCCAAAATTAGACGTAAAAGACACTTCCTCCTCTTTAAAAATGACTAATTTGTATTAGTTTTGTGCCATCAAAGTACTTTTTAAAGAATCCTTTAAAATTACTTTTCTTGGGATCCTCTGCCTGACTAAATTATAACTCTTGTAAAGAGTAGTTCCTCTATATTTTAACGATTCTGAATAATGAATTCAGTGAGTTGAATAATTGAGCTTCAAGTAATGATTTTTCCTTCCCCCTCCGATATATGAATACGTAGCGCCAGTTTTCACGTATATTCAATAGCAAGGTATCAAAGATAATGCTCAGCTCGTGCTGCTATGCTGGCAGCTCGGCTATTCAGAGGCTTTTTACAACACTAATCCACTTATTAATTCATAATAGGAGCTGTAATTCCTTATCAGAGGATTAACTTGAAGCACCTAACTCTATGCATGTATCAAATGGGAGCAACGGTTGCTTCACTATCAAGGCTTTGGACAGAGACAAGTGTTCACAATGTGGGCTAAATATAAGCCAGTGCCCAGTGCAGCCATGACCTCTAGTGACCCCTATCACTGCAATAATAGCAGTGGAATGAATTGTTAACGTGTTTGCTAAATTAAACAGGAAACATTTTTTTTTGGTTCTTTCCATTGTGGTCCAGGAGTGGGCTTTGTTGTCTTGATAAACACAAACATTAGATGCCAGGAGTTTTTAAATGATGCCATATGGGAGGATATCTCTGAGTCTGTTTGTAAGTGTGTGTGTGAGTATGTGTGTGTGTGTGTGTGTTCACAGTCGCAGCAGCCAGCCCAGCAAGACTCTTTCAAGTCGACAGCCAAATAAAGTTAAAGGCAGTTAGATGAGGAGAGAGGCACGCTGCCAGAGGTCACACCGCTTTGGATGATAATCTGTTCTGTCCCCCCCACCCCCCACCCCCCACAGTTTTTCACCTAAAACCTTAAATGGAGACAACTCGTGTACAAGTTAGGCTATTTTTATCTGGGCCGTCTGCAGACAAGGTAAAAAAAAATAATTTCTCGGTTTGACCAGATTAGTGACATCTGAGAATGAATTGGGGCTCACATTTCACCTTGGACTGGCCCAGCTGGGTTTAACCATAATAAAGACTAATTTCAGCTAATGTTATTACAGTAGAGCACGCTATTTCAGCATTAATAAGCATATGAGTATCAAAACCACAGAAAGGAGGGCAAAAACTCAATCTCATCCTAAGTGTTCTGCATTCATCTTTAAATTTAAGGATGTACAAGAGCAATTAGAGGAAAAAAACTTAAAATCATGCCTGATAATAGACAAACAAGCTGATCCCTGTGATTGTCTGTGTATTCCACGGAGAATCCACAAAGCAATATTACAAAATATTCTAAAGAAGAATGCTGTAAGATAAAGTAAAAGAACAAATGAAATGCATGTATTGAACCCAAGGGGACATTTGAAGCAGGTGCTGCAGTCGTTAATAGCGATCCTTATGGTGTGTAGTGTGATAAGGTTAATCTGGGTAGATGCTGTTCTTTTATCTCAACATTACACTGTAGTACTTGCTGAATCTAAGTTTGTTTTGTTTTTTTTCTGCTTAGTCACACTTGTTCTTGCACAGGTACACTGAAATGCAAACGAGCTGGAGAGAGAAAATGGCAAGAGACCAAGAGTCAAATGATGCTAATGGATTGCACACCCTTTGATGTTTGAGTTTAGCTAGAACCAATTTGTACCTATAGGGTTCACAGTATACACAGTACGGTTGTGGAGTGCAGCAGCAGTTGAGTGTGCACCCTACAGTACCAACCAGAGGATTGGTGGTGAGGATAATAGAGGACATGATTAGATAAATATAGGAGTTTTGGGCCCACAGTGCAATCGTTTAACTAAAACTGTGCGGGCTGTTTGGATGGAGATTTCAGCTAAAGTTACATTTCAGATTAAGAGTCTACGTGCAGAAACAGTGATCAGTTCATAAAATAGTATAAAACGTATTTAAATAGTCCAGTATTTTCACACTTAAGGGGCCATTCTGCAGACTGAGTGCTTTTTTACTTCTGCACTTTGTAATGCAGAACTTGTAATGGAGTGTTATTATAGTGTGGCATTGCAACTTTCACTCAGATAAATGACCAGAATACTTCTTCCACCACTGGAATCAAATGGAAAGAGTTGTCCGCACACTGGAGAAAGTCTATCTCACCTCAGACAAACACAATGTATCCTAAACAAAGAAAGCTCCCCTCAAATACATTAAGCACGGAGGATAATCCATCCAGTCCAGCAGTGGCTACTAGGGTTCATAAAAATCAGATAATTGAAAAGCCACAGCCTCACCTCCTTTCTTAGCTCCACTCCTTTCAACCCCTGCCAAGTGTAACTGCAAGTGAGCAAATAAAAATCTCAGACAGCTATTAATAATTTATTTGCCCGATATCGACTCTTATTCCATTGTGTTTTGTCGCAGCTCATTAGAAGCTGGCTGGCTTGGCACAGTAATTGGTCAATAGGGGTGATAGATGACCGCCACACATGAGCTCCTGAAATCCTTCTTCCTCTTCTGTGATTTCTTTTTACCTAATTTATTATGCGACATCTCTTTGGGGAATTTTCCCCCCACACCATTCCATCCAGGAGCATCGGGAATGATATTTATGGAGTCAGGAGTTGGCTTCACGAGAGCTATATTGGTCTGTATCTTTATGATGCCAATGGTGCTTCAACTCCTTGTATGACGTTAGAGATATGGAAGGGTAATGGTCTCCTGCTATGAGTACTTTTTTCTACAGGGTGAATCTAATTCAAAGACCTCTCTCCCTGTGCATTATCCAGGCCCCACGTCTACCCAGGGTCGATGATATTGTACAAAATAATAATAAAAATGCTGTCAGCCACAACAGAAATCAATGAGGAAACCTTGAATAGCACCATGTTTCCTCGAACACACCTGAGTCCGACAGGAATAACAAGAAGCTTCAAATACAGCAAGCAGGGAAAAGAGTATGTCATATATCATACGGGGGGAGACGAAAGCAAACTATTCCACATATGGTGAATAATGAGTGCTTGCAGACACAACATTCGTGGATACCCATTGCGACCAGACATCTCTGAAGACAGCATGAAAACAACCACATGCACACGAGTAGTTGCGAACACACACAAATACCTACACACACACACACTTCCAGGAGGTGACACAGACAAGTACTTACTGTTCTGTTCAATCTATAAATTCCTCCCATTGCATTCCTGCCTCAGGGCTCTTCGCCTTCATCCATCATGACTCCCCCCCCCCCCTTGTCCCTCACCCCTTGTCCTCCAACATGAACCCAAGAGAGCCTGTATATTGTGTGTGTGTGCACACGCGTTTGAGAGTTCGGTGACATGTGACGAGTGGAGTCCTAACCTGGTCACTGGCCTACTGGTGTGAGAGGCCTACTGTCCAACCTTGTAGACACACACACACCATTCTCACTGACCAAACTTGATTAACTTAAGCCTGAATGTGTCTCCCCTCAGAGCCCCCTGCAGAGCTGTCTCCACTACAGACATACATGTATGCATGCACAAAAATGCTCGCCAACAACACAGCCCCAGGTCAGAGCCACATGCCCTGCAGGGGCTGCCAGGGGGCAGACTTTTGTCGAGAAGGAGGACCCCGAGCTGGACAAAGAGTGAGACAAGCCCACGGTGGGCTCTGACCATTCGTCTTCTTAATGGCCCTGTCACAATTCATAATAGATTTTAATTCAGCTATGTGCCACGCAAGGGGAAAATGAGGCTTTTATGATCCGACGACGGCCCGAGCAGCAGGATGTGGCCGGAGTCCAAAAACGCTGGCTCAGATGACAGGCGGGAGAGAAGTTTTTCACCACCGACAGGCAGCTTTGTGGTGATTAGGGCTTGGGACAGCTTCAAATCGTCTTAAGTCTTATTTTGCCATAGAAAAGCTTTTACATCTCAGCTGGAATAAAAGCATATTGCATTTATTATGTGGACTGTTGCCTTAGTGAAATTAATTCACCATTAAGTGTAGTGCTGAAATAATTAGTTAGCTGATGACCTGAATGCTAATTAAAGAGGCTCCAAACAACAGCGCCACAGAACATATGCTGCCTGGGCCAGAACTGAACAGGTTTTGTCAAAATATGCTGAATCTGTCTATGTGGTGATTACCACATGTCACTGTCTGTCTGTTTTACATCTTTATTCCCTGTCATGGCAACAACAACAACAACAGGATACTGATTTGAACTTCAGTCCATCATCAAGGAACAGCTACATCTGCCCACGTGTTCATAATACTGCTGCAAGTATATAGATCTAGGTATATCTATATAGAATGTAGGGATGAGGATCGATACCCGTTTCTAAAAGGACCCGGTTCCAAAATTTCTAAAAACCCGAAAATCAATATGGTCCGAGCTTATCGATACCGCTATCGAGACTTGCGGCTCCTATAATGTCACGTTATGTCTCGATGTGTTTTTTAGTGATGGCACCGGAACAAGGTATTAAACGGGCACGGAACTGTTTATCATCAGGCTGCAACCTCTGTTGCTCTCTGTCGGCTCCTACATTCACACACACATACAGCGGCCAGCAGAGAGAGATGCCGTTCGTCGTGGTGGAGACGGTGAAGTTAAGTTAGCTCCAAACTACTCGAGTTGCCGACAGCTACGCTCGTTACTGTAAGTACGTGCAATAAAAAAATACATTACTATATCTATACACCTGTGTGTAGGGTAAACATGTAGAAAGGGTTCATTTAAACTGCTCTATCCTCAGTCTGTCATCCTGTATGTTCTATACAAGGACAGCTAACGTTAGCTTGGCAATTGGCCAAATGTTACAAACAACCTAAATTGAAAGCTGTCTGGAGCATAGTCTATAGTCTTAAAATCTGGCACATTGTTAAAAACTCAGATGCTGGCTGAGACAAAGTAGCCACTCCTCCTTCAACCAGGTAATGTTACCTGGAGGCAGTGAATAACAGCAGAGAGGAGGAGGAGGAAGAGGGGGGACTGATACGGACTGAGTTTTTATTCTTCCTAAACGTAACTCACTATTGTGATGTCAGATGTTGAGTTTATCTATAGTAACTTTGCTGTTGTAAACAATGTTGCTGCTCTAGAAACAACATCTAGCTGTATTTAAAATATTAAATTCTATTCCTATAACTAATTTAAAAACAAACAGTTGGCAGTTATTATGCACACTTCATTATTTGTTTTATCCCAAGTGAAATGTCATCTCAACATAGAACAATGTTATCGCACACTGAATATTTTCCTCATAACTGCAGGCCTACCTCATGCCCGTTGTGTCTGGTCTCACCAAATAACTGTCACCAAATAATAGGATAGTATTGATAGTGTTATTGATAAAGAATCGGATCATTAAAAAGTCTCAATAACGGTATCAATATCAATAAAAATTAACAAACCCCATCAATAGAATATGTATGAAATACAAAGACAAATGCTTGGGAGTTGTGATCTGACACTTATCCTTTTGCCAGTCCACAATAACAACGTCAATAGAAAAGTGATGCCACAAAATGAAAAAAAGGTTAATCAGTCAGACAAAACGCAAAACATGGGTTTCCTCCCACACAGGTCCCAGCTCCTGATTTTCTCACCTTTCTATGACATAAATGCAATACCTGTGACTGAAAACAAGTAATCTGAAGAAGTCTCCTTGGGATATATGAAACTGTGACAGGCATTTTTCTAGCTCGATAATCAGACTTGTCGCCTTATTCATCTGGCTGACGTTTGCTTCCATTTGTGAGGGTTTATTCTGCCCTAACCAATCAGCAGCGAGTGGCATATCCATCCAATCATCACCATCTTCAGTCGACACAGATCTGCTGCAGTGGTTGCTAGAAGCAGTCAAGTTTGTTAAATCGATCAAAGAAACATGGCATGTGGCCATTTCTGTGGCCATTTTTCTGTCACCATTAAGCAGGCAAAGATTACTCATGCTTCCCAAGTTTTCTACACCAAATAATAAATCAGTTTAATAACAAAAGTACTGACAAAGTGCCAAATGGGTATCGAGGCATGGTAATGATTCTTCCTCAAAACAGGTAGGATTACAAGAGTTTCAAACTTGCTGTTGAGCTGGTAAACACTCCACACTGTCCTGCACGGACTAAAGCTGTCATCCCACTCAAATTCTCAAGATCAATGTGCTTTGAGAAGGAGGTGAGAGTAAATACTGGAAACAGGAACAATAGCAGAAAATGTTTTTTGGTTGTGGGAATTTGTGTGGAACCGCACCCGTGGGGCTGAAATGGATCAAAATCTACACGGAGAGTGCAAATTTAGAAACACAATACACCCACACCATTGCAGTAAAACGGTTGTTATCAAACCACCAACTGTATCTGAAAAGAATGAGTGAGAAAGTGGTAAGAATCAGTCTAAAAATGTTACATATCTGTAGGGAAATAAGATTGTGTCTTTATTTTTTTGGAATGGGCATTTTCTCAACTTTCCTAACTTTTCTCCAAAAAGTCAGAGTTTAGACTCTCTGCAGCTGAATACAGCAGTTGGTTGCTTGTCTGGCTCTCCGCTCTTGGCTGTGTAAGTTGCTGACTCACCGCTGCCTCCAGGCTCTGTACCAGCCAGCTAGCCAGCCAGCCGGCCGGCCAGCTCACCAGCCAGCTCTGTTGACAAATTGATATCTGATCTGTTCTGCAAGAGGCGGGGGTACAGACTATTCCAGTGTTTCGGCTGTCCACTGCCAACTCCAAACAGCTGAGGGATTAGCTACAGGCTCTCTGAGGCTGAACTTGTATTGTTCATTGATGGGATGAGGTGAGCGGTAAATGCTATGACCAAATCAGACTAATGGGAGAAAAATCTGAAGTGTGTAGTGGGTTAGAAGAGGTATTAATGTGTTTTTGGCAAAGGGGAGTGATTATCCGTGTGTTTGTGTGTCTGTGTGCTGATAAACATCAATGTGACATAGCTGCTGTAACTGGATGCGTGTGTGTGTGTAAGACTGCAGCACTATGTGTGTCCACAGGGCAGCCAGCTGGGTAGAGGAATGCGATGGATGTGGCAATGCCGCTATTCTCGGTGCTTTGTATGTGTGTGTCATCAACATAGCAGAGGGAGTTCAGCTATTTCAAAGTTGAGTCTGGATTCTTGGCATTAGTATCTGTGTGCGTGCGTGCGTGCGTGCGTATGTGAGTGTGTGAATTGTTTCCATGTGTGTTGGGTGCGTGTTAAGGTCACCGAGTCACATAAAACCTAAACAGAAGCTACACTGCAAACCATTACGATGTAAATGACAACTATGGCACTCATTTTCTTTCCTAAATCAATTTGAAAGGCAATTATTTCCACTTTCCAGCCTTTTATTTTATAATAGTGTGTTTTTGCCAAAGTAGTTGCATTACTCTAGGGATGGCAAATATAGCTCACCACTTTTGTGCACACTAAAATATCCACAAGTATTAGATTTGACATTTTATACAGACATTCATGGTTCTCGGAGGATGAATCCTGATGACTCTGGTGATTCATCTAGCCGTACCTGCAGGTCAAAGTTTCATACTTATAAAGTTAAGTTACAAACTTAATCTGTGAAAGATTTTGACATCTACTGGATGGATTGGCACAGCATTTTGTACACATTCATGGTTCACTGATAATATATATTTTTAACTCTGGAGATCCCGAGTATTCCTTCACAAGGCTCAGATTGATGGTTTTGATTTGATGTATTGTCGACAAAGAAATGTCCCCGGATTAATTATTTGTAAAGATTTAGTTGATCCCCTGATATTTTTTTTTTCTCAAGCACCATCGCCAGTGTTAGCTGTACTTTTTGTTTTTTGCTAATTTGCAAATGCTAGCATGATAAAATTCTAAACTAAGATGTATTACTTTTATTGCCAACCACATCATCCACAACAGCATGTTGGCATGGTCATTGTGAGCATGTTATCGTGTATTAGCATTTAGCTCAAACGACTTTTGTGGCTACGTAGTCATGGAGCTACTAGCATGGCTGTAGACTCTTGTTTTGTCCTATTTAAAAAAAATATTGGTTTAATCTATGTACTTATTGGTCAAATTATCTCATTGCACTAGCAAATAATTATGGGATTGTCAATGAATGTATGATGTGTGCTATGACATATTTCAAGAAAAGGTTACTGAGTCAAATGAAACCTAAATAGGGGCTACACTGCAGAAAATTACAGTCACAACACTTGACACCATCTATCATAACTACACAAAAATACCTCAAATCTTCTTGGAAAGGGATAAGACACAAATTAAATCCCTTGCTTCTATTTCCATTTTTCCAGTGTACAGTTCAGGGGGATTTTTCCAGTGCATCACCGTCCTACCTATTCCCAAAAATATCAGTAATCCTGTTGTTGCCTCGCACAAATATACAATCTCCATTACTGTGGTAACCACCACACACATTCCTGTATAGACGGTCATGGCACCCCCCAGCTCACATGTTCCGTAAACCACGCTGCCCTATTTTCAACCACAATCTTTCCCATCACCAGGCGGTACCTCTCCACACTGGCTTTATCTGCAACAATGAAATCTGATACAGACGCTTGAGTGGTATGTCATCATATCTCGATCCAGCCATTCTTCAGGATGGACCCCGAGTCTTTGCTCTCAGTCTTTCTCTGCAGCGGTCAGAATGCTCTGCCATTCTTAGAGGCTGATGTTGTTAGAGAAATCTAATTTTAAACATGGAACAATCCTATGTATCCGTCAGTACTTCAAAAGCACACGAGTCACTCCTTAAAGAAGTGAGAGCAAAGATCCGAAGATGACTCATACCATCAAGATTTCTGCTTCCTTTCATGCCAGTAATCATTTTGTAAGAGCAGGTGTCCACTGTGTTCAAATGCTCCTTATTTAGAAATAAACTCATTAAAAATACATCAAGAATTTACAAAGCGTTGAACCTGTTTGAAAAATGTTTTGCAAGTCAAGACTAAATTTTAAATCTGTACCAGGCATCAAAAGAGGAGACTAATCATATTTTAAAAGAACAAGTGTGAGTACCTCCAAGTAAAAAACAAGGTGTTTGCTATTCAATACAAAGTTCTGCTCTCAAAACCAGTGAGTTTCAGTTCAATTTCAAGGACTTTTAGGGAATCGAGATAAGGCTCTGACAGACATAACATGGCGGAAGGCTCTATTCTCCCTGACACAGGAGCAAGCGAGGCATCGATCCGAGAGTTCGTGCAAACATGTGCCGTACATTTACAAGACCTTGACCAGGGCCTGGGTCCACGACAGGTAATTCCATTACTCACAGTCAGGGTGAAAGGTCAGGGAGCAATCAATACATGGAGGATGGAGACAGAGATAGAGACTGGATACAAAAAAAAAAAATGGAGGAAGGAGACAGAGATAGAGACTGGATACAAAAAAAAAAAATGCACCATGCCACTCTGTGGTTTTGATCCTCCAACAAAAGGGGTTTTGGAGAGAAAAACAAACGTACCTTGACCCTGGCGAACTGAGTAGCCAGTGGCAGAAAACATAATATTTGTTAGCAAAGGCACATTATTCAGGTTGCTGGCAGGTGAACAAGTACTCAGTATGACATTAGCTCTATTCTGAGGAGAGAAAAAAATTTATTACCGCAGAAGTGGCATGGATTTCTTCAGACTAGAAAGGCATATTTATGTATTTGTTTGTTCAGGTAGCTGTTTTATTTGGAGGTTGTCAGGTTATCAAATAAATATTCAATCTCAACTAAAAGCCACATCACAAATCGGACTGCAGAAGAAGACAGAAATGATAAGGCATTCATGTTGCATAACCATAAGCAGAGGTAGTGTGGGTGCATGGGGGTGACCGACCCAGGGCCCCGGCTGGGTAGGGGGGCCCCGTACGTGCTTCTACTACATTCTTCACAGCTCTCTGTGGCCCACTTCCTCGTCTTGACAGGTGCATCTAGCAACTACCACAGGGAGCATTTCAGATTTTACCGACATGGTTAGATTTTGTTGATTTTGTGTTTAGTGCTTGCTTTTTGTGCTTCTACTATGATTAAGTAGGATACATAGTTAAATTGTTTAGTTTTCTCTGATTTTTATTGTTGATATACGATTGGAAGTATGTACCGGGTATTTTTTTAGAAAATTGAGCGGATTCTCTGAGTCTGACTTCTTGCCCAGTTCATCTGCTCTGTGCTGCTTGACGCTGGGACGCATCTAGGATGCACTACAGTGCTTCTGGTGTGACCACAAACATTTACTAGAATGGCTGAGATCCGCTCCGGCGGCAGCGACGCAGACGGACTCAGTGGACTTTCGGAGTGGGTCCAGGGTCAGGAAAACTTGGTTTAAATGACTTGGTAGCAGGTGGGCCCCGTGATGAAGCCCCGCCCACACTGTGTGGAGAGTCTAGCGCCGCCCCTGTGCGTAACATAACTAAACAAAAATTGCATTGTTTACAGTCTTCTTCTTCTTCATTTCCCTTTTCATTGGTACTTTGCATACTTTATGGTTCATTAATGCTACAAATGGTCATTACCAGTAGCTAACTGTGACCTTTGGACTAAGGACTGAGGACTGAGGCCCTTTCTCCACCTCAAGTACAAATACACCTGCACTGTTTTTATCACATTTCAGAGCATAAACTAGCAATATGATGCTTAAAATACTACAAATGAGGAGTTGCATCCATGGACAAAATCCAAATGTGTCATTTACAATGATCCAATCTTCAAATAAAAGAAAGCAGCACATAATCAACACACAGCACATTCACAGATGCCTTACAAAGCACGATAATGTGAATCAATAGGCACACAAGCACAGCTTACAGTCGGACTATTATGGGTGAGCCCGGGCGCTCATATTTTACAAATGCTTGTTACGGCTGAATAGCGAGGACCAATATTTGTAATCAGAAAAACACAATGCACAAACTACATTTTCTAAAGCTATGTTTTAATCTCTCTCTCTCAGCCAAATCTATTTCAAATCACTTTGTCTGCCTCTCCCTTGGTGCATAGCCGTTTTAAGATGCTAAATACTATCAGTCTAAATATCAATTTGGTGCTAAAAAGACATGATTCTGCTCTTAAATCAGTCTATCAGTCATAGTTAAGTAACCAGCCTTCTAAGTATTTTACTGTAGTAATAATCATCAAAAACACAGCCATGACCTGCTAGCTTCATAAAATATTTCAATCGTCCCTCTGATGAAACATTTTAACAAGCAGCTGCTTACAAGATTAAAACTGCCTCACCAGTCTTGCTGTGAGAGGAACGTAACGATAGAAAACAAACTAACTCAGTAACTAAAACTCCAAATCTTCATCAGCTGGCCAAATCTTCAATGTCATTTGTTTTGTCAAACAAAAAGCAACAATACTATCTATACTTATACTAATACTACTAAAATACCCTACTTTACCAGACTTTAAAAACTGTTGTCCTTGCTTCCTTGAGGACTTTCAGAGATCCATTATTGGATAAAAAAAACCTCCCTCCTAAAAAATTAACTCAGTTTAGTTGTATTAAACCAGGTCTTCATAGCAATGCCACCAATCTTAAAACTCGGTGGCATATTTTTTATTTATTTATCACATAACTACCCATGGTAAGATCTTGATGTTTTTTTTATGAATCTTCACTATAAAAAGTCTAAAAAGTCAGTGGTGTTAGGAAGGTTACTTTTTGACTTGAGTCCATGTCAATTACTTTCAATTACCTACTTAGTGTTATAGCATTGCTTAGCTTAGCATATTTGTTCTGCTTTAATAACATTTTTACTCATGCCCAGTGCAAGTCAACATGAATGGGAAGGACTACTGAAATGGAGTCAAAACTTACTGGATGTATTTTCACATGAGTTGGGGTTGGGTTGTTTGTAGTCAGCGGGGCTCGCATGTGTGCGTGTGCCTACACACATTCAAGTGTGAAAGTACAACTGTTCTGACACCACGTTCCACCCCGCTCACTTCACCGGTGTCAGATGCATTTCGCTAGAGCAGTTTTTCTGCCCTCAGCTGATGAAACGTTGCATTGGCTGGTGTGCGCTCCCCTGGAAATAATCGGCATTATATATTTACACTTTTGAAGAAAACAATTATCATAAATTACCAATTTGTGGTCCGCCTCTGTCAAAGATACGCTTGGGTGCTCTGTGGTTGCAATATTACAAATACACTCGCTGGGCTTTCTGTGTGTTGTGATGTATGAACAACAAGCGGCCCTTTTTTTTTTTGTTTGCCTTCGTTTTTTAATGAAGTGCTGGCCATTCCGAATGAGGACTCAATGAGGCATAGAATGGGGCCTCTCCATCCCATTTTTTTGTCTCTTCCTCCCTCTCGTCTCTGTGCATTTGAACCTCTTGTACCCCTCATCTTTTAGAGGATTAGAATAAGGGCCATTACCCTCTGTCAGGGCTGTTGTAGCCACAATGGATGGGCTGTCTGGGTACTTTTTCTCTCTTTGTACCAACAGATATATACACAAAAATCATACAAGCTAACACTCGTGAAAACACTAGTACAATTTCAACATGGAGTTACATTTTGCCTGTCTTTCATTTCATCCCTAAATAATTTTCTCAGTCTCAGTCCTAACACCTTTCCTCTTATTACACCCTGTGGTCCCTAAGTCAGGGGTCCAGTAGCCCTCAGACAGCTTTCAGCTCTTTTCCTGTGCCCCCGACACTGACAGCCCTGTCTATAGATGAGGCAAACATGCATAAAGGCCCCAAAGGCCCCTTGCTGTCGATGGGTGACACAGCTTGCCACATTCTGGAGATTTGTATTGTGCAGTGACACCATACTCACCCACTGTTTCTGTCCTTCCTGGAAAAAATCTGCATTCTATCCTGAAATCAAGCAGCTAAGTAAAAAAGAGGAGCGTAGGGTTTCTGCTTTTGTCCTGTATGGTCCTTTATGCCAGCAGATGTCCTCCCGATGAATGTATCACTCCTTTTCTGGGAAATCTGTGATTTCTTGCAATAGATTAAGTTTAATCCAAAACCAAATGTTGCATCATTTTGCAATTTATTGGATTAAGTGTTAATATAGTGTAGCTGAACAAGTCCAAGTACTCTTTCTCTGAGATGGAAAAAATATGCCAACCATAAAAAATTCTCATAACACTCAAACTACTTTGAGTATTATATGGTTGCATATATACTTTTTATTATGGTTTCAATTGGCCATTTGGGGCATGGGAGCATTGTTCTTGGACAATCAGTTTAAGGCTACCTTATGCCTGCTGAATGCTTAAGATTTATGTTGAAGATGTTTTAAGATGCTATTTAAAGCATGAGAAATATTTAGAAGAACCTTCTAGCGGAAAAGTTCTTTCAGTTTTTTACCGTACCACATCTTAATATAACAATTTAAGGTCAGGCTAGTATTTAATTACAACGGGAGCCTGGCAGAGTCATTGAGGTTTGGAGGATGCATCTGTGTTTTGGTAAATATTTAGAACACAGACATGTTAAAATCTAGGGCGGAACAATTAATTGCATTTCCGATATTATCGCGATATGATAAAACAAGATTTTCTAATTGCAAAGGCTGCGATTACGCTCTGGTCACCTGACACATGACAGTGAAGCAGTCTGCAAAGGAAGCATCAACTTTGCACATTACGCTGTACCTTGGTGTTGTACAATGGCCTTAAGCTTGACAGAAGCTGACAGTGCAGAAACTTCAGTGTCAAACAGGGAATGAAATTAGCACCAGCCACCCGTGGGTGAAATCATCAGGCCATCCGCCAAAATGCACAACAGAAAGAAACAGGTAGAAGCGTATTGTGGCGATTGGCCACGCGCTAGCGCCACAGCCACCAGTCAGCTAGGACTAGTCTGTGCCGCTGGTAAGGTGTTGTCGGGGAATTACTAGGCTTGTCTATTAGACGTGAGAGGCGTCACTTGGTTTTATTTTCGTTGGCCAACTTTTTGTATTGAAATTTTTTTGTTTGTTTGTTTGCTTTCTGGGATCCAGAAAAGCAGGGTTTTGTTGAGAGATAGACTTGCGGAGATTTAAACTGAGATAAGAACTCATTAATTGGTGGTTGAACTGTGGGTTTTGAGCACTCACTGTATTATACTCGGTGGGGAACTTTGTTTTTTTTTGTCTGTAGGTAGGCCTAACTGATGATATTATATGATATCATTAATGCCATTACTTGACTGTCTAATTATCTTTCTCTGAAATTATTCTGTCATCAATATCATCTAATTTCATCATAACACAGGCCTAGCCTACAAGAAGGAACAGTGTATGTTTAATCTTTAATTGTGTTGGTCATACTATACACTGATTTATTGCTTGTCTGTTTTGAATAATACAGAAGATAAAGAGCTAAAAATATAATCGCATATTAAATTGAAATCGCAATTAGACTATTTTCCAAAATCTTTCAGCCCTACTAAAATCCCCAAGTACCTGCAGGTAAAGCTCCTAAAAAAGGTTGTACATTGTAGTAAGGATTCCCACTCAATACAAAGACCTCAATGCATGGTATTAAAACCAAGTTCCCACCATATTAACTTGTGTGCAAACCATCAGAATATAATTTTACCAGAAAATGAAACACAGCTTTCCAAAGAAAATTAAAAGCTTCATTGGTTCTCTCTGTTATTTGGAGTTTATTTTGCCTAGTTGAACTTTCGGAATTGATACCTGGGCTTGAAATAATGTGTTAGCACACCAGCATAACTGCTTAAATTAAGACCAATTCCTGCCATGACAGCAACACTGAAGCACAACTTGCCCACGTCACTTTAATTTCATACACAACGTGAAAAACTGTTTTGCTACAGTCACTGGGTGGACTTTGAAAAGGCGGCTTGGGTATCGCCGTTGTAGTGTCGGACTGAAATTAAGCCTTCTTTACAAAACAGAAGACACAGATTAAAAAGGAACTCGTGCATCTCTTAGTTCCTGGGCCGGCACAGCAATCCACTGAGCTTCAAAGTGAAATGTGTCACAGTGAGAAAACGGGTTATCAGACGTTCACAGAGACCATCTTTCGTCTGTCTCGCTCTCTCTGTCTTCTCCCCCGCATCTCCCTCACCCATCTCTCATTCCACTCCCATGGGTCATTTTCTCTAATCTGGATTCTCATATTACTGACAGTACATCAATCACGGTTAAACACATACCCTCTACCGTGCTCACTATCAGCTGATGTAGTGTGTGTGTGTGTGTGTGTGTGTGTGTGTGTAGAGCTGCCTGGGGTTCCCCAACCACCTCCTAACCCCCCCTTAATCCCTCAAAAATGTCCAAATCGCTATGGAAATATTATGGTGGTCTGCACTGTGGGATGGCACCAAAAATGAGACGAGGATTAGCAT
Source organism: Micropterus dolomieu (assembly GCF_021292245.1). Taxonomy (NCBI): domain Eukaryota; kingdom Metazoa; phylum Chordata; class Actinopteri; order Centrarchiformes; family Centrarchidae; genus Micropterus; species Micropterus dolomieu. Next base: position 15,161,244 of record NC_060150.1, on the reverse strand, counting down.
ATATTTCAGTGGCTCACTTGTTTGAAATACAACAGCGGGTGAACATGAGGGCAACGCCGCGCCACTCCTGCCAACACTCACTTTTCTGTTTGATGAAAAGTTGAGAAGGGAGGCAATGATCTCGAGTGCGGAGGTCATAATACTCTGTGAAACAACGCTATGTCTAAATTTCAAGAGCATTTGGCTCCGTTGATATAAGCACACTTACAGATTAACTCAAAATCTTAGTTTGTGATGGCCCGCTTTCCTCTCTGGTATGCATGTTATTTCCTCTTGTTAGATGTTGAGATGTCTGGCCTTCAGCATCACTACACTTTGAGAATTTTCTACACAGTCTTCCTCCAGCGGCTTGCTCTTTATTCTGTCTTTCTCCAGCAAACGTTATATCCAATGCTTCTCAGCAAAGTCCAACGAGGGCAAAGATGAGGAGAGGAGAAGTGGATGATTAATTCACTTTCAGCCCCTCTTCTCGAGCGCAAGTTAACTTAGCAAAACCTAAAAACCTGCTCCATTTTGTCACTCTTTTGAAAGGCTGGTAGCAAATGGTGATGCTCTCTTGACGCACTGTGTGCATGTTGAATATGCAGTGTTAACTCTCTACAGCTCTTCCATTTTCCCTTTCAGTGGCAATTCAGGTGAAACTTTTACAGCCTTGTCATTGAAAACAGACACCGCCACACAAGAATTACAGTGCACACAGTACAGCAGAGAGCTTGAAAACTATATAATAAATGCTGACATTTCTTTTAAATGCCACTGCAGCTTGGCAGATCTTATGCTTGCCAGGTTTCCTAGTTAAACCACGCGATATAGCAAAGGCCTTACATCACATTGTGTGAGGCAACTACAGTATGAATTGGCACTTTGGTTAATCAACTACTTTTAATCACAATTTTTAAAGAGGTCTTATTATGCTTTTTGGCATTATCCCTTTCCTTCATTGAGTTATATAACTTTTTTGTGCACGTAATAGGTTTGCAAAGTGTAAAAGGGAAAGTTAAATTATTATAAAAAGGGTGATCTATTTAGAATGCATTCTGTAAACACTAAGAAAAATTGAGTGTAAAAGAGTTTGGCTCAAACCTCAGAAATATTATTAATTTATAATATAATATTTTTTAAACAAAAAGTGAGTCATAGTTTGTAGCCGACCTTCAATACAACCACAACAAACCTACTAGTCGCTATGCTAATGAAGGCCTGCATAGCCGCAGCAGGAATGTCCCCCGTGAGGACGTTTTTTTGACGTAAATGATGAAAGTGAAGGAAACACTTAGCCATTCATTACATTCAAATTTGTCACCATAAAAGAATCAATGCAGGCATAAACAGGTGTCTGATATCGCACAGCAGGTGTTAATTATAAAATGGCAGGTGTTTGTTGCTCAGTGACGGCCGATGAGCAATATGCCATACTGGAGGTAGGTTTCTGGAGCCTGATGAAGATGTGCTGGAATTACAAAGATACAGTAGGTAAGGAGGGGTGGATGGATGGGCACATTAACCTTTGCACAACCATCCACCCCTCTTTACCATCTTATTCAAACTGATCTACCCACCCCCACCCATGGGAAACATGACCAATAAAACAGCATGAAAATATCAAGACATTTGCAGATAAACAACTTGAAAGTTACTTGAAAGGACAAGCAAAGTAAAGATTCTACATAAGTGACCCAGCATACTTTATCAAAGCTGCAAACATTAAGTATGTAAACATCCACTAAATTAAGCAAAAATATCTCCCTAATTGAGCAGACCACGAGATCCTTCATTAACAGTTTAGACTGAACCGTGACAGGCCAGACTTTATAGCTTTAATTTATTTACACTCAGCTGAACAGGGAAAAGAGTGCCTGGGCAATTTTGCTTAATGCAGTGGCGACCTTAAGGACAGATAATAAAAACAAATCACATTACTGTAAACTGTCATTGCAGGCTGTTTACAACAGCACAGATAATCAGAAAGTGGTGACTTAATGGCCTCAGAGATAAAAAAAGAAAAAAAAGAAAGCCACAGCCATGTACTGTATGAGGGTTATACTACGGGGCATAATACAGCGTAAAGGTACAAAGACACTGAGAGGAGCTAGTCTCATAAATAATTTACATCAGCTGCAGCAACTTATTTAGCCGCAAAAAAGACCATGGGTAGAAATGTGTGACAACCTTAGGTGGGTGGTGAGTTACAGAGTTCCACATCTAGCAGATGGATTGGCACATTTTGTACACATTCATGGTTAGCAGAGGATAACGGTAATGACTATCGTGATCATCTGACTTTTCCGCCAACACCACCATGAGTTTATGGTAGGGCTAAACAACTATTGGAAGGATTACCTAAGGATTCATTGTAATGTAACATTGGTGATCCCTTGACTTTTTTCTCTAGCATGGATTCAAGGATGGATTCAAGAAATCATTTAATAAAGCCTGTTTTGTATGGATGCCTGGATGATTAGTTAATATGCCCAATACACATATACCAATACCTGAAAATCTGATGCCATTCCCATCAGCCTCAGCCGCTGTACTTTGTGTTTAGTGCTGATTAGCAAATGTTAGCATACTAAATTACAATGGTAAATGAGGTTATCTTTATACCAGCTTAACCTTGGCATTATAATTGGACACATGATGCTATGCTGATGTTTGCCTTTAGCTAAAGCACCACTGTGCCTTTATTTAGATAGTGGCAGCAGAGATACAGTCAGGAAATTTTGTAAGAGAGAGGGGTATGACATGCAACAAAAGCCCTCCGACTGGGAATCTAACCATTTATGTGGTATGCACCTCAACCAGTTAGCTAGTGGGCCTAAATGCAGCCTCACAGAGGTGTTAGCATGGCTGTAGGGCTTGCTATTACTGACCTGAACTAAACAGGGCCTGAACAGAGCCCTGCATACATCTTTAAGAATAAACTTCCAATGTAATTCAAAAACACTTTATTGATCCCAACTGGCTTTCAAAGTGAGACAAACCTATCTGTAAATAATAAAATATCAGATAATAAATGTCATTTGTGCACGCAACAAAAGATAAAAATCATAGCTTTGAAGTCAAACCATCAAGTTTTGTGAAATGGATTAAAGAAATCATTTAATAAAGCTTGATATGTTTGAATGCCTGGATGATATAAAGGCAAAGCGTGTATGTGATTTGCGCACCATTCTCTCCCACCCATATGTTGCTGTGCTTACTCCCTCATGGTCCATTCATCTAATAATGGGAGGAGGATGAGAGAAAATGCCTCAGTGTCAATGGCGCAGCCACTGAGATTCCATTATTACAGCCATAAATCCTTCCGATACCCGCGTCTCCCCCTCCTTCCTTCTTCCTCCCCCTCCTTTTCTCCTACTCTCTCTTTCCGTCTCATCCACAAGCAGCATCCACATGTGTTTAGATGACAAAACTCGAAACACAAACACACACACACAGTTAAGAGTGTTCACTTTAAAGCCTTCTTGAAAAAATAACCGTCCATCACGATGTCAGCGCCAGCCCCTACCCTCCCTCGAGGCAGCTCATAACTGCTGCCATTAAAGAGTGTGAGAGGATACGGTTTACATGTGTGTGTTGGCATGTACCTGGATTTGGGTGTGTGACGATTTAAGCAACAGATTTCAGAGGCTATATTTACATTTTAATAGTGTGCATGTGCATGCGGGTGTGCTTAAATCTGACAATGACGCCAGCAATGAAAGTCCATTAGTTCATTCATCTCTTGAGGGAGGAGATGCACCCTTCAGCAGCCTCAGATTTACAAGCCTGCTCGATCACTAGTGGATGTCACGCTCGGCCGTTAATGCCTGACCTAATGGCACACAGACAGGCCTGTGGTGATAAAGACGGACCCTCTGTGAACCCGATTAAACAATGGGTGCGGCGAAAAATCTGGACCATGAAAATCTACCCTGTCTGGAAGTTGGGGGGAGGGGGGTGTAGCATGCAGCAACTGATTTTTGTTGAGTGGCATTAAGTTCAATAGCATGATTAATTAGGCGAGAAGGGAGAGTGCGATACAGTCTGCAGCAGAGTGAGCTGTGAAGACTTGAATTTCAAAGATAGCAAAAGAAAGCAGAGATAGAGAGGCAGGCACATCGCAGTCCATCTATTCACTGCTGACTACTGTGAGTTTCTCATATGGGGGCGGAAGTAAGCGCAGCACCTGCTCACCGTTTGCATCACCTCATGTGCCATCGGAAAAGCCACAAAAAAAAAGGGGGGGGGGTTTTAAGAATCCACTGGCTGTAAAGCCCCAGCAGTTGGGAACAATGATGAGAAGGCTGCTGTCTCAAACCTTGAAAATAACTTGCTGAATCATAGCACCTTTTATTTTTTACTGCAGTTGTGATGTGAAATGTCATAAAAGTTAAAGCACAAAGAGGTGTCATGTCAGTAACCACTGCTCCTCTTTTGCCATATTTTCGGAATGGGAAGCTTCCAGTGCAATGTGTCAAACTGTTTTTTAGACAACAAGTGTTACAGTGATACATATTTATATCAATCTTATTGTGAATCTGAGAAATACCTTCTGTTATTGGATAATCTTTCTCGATGTAAGACTTGTGTGTTATTTTAGCAGTAAATGAGTAAATGTTGCTGGAAAGAGAGCACTAAGAGTGGGTTCTTAAGATTTTGGGAACTGAAGCATTTGTGTCTTAGTTATTTTCTCCTAAGCTTTCACCTCTCTTTGAATGATATCGCTCTTTCACACACTCATGTACACAGATGTGTTTGATGAAGGTAGGTTTTCTCTCCCACATCACATACTGTCTGATAAGTTGGTCCAATGCACTCTCTACAGCCTTGAGACTACTGAAATCATTATACAAACAATCACTTAAAACTCTAGACAAAAGGCCATTTAGTTACCATCATTGCCATATTGTAAAGAAGTATAAACTGCTTAGCTGGGAAAACCTCATCACAAAAATGTATAACTGTAATAACTATTTGATCTATTTTTAGATTTTATCAGCTCATGTTTTTTAACAGATTGTTAATGATTTTTTTTAACACATTTTTAACTTTTGTCTATTGTATAATGTATTTTACTGAATTATATTAGTTTACTATTTTAGGATGCCCAATAACATCTGGCAAAGGGACTGCAGATGAAAACTAGCTTGTGCCTAACTCATACATTTAAATTTGTTTGAATGTTGATCAGTGTACATTATACCTTTTCAAATAAACAATGAATAAAATAAAAAATTAAGCCAAGAATGCTAAAACATTGCACAATGAAACTTGATGTAAATCTAAATGTATAGTTATAAACTGTTGTCAGCAGATTAGAGCAGTATACCATATACTTGCATGTGTAGAATAATATTACTGTTTTGTAGTCTAACTGCATGAACATGAGGCAAACCATAGTTGATGTACGCATGCTCAGCCAACCTGACGAATTACAAGCAAACTTCCTGAAGACTATGGTAGCTCTGTAAGGTTGTATGGGAACATTGTCTCTACAAAACTGACTGCTTTTAATGTAGCGAACTGGGCTCTGTGTATACACAAATCAGTCTCTCTCAAGGAAAAGAAAAAAGACTTGTTTGCTTCATTTCAGCCTTTTAAACGAAACTTGTGAAAAACAACACATCCGGGGCGTTGCTCCTCAACAGGGAGCTGCCGTTTGAGAGAATCGCGCTTTGGAAAGGCAGCGCAAAATGAAAGTGATGGTAATTTCCTAAAATGAGCATCAGTCTCTGAGTGTGATGCGTGCCAAAAATGAAAGCGAACTCTCTTTCACCTCGCGTTCCTCGTCTGCAGCTTATTTTGCCGTCTCTCTTCGCTGCGTCTTCCCCAAACTTGCACAAACCCCTTCCCTTTCCTTCAGTCGGCATACGCAGTGGATGGTCTCTAATTAATCCACAGCCGTCAGCAGGGAGCGGTTTGCTTGTTTACTCTTATTGAAATTAGCAAGGCCTGCCTCCCCAGAGACACAGCGTCAGAAGCACAATTAGCTGGCACTGGACTAATTAGGACACGGTGCTAATGACACCTCCATGGTTGCATGGGTAAGCGAGGAGCAAAAACGAGATGAGGGGAGGTGAGAGAAGAAACGAGGCAGGGGAGTGGGAATGAGAGAAATTAAGGAGAAAAGTGGCATTCCTCCGCTCAGATACTACCTCAGAGGAGGGTGAAAGGGCACAATAAGCTCACAGTCAAGCTGAACTTACAGTGGCTCAGCTGGCGTTCCTGTACACCCATCTTAGCACATACACACACACACACACACACACACACACAGACATCCAAAAACACCAGAGGCGGATTTGATAAGAAGCAGCCTCCCACCTTCTCGCTACTTTCCTGCAGGCTTTCTCAACACCTTGGCAGGCAGCTGGCCTCGTCACCACTACTAGCTGCCATTACACTGATTATCACCTCTGTCAATCACCCCCCCCCCCCCCCCGGTGAGGCATGGTTGGCCAATTAGCAAAAGGGGGAAAGTAAAGAACAGAGCAAGTGGACATTGATGCAGGAGAAACATCCAGGGTGAGAGCTCTCACACAATACAGAAGCAAACATCAGAGTCAGAAGCAGTGACAGAATGAACATGAACATGTATTTTCTCACTAATTCACACTATATACACAGGGTGAAAATGAAGCAAGGAGATTCAGGCGGCACGTATTACTCTGCAGGAGTAAGAAGGTCACACAGTAACAATAAACAAGCTTTACACATTCAACATGGGCTTTGGTCTGTTGTACAACACGGAGGCGGCAGTGCACAAAACTGAGGGTTAACCTCATTAGAAGAAGATTTTATCAGTAAAGAAAAGTGACACCTGCACCTCCAGTGAGGGTTAACAGAAAAGATCACCATCAAAATGTGACCATTTTAACCACGCTGACATGATCATTTCCTCTCATGAAAAGACCCAAGAGAAAGGCATTACAAGCCGGCACGGAGCTACAAAGCCGTTTCATCACTTTGCCTCTCTAGTAACTGTTTGAGTTGGTTGCCGAATTTGCTCATCAAGGTAGGAAATTTCAGTGAAGACGCACGGGATTGATCATGATGTCCGCACCACTGCTGCCGCCGCTTTTCAACTTGGTAGCATGATAAAAGCGGCTCGTCAAGTTCCGCCGAATTTCATCTGGGAAAAACACACTTTTTCCTACACTATCCTTCTATCTTTCTAAACTGCTTTTACTTTACCGTGAGTCAACACAGGGAATAGCGATTTCAGACTACAAAGACGCAAGTCTTCAGAGAAACAGAACATTCATGGTGTAAAATAAGGATAAAACAGGAAAATCAAGGTCAAGGGGAGCCGTATAAATCCCCCCCCAGTTCATGGGAGCGAAAAGAGACTCGGTGCAGCGATGAGAGCAGCTCTGAAAACTCTTTCTCAAGACTTTCTAGGACTTGATGTGAGCCATGATTCTCAGGCGCTCTTTTCCGACCGCAAATGTAGTAAAAAACGAGACCACACCCAAGCTGTGATCTAACGATGATTGAATTTCAGCTTTGCACAGCTGAACAAACCCCAGTTTCAAGAGGCAATTATTTGTTTCAGTAAATTCTAAATTAGACGTTTTTGACTGTCAAAAAAACAAGGTATTTTAAATTTGACAATGTTAAAACACTATATTCCTTTCAAATTACTTCAACAGTAAACTCTGAAGCATGTGCACTTGTATACAATCTAAAAAGGAACTTCTGAGGAAGGAAAAACCTGTCAAAATTTACACTTCGAACAATAAAGGATGTTCAGCCATACTTAGTAACAAGGAATGCATTCCCAGCATTAGAGGGGAGTTTTAGTAAAAGGGCTCACCAAATGGCACACAATTGTGGCTTTACAAGCTGCCATCAAAACCTTTTAAAAGACAGGTCCTTGAAAATGCTAAAATAGATGTATCTTACACTTTTTTGCCTTTTAACATTAAAACAGAAAAGAAATTGAGTGCTTCTCAAAACCATTTAGCACCCAGATGGAAGTGATGTGCCTCTTAGGAAATGCTACCTTGGACCTCTTCAGAGAAAAAGTCTTTTTTTTTTATTCTCGTGGATGCTACTGGAGGAAGATTTTGCTGGACGTGTACCAAAGCTGGCCCATGCGAGCTTGGCTCAAGCAGAAGCTGCAGTGTGAACGGGTACAACAGTGGCAGCCAAGCGGCAGATGGAGTCAGGCGTGAAAGACTCAGCTGCAAAATAGCAGCGGGGGTAAGAGAGGTTGAAAACGGTGGAAATGCTGTGGTGACACTGAGATGCACGTAGAGGTCAGGGAGAGGGTGTCGGTGTCAAACACAGCCAATCTGAGGTCAAGGCAGTGTGTAGCTTGCATCTATAAACCCTCAATGTATGCATGTTACTATTTTTTGTCATTATTTTTTGTGTATTGTGTATACTATGTTTTTTTTTCTGTCGAAGTATAAATTTGTGTAGTAAGTATATTATCTGTATGTACTCTATGTACTCTGTGTGTGTGTGTGTGTGTGTGTGTGTGTGTGTGTGTGTGTGTGTGTGTGTGTGTGTGTCCCACGTGGTTTTCCCAGCAGCCAGGTCTGTTCCTGTGTGAGGCTGATGAATGAGGCCTGGTAGCCGCCTGGACACTCCCATTTAACACAACATGGAGCTACAAACTGCCACTGTCGGAGACAGTCGCAGCATGGGAATACACACACACACACACACACACACAAACACACACTCACACTCACAATATGGGCACTGGCATTGCTGCCAAAACAAAGCTGTTCCGGCCAGAACTGACCGATTGTGTGAATCCTTAAAATAACCTAAGTTAACATTTTCTCGACAAGTGACCTCTTGCTGTCATATAAATACTGACTCGCATTGCATAACATAGGTGGATGTAGTGTGATGTTGTTACACTGCTGTAAAATGTCTTATGTGAGGTAAGTCCACATAATATCAGTCTGCTAATGCCCAATCATTAAAGTGGTTTTGAAAAAACATTAGGTACAACAAATTCTTGCCTACGGTGACTACATCTATGACCAGTGTTGGGCA
>NC_060150.1:15137219-15152147 GCF_021292245.1 Micropterus dolomieu | reverse complement strand
TGTGTGTGTGTGTGTGTGTGTGTGTGTGTGTGTGTGTGTGTGTGTCCCACGTGGTTTTCCCAGCAGCCAGGTCTGTTCCTGTGTGAGGCTGATGAATGAGGCCTGGTAGCCGCCTGGACACTCCCATTTAACACAACATGGAGCTACAAACTGCCACTGTCGGAGACAGTCGCAGCATGGGAATACACACACACACACACACACACACAAACACACACTCACACTCACAATATGGGCACTGGCATTGCTGCCAAAACAAAGCTGTTCCGGCCAGAACTGACCGATTGTGTGAATCCTTAAAATAACCTAAGTTAACATTTTCTCGACAAGTGACCTCTTGCTGTCATATAAATACTGACTCGCATTGCATAACATAGGTGGATGTAGTGTGATGTTGTTACACTGCTGTAAAATGTCTTATGTGAGGTAAGTCCACATAATATCAGTCTGCTAATGCCCAATCATTAAAGTGGTTTTGAAAAAACATTAGGTACAACAAATTCTTGCCTACGGTGACTACATCTATGACCAGTGTTGGGCAGGTTACCCAGGAATTGTAATAAGTTACTTTTTACTTATTACTCCTTAAAAAGGTAAAAAAGTGATGGACAACCTGTTTAGCAGCTCATTTTAGAAATGAATCCACTTTACTGGAACAACAATTAACCTTAGGAGTCAACAATCTACTGAAAAAAAAAACAAAAAAATACAATCAAGTACCCCCTGACTTTTTAACTAACATTTTCATAAGAGCACCAAGGAGTATGATTTTTAAAAATCATGTAATGATTCTTAACGCTATTGGCTGAAATAAAAAAATAAAGCACGTAAATCCCAACTTTGGAAATAGGCCACTGTTTTTCTGCACATTTATAAGAGCAGTATTCTGACATTGTACAAAATATAAAATGTTGCCTAACGTTACGAGTGCATGCATCACTGGCAGTAGCGGCCTCCCGGTCAGCACCAGATATTCTTTCTACAAGTTTCAAATTGCTGTACTGCTTCAGCAACGACAATGTTCTTTGTGTCTTGCGACATGATAAAGGCAATACTTACAGCTGTCGAAAGAACGCCTCTCTCCTTCATTTTCCTTTATTCCTTTAGCTTTTTGGCTAGCAGCAGACTTGAACAACATAAGGTCCGGCTCCTCGACTTGAACTGCCCCTGACCTGCCTTGCAGTCGCGCATACACGTCAAGTACAACAAAACAAGAGGCATTCTGGTAACGCAGTAATGCGCCACTGCTCCGTGACACATTTGCACAAGTTAATATTGATTATAGGTTCAACTCGTAGTCTGACGTGTCTTGGGGCTAGATACTTTTTTCCTTCTGTTCTTTTTGTCAACTGTGACGTTTTTCACCTTGACTTTGCAGTTCCCTTCAGCTCTACAGCTCATATTCGCCTCTTGCAGATCACAATTTTGGTTTTGCCCCCTGCAACTTTAATGTTTTAGTTTACTGTCACTGCTCTGTTCAACGTCATTTCCAGTTAAAAAACAGGCAGCATAAACATCTCTTAAAACCCACTGTACGCTACCTGCCCAGCACCATACGCAGACAGACTAGCTTGTCAACAAAGCGGAGCATGTAGCTAAAATGTCAGGAGTTGGAGGAGAGCAAAATAGTGGTGGAGTAAATGTTGGTGAATGCCAGATGTAGGCAATCACTAGCCTCACTAACAAGTGAGTGACTTTGACATGGTCAGATTTATTTTTAAACATTTCCCCTAAGCTGAGTCATTTAGTTTTAGCTGCCTTTAAATTAATGTTAATCAAAAAAGAAGTGGCAGATCAGAAGGGGTCATTTCCAGGGCACTTACAGACATGTCATTGTCTCTCTACTACAAGACACACATGCACACGCACAGAGATGTGGGATACAGTCCACCCAGAGACACACACACACACACACACACATGTCATTGATAAAAAAGGTGGCAGAGAACGCAACAAAGGTGACTTTGAAAGAGAAACTGAAAGCGTGTAAGAGAGATGTACATTTGGCTAAAGGGTAATCATAGAAACAAAGCAGCAAATCACATTTTACATGGCATGACATTTAGACTGGGCAATTCATTTAGCTGAAATAAACAACATAGACTGAGTAAAAACGCATGTGCTGGCGGTGTCGGCGTTGTTTTTAATTAGGAGTCAAACATGTGGTATTTAAATGGTAAATTAGCGACACTGTGAATTGGCCGTGTTGGTCCAAGCTGTGGCGGATAGCACGTTTAGAAGCTCGGGGATGTCCACACATGCGCAAACACACACACACACATACCACACACCCCACTGAGCAAAGCTATAACAGCACACACTTAATTATACTCTTAATTAAGCCTGGAACTCAAAAGAGCAACCTCACGCACTGTACGGACAACTGCACAGAACGTGACGAGTGTTTTTCTGTGTGCAAATGAATGACATGCTTCTGATTAGCTGGTGTGTGTGTGTGTGTGTGTGTGTGTGTGTGTGCGCGCATTTATGTCTTTTCATGTTGGTTTCCGAGAAACTGTATACCCGTGTTTCATTTGCTGATGTGTGCTCGTGTCTTTGAGTAAATTAATTCTATTTCTCATCTTCTGGTTAATGTATTCCATTCCTCACGCTCAAGTGTGTTTGTACACATGAATGTATTTCTTTACATGCTTGTGTATGGGTCCATTGGTGAAGTTTATTGTCAATTTAAAAAAGTTTATTGGGTTGGCAGCAGAAGTGACACACATCTCAAGACTTGGACAAATAAAACCAAAAGTATCCATGTTTGCTTTAGTAATTTGGGTAAAACACACCTTTAACCAGGTTTCCTGTGGTATATTTACTGTATGTAGTATGTTGATGTCTGTTTCAGCTATTCTTTGCACTCCTGTGAGGAGCACGCCATATTGTGGTGTCCCTCTGTCTGTCCATCCGTCAGTCTGCCTCGTCCGCAACGAACATGTGTTGTGATGCAAATGAGGCCCGCTGCTGCCACGCTATAACACCACTTTTTAATTGAACCTTTTGATCTGTGGCTAATTCCACTAATTAGCTGCACTATTTTCCCAACAGAATGTTTGCCACCGTGCAAGTGTGTGTGTGTGCGCGCGCTTGCGTGTGTTTGTGTGCCAGTCCTCCTTTTGCTAACTACCCACCAAACCAATTGCCGGCTGGCATTTAAAAGGGCTTCCAAAAAAAGCAAATCTCCGCTCTTTATCCGAGGCGCAGAAACAGACAGGTGCGCTGTTAAAGGTAATAATGTTACATAAAAAAAGCACAGATGCTCATTATGCAGGCACACAAGGCAAATGAGCAGTAAGTGTTTTATGCGCCTGTATAGTTTTACACCGGTGTTGTACTCTCATCGGCTCCGAGTGTGGAAGCTACTGAACGAGAGGTGTTTGTGACTCTGTGCTGATATAAATGCAGCTGCAGTCTGTTACTAAATGCAGTTTATATACTCAGTGGTAATGTGATGATTAGTGTTAATTTGTGCCTCTGCGAAGTAAATTATGTTTCTGTGATATATATTTATGTGTATCACAGAAACACACACACACACACACACACACACACACACACACACACACACACACACACACACACACACACACACACACACAAACAGCTTTGAAATGTATAAACACAAGCACTTCATCATTTACATAAAGGTCAGGCTACTGCATTAGCAAACGAGAAAAAATCCAACGTAATCCACCGCATATCTTTGAGTATCATCTCACCTTGGCTAAGGTGGCTATGAGAAATTTGCAGTTTGCCAGTTCACATAATTCAACAGCTGCAGTCACCAAGATTCACAGCACATTGGAGACGCACTGTAATGGCAAAAACTTACACATGTGTCAAACAACTCCTGCAGGTAGCCTATTTAGCTAGTTTAACCTATTATTAATAATATTGGATTAGAGATGAAATGATTGGTTTCATTTATTGCTTTTTATTTTTAGACTGATAGCTGGGAAAAAAACAAGCAACATGAAGAGTTCACTCACAATTTTCTGACATCTTATAAATTAATTGAATAATTAATAAATAATTTAAGTGGCAGATGAATCAATTATGCAAATAGGACCATGACTCTGCAGTCCATTGTAACTGCTGGAAATTTTCGGTTGAGTATTCCCTTAATGATGTTATCTTCTGCTCCTTTCACATTGTTAAACAAATGTCCACCGTATAAATCAGCCCTTCATAAAGCACAAAATTTACTTTTTCATTTGCAACTTCGAGTGGAAGCACCACCAGAGGCTCGGTTGAAAACTAAGTGCACAAAGTTTCCTGCTCCTTTTTACACTCCAGTGAAAGCTTTCATTACATTAAAATTAAGTGTGATTTCATCTACAAGAATCTGACTCACTGTGAGCAAACACTGCATGTCAAAATAATTAATTACTTCATTTCTATTCCCAAAGCAGCAATCAATTTCAAACAAGAAAAAATGGAGGTTATCTCACTTCTACTGTGTGTTTCCACACACACGCGCGCACACACACACACACACACACACACACACACACACACACACACACACACACACACACACACACACAATCCTCCTGCTTTCTTCTCCATTGTTGCAGATTCTCTGTGAATCTCCAAAGCTGTCTTGATAACTAGGGACCCCCGCCGCCTCCCTCCCGTAGATAGCCGATTACCGCAGCCCTCCCACTGATAAAACTGGGGCCTTGCAACGCCATCTCTCCTTACAAAGCTTCGTTAGCGCTTTCCTCCCTCCTCCCTTTCTACTTGATTTACCTGCAGGATGGCAATAGCACCATGCTCCAGATAGAAAACTCTGACGTAAGCTGCTGTGAGTTTTCACTCTGAGGAGGGCGCTTCTTTTGCAGGAATATAAATCAGAGGGAAAATGTGGAAGAAAACAAATCAAGGCAGCTCTCAGAGGTGATAAAAGGCCTTCATTAAGTTCAAATGTTAAACTGTTGTGTGGCAGAAATTTAACACCCTCATAATGTTTCCCTAGAAGAGTTGCCTTTGACTCTTTTTCCATCTTCCCCATTTGCCTTGAATGAGGGTTTATGTGGTCTCCTGCGGCATGTATACGGTTGAAGGAGCTGCCGAGTTGAACTTGTTCGTCAGGGGAATGAAGGAGCATGAATGTGCTTTCTTATATGTTTGATGTCACACAACAAAGAGTGTTTCAGCCTGGAAGCACTGTGCTGCAGAACAGCAACACAGCACTGTTACAAACTTAGAATGCCATGTCAGCTTTCGGCATTGCTGACTTCTCCCTCCCCTCTCCTTCTCCTCTCATGCCAGTCAAAAACTTCCAGGCAGAGAAAATGAGACGGAGAGATGCTGGAGTCAGAAGACAGGGCTGAGAGCAAAAAAAAAAGAGAGAGGAGAGTGAGTGACAGCTTGCAGCCTGTCCATCCCACGCCAGCCGAGGCAGGACTGCATCCACTGCCACTCCTGCCAGACACACATGTACACAGTCTGTTTGCATGCACTTCAATCACTCCTCTAAACAAGAACCAACGCATGATTACAATCTCAAAAGTGGCAGCAACACTCAAGACAACAATTGATTATGTCTGCTTTCCTCGTTGCACTTAAGAAATCACTTGAAAAGTAGCAGCGACGACTGTTTGGCCACTCGCGATGCAAATCTACTATTTTGTGTTGTTGTTGTTGTTGTTGTTGTTGTTGTTGTTGTTGTTGTTGTTGGCTCAAGAACAGAAACCAGACTGGGAACAACAATCAGTGCAAAATCAGTAATTTTAGCCAAGCAATGTGATTGGTCAGATACATGGTGTGCTCATTTACATAATTACCATAAAGCTTGCAAGCCTTTAATATTGATTACTATATCAAATCTCATTGTATTGGATGAGTCAATACTTGGGAAAATAAGCTCACACACAGTTCTATAAAAGCCCTAACAGTCATACTATGTAGGGTTAGACATATTGGTTTGCCATTTTATCTAGCAGACATTGGCCTTTTATTAAATATCAGATATCAGCCAGTCAGTGTCCTCTATCACAGTTATGATGGATGTTCTTCCCTAACCACAGCTGCATTAAAAAAGGTCTGTAAAAGCTGCAATGCGGGTTTATTTTCATTGCCATTCTATTTTAGTTTTACAGTCCATATTTTAGTTCATTTTAGTTTTCACTGAAAGGCAAGTGTGCTGGTTCACCTTGGCTGAAGGAACTGCCAAGCTATGAAATATAAATTCATTAGCTCAGGTTGAAAAACCGATTGAACAGTTGTACAATGGCGTAAATGTTGTTTTCAGGGCTGTTCCACCCACTTTCATTGTCATTCTTTGAAAGTATCAGCATCTACTGTGTACATGTATCCCTATCTACAGAGTATGAGACTCTAAAAAGGCCAAGTAAACAAGAGTGTAATACACTAATGAAGTTTTCTTGGATAAATGTCTTGTCACAGTTGGAGGTCGGAATTTCCCTGCTGAAATTTCCCACTTCCAGCCTCAAAGCGATCAAGGTGCATAACGCCAAACGTGAACGGAAAACATGGCTGACCGTGACTAACTGAATTTTTTGTGTGTAAGTGAACACACACTTGAACCCTCAGTTGTGTCCTTGGTGTTAATTAAAAAGATGGCCATTTTAATGAAAACTAGTGATGCTGATGAATGAGGGATGCTGCCATTTTTGTGTGACAAAAGCCAGCCAGCTTGCCTCTAGTTGAAGTCGGGGTGGATTTGCTCTGAGTTTGCAAGTAGGAACTCCAACTTTGAGTGGCGTTCCATAGTACTTTTTCTAGTTGGAGGTTGAATATCTTCGTGTCCTGAGTTGTCTGGAACGCAGCATACCAACACAGGATGTGATGTCACAGGTTTGAAGTAGGTAATCTGGAAACACTGAGCAGTGGGATCGCAGAACAGTGTATAAGAGAGAGGTATCAGTGTGGCTGTAGGATCAATGCCAACGTTTCTATTGGTTGACTGGGCACATCGAACTTTTTAAAAAGGTGAACTTTGCAGGGGAAACGGAGCTCACACCAAAACGAGACATGAACTCTAGGCTTCAGGTACATCAGCAATCTCTGAGACACAGAGGGAAGGGACATGGGAAACTTAGGAGGCTTTCACACCTAATTCATTTGGTCCGGACTTTCGGACTTTTCAGTTTTATCCGAACCAAAATTACAGGTGTGAAACCTCCCACGGACAACGGTCCGGACTAAAAGGAAGAAGTTTGGTAAAACACAAAGTAGTGTCTTGGTCCGGATTAAATTGAACCATGGTTCGGTTCGCTTCTAGTGTGAAAATATTTTTGGGACTTTAAGACTATTGACAGGAAGTTCCTGTGTAAACCGGAAGCAAACAAATGCATGGATAAATGCATTGGAATATAGACACAATTAGCCTATAATAACCCATGACAGCTCATCTTTTGAAACAGATGGCCACTAAGGACTCACCTCTTTGGTTACTCCTGCTTTCCTGCCAATGGCGACGATAATGTCTACAATGTTATCGAATTTGAACTAGCCTCGAGTATAGTTGGTGCTGCAGGTAGTAATGCCATAATAATACCAATAAAGTGGCAAAGATATGCTTATGTTTAATCCTCATTCATCCATTCTTGTGAAAGATTTTTTTTTTGAGGAAAAGTTCATTACAACAACAAAAATGCAAAGGATCCAATTGATCAAATACATCTTACATTGCCAGAAGCTCAAAATTAAATTCAGTTCTTCCAGAATATTGGGTCTTTTGTTCACCTGTGTTCTATTGAGGTGCAACAGTGTTTCAATTGAAGTGAAGCAGAGTTTGGATCTAGTACATTTCGATTTGTGGATGTAGAACCTCCCATGATGAGGAGCTGCACAATATACTTCCAATTGTCCAGACCATGACGTACAAAATATAACATGACACTCTTGTCAAAGCTACATGTGGAACTGACAACACAACGACGTCAGACGCATGTCCGTTTACAAACCAATCGATGTCAAGTACAGGGAGATGCAGCCCACTATAGATGATGACATTGATGCAGGTCTGTCATGTAAAGTACTTTAGTGCGCTTGCATAATTGTAGTGTGAAACCAAACTAACTGAATGTATCAAATGTATAAAAACATGGACTTTGGTTCGGACCTTGGTGCAGACTTTCAGTTGTGAAAGGGCCCTTAGTTTCATTAAGTACACAATTGTATGTGAACACCTGAACGTTACACAAGTATTTCCAAAGATGAATTGGCTACAGTGCGTGTTTGCTAATGAAATAAACGTGATATTTTTGTTGCCTGTTATCAGCAAGATAAAACAGCAGTTGTGGAATGTAGGCTAACATAAGGTCAATATGAGAATGTCCAGGAACTAAAAAGTTGACCATTACTTATCAGTGTCATGTTGAGATTAGAGTAGATCAGGATAATTAATCACAAAAGCTTAGCAGAGCTTAAAGTCTGTTACAGCAGTCAAATCTAAGAGGAGAGTTTGGGCGTGCATTTGAGTCAAAATACAGATGACCTGCTCCCTCCCTGTTCTGAACAAGACCTGCCTTAGGTTAGCCCTCCAAACACACAACACACATGCACACACACACACACACACACACACATACAAGTCTGCCTAGGGCATGTACACACCTGCAGATGCACACACATGCATTCACAGACTACACTGCTCCTCGCACATGCACGCCTATGTGCACACATGCTAATGTACGCTAGTCACACACACACACGCACAGCTGATGCCATTTGGGAGCAGTGGCCTTGAGACGCAGCGCTCTAATTAAGTAAATGAGAGAATCGGAAAGGCAGATGGTGGGAGAGAAAGAAAAGGCAAATAGCCACACTTCCTCCTCTTTCTGTCTGGGCAGCCCCCAGGGCTGCAACTGTTTCCCTTCCTCTCACCTCTGCCTTTTTTTTTTGTCTTTTTTTTTTTTTAACTTCTGCTTGCTTGCCTTTTTTTTCAGGTAATTCACTGAGGAAGAACCCACATCACGCTCGCTTTCTTGTTGTCAAGATCTCTTAGTCTGTTCTCCATGTTATCTCTCTGTTTCTCTCCCTCTCTACCCTCGTTTCTCTGTCTCTACTAACGGATGTGTGTGTATGTGTGTGTGTGTGTGTGTGTGTGTGTGTGTGTGTGTGCGCGCCCATGTCATATGCCCTGCAGGTAGATATCACGTCACCGAAAGGAAATGGAAACTCCCTGTATGAAGGGAAATGAAATATGACTGGCTGAGTGAGTGTCCGTCTATTTAATATGTTTCTATGTAGGACAAACTGCATACACTTCCCCTTACACTTTTTCATGTCAGTGTATTTTCTGTGGCGCTTAGCCTGACGGTGTGTGTGTGAAGATCCCCCTAATCAGTATGGTGAAACAAAAGGATGAGATGCATCATTTCTCCAAGCTTTAAGATTTGGGTGATAACATGCTTTGTGAATACTGCAAATCCACAGAAATCCCAAGAAAGACAACAAATTATATCAACCTGCTTATCAAATACTGACTGATGAGCAGGGTCTCATTTTATACCTAACTGGATTTATAGTGTTTCCTCGACTGGAAAAACCTCTAAAAAGCAGTCTATAATCCAGCACAAAAAGCTATGACAGACCACAACAATGAGTTTTGTGAGTGAACCTGTTTGTATGCCCCACTGCCCCGCGGTTGAAACATGATTTCAAGGGAGTGAAAGCCTTTTGAGAATTTCATTTTCAACCGGAACACGGGCTCGCAGAGGGCAGCAGCGTGACGGTATGAAGCGCCCATCTGTAACGCCGGACGCTGAAACCACGTGTGTTTCGTCTCTATCTGTCCCTGCATTTATCTCTGGCTTTATAAATGTCTGTCTTTCATACTCGCTGTGTCTCTTCTGTTAGGAGTTTCTCACAGTGCTTATCTGCAGGAAAACACATGAATACATGCAGCCACTCTGGAATTTAATGGACTTGGAGTGAACCTGGGATGCAGCAACGTTGAGTCTCAACTCTTAATTTAATAATCTATTTGGTTTTATTTGAATCAAATTCCCTTGATGGTTATGTTATATTATATTTTCTCTCTTGTTTTTTCTCATATGTCTTAACTTATAAATTACAGTCCAGGTCTTCATGTGAATAATAACGTGAATAATCTAATTGTCAATCGTCAGAAATGTCAACATGAATAAAGCACAAATGCCAAACATACACAGATTCCAGCTTCACAGTGAGGATTTGCTGCTTTTCTTTATATTCTCATAAATTGTAAATTTTCACTTTTTATTTCAACGCAAACCAAGCTGTTTTTGTGTACAAACCTAACCAAAGCATAACCATAGGAGAGCCAGATCAGAGACCTTTTTAAAAAAATTTTTTTAACAAGTTGGAAGGCACAGACAAATGGCCATGATAAAAGGTAGTTTTACACACAATAGGCGCTTTTACATTGCCTTATATTGTGGGAGTACTGCGCCAATATGCCGGCTCGCTCTGCTGTATGAAAGGTAAAGAGTCACAAAGGGGGGTCAGATTTGATCCACCTCAGAGCCGGGAATGTTGGAGGTAACAGAGCAGGAACTATGTACGTATGAAAAGCCACAGCTTTGCTGGAACAGGTGTGACGTTACAACGCTGTTGCGTTACACATCACAGTTTTTTTGTTATTTTAACGGTCAAAGCCAGAAAGGCAGATCAATATATGAAAGCACACACGATTGGGGTATAATGTTTTTATTCAGTATGAACGAGCAAATGTGGCATATTGGTGGATATTCTTTCCGCATTTCCGTATTGCGGGATCTCTGTGTAAAAGCAGCTATTTTTTAACCTTGACTAAGAGCTTTGAGTTGCCTATAAATAACCATAAAATGGCAGTGATGAAAATGAAAATTTTAAACTACATGCACAATGATTGGTCAAATTAGTAGCCTTATTATAAGACCTTTTTTCTATTCCTTTATGTGGCGTACCCTTATACCGTCTGGCAGTAAGGACATTCCATATTTGTAATCTTTTTACCTGTTCTTTGATTATACAAATCCAAATTTACATCATACATTTTACATTTGAGAACCTTGACATTATTTGTTAAATGAAAATATATTTTTGTAGAAAAACATTTTCTATGTTCTATGTCTATTTTTTATGTTTTTTTGTACTCAGGTAGCATATTGGCACTACTACTGTATATGTTATTCACACCTTGGTTGTGAGGAGCGGATACTGTATTTCATTTTTAATAAATGAATTATGTTGAGTGAATTGGATGTTATGTAGATAGATATGTTCAGTATGAGCGTTTTGTTTTGGCAGGGAAAAGTTTGTGCATAATCCAGTTGGCAATACCCTACAAACCAATATATATTTGCCAAGGCAAATTTTTTTTATTTTTTTTATTTTAAAGACACATGGTTGAAAATAAAACAAATACACACAAATACAGTATTTGTTCTCCATCTTTTCTTGTCTACAGGTACAACCAACACATGTGACCCCATTAGCATTATCCATGGAGACGAGACAAAACAAGGCTGCATGTGCGTGTGTGTTTGTGTGTGTGTGTGTGTGTGTGTGTGATGATGATGCATCCCACACACACACATCCCAAAATTAGATCTTGACACACTTCACAATCACACAATAGATACTTGACAAACAACACTACTTCACAACTTGGCGCACACACACTCACACACATGCACAATGAGTGCCTTTGAGGCCCAGGCTGATTAATTGGAGCGTTCAGGAGCTGTGATAGCTGTACTCCTCAGAGACAACACAATGTCTCTCTCACTCCACCTTAACCTCTGCTGGACACACACACACACACACACACACACACACACGTCATCTCTTTCATTCTCTGCTGAATCTAGACCACCTCGCTCGCTTTCTCTCTCTGTCTCAGTCTCCCATCTTGCAAATGACCCACCATCAGCTCGCTTTCACCTTGCCATGAGCGATAGCATTCTGCTGGGGAGCAACTGGTTAAGGTACGACGCAAGGGAGCACTCAGGTGTGAGAGTGTGTGTGTGTGTGTGTGTGTATGTGTGTGAGAGCACCCGGGAGTGTGTGTTTTTTGCCTCTTAGCTGCAGACAAATTAATGAACCACTGCACAAAACCATAGAAATGCACAAACAGATTCTTATAAGTGCACTCTTTCTAGCGCTCTCTCATCTTTCTTGCCGCTGAGGGTGACTCACCTTCACACACACACAAAATGACACTAAAGCTTGGCCAAGGTTTTCTCCTCCACGAGTTTTATGTACCTTTAAAACAAGCCGAAGGAGCAGCCATATTTCTGCTGGACTGCAAGGTGACTTCAGAGACACAAAAAGGGAGGGCGGGGGGGCTAATAAGGATAAGAAGAACAAGTGGCAGTAGAGGAAGAGTCTCCACCTCTGGTCAAGGTATTGTTCCACATTGACCGACCCACAATCCCTCGCTCTCTCTTTTCATTGTCTTCCCTTCTTCTTCTTTCCATCTCTTTTACCATGGCTTTGTCTCGCTTTGTCATCCCTCGCTCTCCAAAACACACTCTCCTCCACTCGCGCACACACTTCCACCTTTCCTTCCTCCCTCTCTCTCTCTCTCTCTCTCACTCAATTCTCTCCCTCCCCAGTCAGCTGTCACGGCTGCCACTTTCTTGCGCCCACTCATTTATTACAGGTCACCATCGCAGAAAGGGCTGTTTTAAAAAAAAAAAGGACAACATGCCCCATCTGAGCACACGCGCGCACACACGGACACGCACGCACGCACGCACACGCACACACTAATTCTGGAACTAATTCGTACTCTTATTTGAATTTATGTGTTCTTTTTATCAGTAAAATATTTAAAGTGTCATCAGTTTTTACAGCCAACTTGGCATTTTTTAATGTTTATGACAATTTAGCAAAATACACCATACAAATGGTTGCAAAGGATTGCATTTTCTTGAAGACCCCACTCCATATTCAAGTCATTTGTGCATTTATAGACACAGAGAAAAACTGTGAAAGGACTGACACATGTAAAGACCGTAAAGGCATTAGTAAGCAGTAGTAATAGTAGTCTACTTTCATTACTTTGCCCTTGACAGAGAACACAGCATGTTTCCATGGTTCGAACACAGTTTTAATCTTGTACAATTAGTTGAACGTGATTCTAGGATAGCGATGCTCTGGATCTGGGTTTGTGTCCTTAAATAGTAAGTGCCATCTCACCGATGTTACATTTTAATCCTGGTAAACGTAGCCTTTCTCTGAGATGACGACAACTGGAAAAATACAATAATCTCTTGTTTTCTTTTGGGGGGTGTTTTTGTTGTTGTTGTTGTTGTTGTTGTGGGCAAATATTCAGTAGAAGAATTAAAGCAGCAAGATACAGACTCTGGCAGAAATAGCCTAATAGACACAAAGGCGCACATGCCTAAGCATACAGAGTATCAATCACACACACTCACACATGCACACACACAAAGTAATACACGCTCACACAGTGCCAGGCAGATTAAGGCCCTGATTAAGGCGGATGTCACATAAAAGTCTTGGAACAGTAAATATCCTTAATTTGTAGTGTAATTAAACAGATTAGCTGCCGTGAATATCTTAACAGGGATTAGTTTGCACACAATACACCAGGCGGGCTTGACTGCACACACAAACACGAAACACACACACACACACACACACAGACACACACAGGGAGGGAGTAAACTAATGAAAAACATCCAAAATAGCTTGGATTTTAACTACCGTGAGATGCAACTGCAAGACAGACGAGTTGTTGTGTACAAATGTGTGTTTGAGTATGTGCTGTGACAACACACAAGAAGAAGGGAGACAATGCAAATCTACAGGTCTGGGTTGAATTGCCAGATCGACGCACACAGATGAGGGATTAGAGACCAGTGATCATTTCTCCTTTCACAGACTTTCGTTAAAACGCCAGGCTTTGTCAAGGTTACAGGGGGGAAAAAAAATTCTATTGTGATTCTAATGCCCTCTATTGTGCTGCGCTGAGAGGCAGAGCAGAAAGCAAGGGAAGCATGTGAAAGACCAAAGGAACTAAAAGAAAACGCTCAGACTCGTTGTGAAAGGCCGAGTCGATGGCACTTGATCCTGCTTCGCCAAAGAAGTGCTGCCAATCAAAGGAAGCCGAAACACTGTCCCACTTCCTGTCATGGCCTCGTGCCAGCACCGCACTGCACGTGTCAATTCAATGCCAACACTTGTATACATAAGATGCACAGATACATAAATGGATATATACATATCTGACAAGGTAGATCAAGCCTCAACTCAAAACCATAACCCTTGTTGGCAGCTCAACACTGGCGCCGTACCTTTCAATCAGTGCAGCCAGACACCGGCATGTTCGCACAGTATTCCCGAAAAAAGACAGAGTGACAGCGGCTATAGACAGGTAGGGAGACAGCTTCACACAACATGGTGGTAAATCCCACTGCAACGTTACAGTAATATTTTTATCAACTTGAGATTGAACTAATCCATGCTTGTTACATGGTAACATAACAGTGACTGCATTTACCAACGTGCTACATCGTCGTTAGCTCGCCTGTCTACTTTTCAGTAACTAACTTTATTATCTGTGTATCTTATCTTTCAGGCTCAACAATGTCAGCACAGCTAAATGTATTGGATAATAATGAAACGGCTAGTGAGCTGGACTGAATATTATAACAAGATTGCGTCACACTTTATAATAATAAGACTGCAGTAAGTAACTTTACTGTAGTGTTAGTGGGTGGCTCTTCCTCTGTGTTGTTGTGACCGTTTTGTTGCAGTGTTGTATATTATGTGGGTCACGTTAGTTATAACAACTGAGAGGTGGAGAAGCTGTGTACCTATTGGTAAAACCACAATAAATCTAAATTGAAACAGCGGTAGGTTGGAGCTAAGTAGCATTAGCTGGCTGCTCGTGGCTGCATTATGGGATAGTAAACAAATCGCTCCACATTTGCTTGTTACCATTACATCATTTCT
>NC_060150.1:15132886-15137119 GCF_021292245.1 Micropterus dolomieu | reverse complement strand
CTTGAGATTGAACTAATCCATGCTTGTTACATGGTAACATAACAGTGACTGCATTTACCAACGTGCTACATCGTCGTTAGCTCGCCTGTCTACTTTTCAGTAACTAACTTTATTATCTGTGTATCTTATCTTTCAGGCTCAACAATGTCAGCACAGCTAAATGTATTGGATAATAATGAAACGGCTAGTGAGCTGGACTGAATATTATAACAAGATTGCGTCACACTTTATAATAATAAGACTGCAGTAAGTAACTTTACTGTAGTGTTAGTGGGTGGCTCTTCCTCTGTGTTGTTGTGACCGTTTTGTTGCAGTGTTGTATATTATGTGGGTCACGTTAGTTATAACAACTGAGAGGTGGAGAAGCTGTGTACCTATTGGTAAAACCACAATAAATCTAAATTGAAACAGCGGTAGGTTGGAGCTAAGTAGCATTAGCTGGCTGCTCGTGGCTGCATTATGGGATAGTAAACAAATCGCTCCACATTTGCTTGTTACCATTACATCATTTCTTGCAGGCTAAATCAACACTTTGACATAATACCAGCGGTACACAGGAAAGTAACATGGGTTGCGTTAGTTTGTGAAGTAATATGGAAAGCGATACAACTTTGCACTGGATAACATTAGCAACTGCTCAGCATTAGCCGGCGAGCTAACGTGACTTTCTCTGTGTTTCTCCAGCTTTACTAATGCTCACTTTGTTTTTAATCGACATCCTCTGAATCTGTTTGGTCTGATGAGCTTCAGCACAAACCTTTATTGTTGATTTTATCCTTACGTGAAGTCTGTGTTTTGCTGTGAGACGCTTATTTTAATGTGTTAGTGTTAGCATGTCGTTAGCTGCGGTGTTGTCGCTGTAGTCTTGAGAGAGGCTCGGGAGCGCATTCAGGGCTGAATCCGACCCAGTGTCCTCACATTAAAAGCAGAATAGTGGCTGATGCGAGCAAGAGAGAAAACAGGTGTGTGCTTCATTTCTGAGTGAGTTTTGAGCCTATTAACAATAAGCCAATGAAAAATTGATTAATTAAAATCAAAAACTTACATATAGCCCCTTTAAGGGTGCACTTATGAATATTCTTTTTAATTCATAATGGGTCAAATGACTAGGCTTTAAGCAATCCTCTCCACAGAGACTTATCACCCACATCTTAAGTTTCTCTTAGCACTACGGAGCATATTAGCATCTTTTAGCTAACAGTTTTGGTTTTAAGGCCAGTAACATTGCTGTTTTGTTTTACTCTTACCTTTGAACCAGGCACCTGTTCTTCAGCAAAACTCTAATAAACCAACTGTCCGCAACCTACGCAGCACCAAACCTTAGAAAGACAAAGTTAGCAGGCTATAGCTGGTGAAAGCAGCTAAAAATTTAGCTAGCAGCTAAAGAGCCAGATTTTCCCCCTACTGTTTGGTGGAGACCAAAAACAGAGCTTAAAGGAGTATGAATATTGGACTTGCATTCACCAGGTGGAGAAACACGACTCCAAATGAATGCTAATGTGTCCTCTGGATATTTAGAGAAGGTTCCGTTGACTAACACGTAAGCCATAAACATTTAAGATCACTAATGTCAATGGTGTGCTAACAGCTTGTCATGCCAAAGAATATTATGAATTAAGGTAGCTATAGCCTACAGTATAATTTATGTACAATTAATTATAATTTAATAATAATTAAATTGGCTGTAACAGCAGGCCTACATGGCCATTTATGTAACTGAGTTGCACTCTTAATGTACAGTCTATTGCTGGGCACAATCATTGTGCAGTATACATCCCATAAATTGCATTTTAAGATTTAATACGGTCTTATTTTTTGTCTCTGTTTTGAATAATGCTATCTCTTCATGATGACACTTTAGCATTAATAGTGTTGAATAAGATTGTCTACATTAAAAATGCTTTGAGCTGCACTCAAACAATGATTAAATGAATGCAGAAGAAAAGTAAAATGAATATTTTTTTTTTTTTTTTTACATCAACATCAATATAAAAAAGTGTCCCTACATATTCAAGGTTCACTGTTAACTGAATTCTGATCAGACACACTTTGAAAGGTCAGGAGCAAGTGGGGTTAAGAGTTAAAATAAATGTGCTACAATGCCTTATGTCTGTATGTGTAGCATCATCACTGGAAAAAATAAGTCATAAAAGTGGTCAAAGTACTTTTTCTACATTTAATTGCCTTGTATTATTCATCCTAATTTACATAAAATGATTAAAACACATTAAGAAATTAGAATTTGTATGACAACCACTTATCATTAATGTTTTTGGTAACTTTAGCCTGTCATCATTACAGAACATCTGTCACATCTAGTTCAAAATAGTCCTCTTAACTCTAAAGATCTATGAAACTGCCAACTCTCATTCAATTAAAAATTAATTAGTATTTAGCTTTAGATGTGCAACAAATATTCTCACTTTTTAGGTAATAGAAATTACGCATTTTAAAAAAGGGAAGCACAAAGAGACAATCGGTTCTGTTCTCTAAAATCCTTAAAACTTGACCAATGTGGTTATAAGCAAAGGTCTTTACGCACAATCAGGTTCATAACCTCTCTCCAAAGGGTTTTAAGCTCACAAATGTAGAAATACACACACAGAGCAACATACTGTATATGTGTGCAGGCATGCAAATGACAGTTTGAGATGTGTAAGGAACTGCTGACAGCATGTTGTCAATGAAACAAATTGGGTATCATAATTAAAGGAGGAAAAATGAGCTGTTTTCTTCTCCCTGTGTGCTCAGTGACAGCCTCACACACACGGCTAATGAAAGACAGAGGGAGGAGTGTGCGTGTGTGTGTGTATATATGCAGATATGTGTGTGGGAGAAGCGGAGGGAGAGAGGAAGGGATGAAGGCTAGGAAATAAAAAGCTGTTTTCAAAAAAAAAAAAGAGGAAAATGCAGAGGCAATGAAAGATTAAGCAGAGCAGGGAAATAAAACTGAAACACAATGGAGATGTTAATGGATGAGAACAAGAGGGAGACAAGGTGTGTGTGAGGGGGAGAGAAGCAGACATGCGGAAGTAAAGAAAAGGAAAAGAGATGACAAATGTGTGAGAAAGAAATTGGAAGAGAGCTAATGAAATAAAAGTCCAAGTAAAGAAGGGTTCTAATACAAGAAGAGAAACTCTGAAGTGGTGTGAGCCAAACCATACTGCTAGGCAAGATCTGTGTGTGTGTGTGTGTGTGTGTGTGTGTGTGTGTGTGTTAGTTATGTGTTTGTGTAGGAAGCCCCTCAGACGCAGGATGGAGGCATTTGTCTCTGAGTGGAATTACAAGTGGCGGGCCGAACAAACCCTCCAGTGGTCTAGAAGAAACAGAAGAGGACAAAAAAAAGAGATTCCGCTGTCTTTCCTGTCCTTTCTTTTCCTGCGCTATGCCTCGCTTACACTGTGTATATGTGTGTGTGTGTGTGTGTGTGTGTGTGTGTGTTGTGAGAGAGAGAGAGAGTGAGCGAGAGATGAGAACAACACAGACTTGTACTTAAAGCAAACAATGAGGCAGCATAAAGCTGCCTCACACTTAAAAACCATTAAACAAGGCTTCCGCTGCCGCTTCACCCATGAACTTACATGACTTTGTGTGTGTGTTTGCTTCCATGCGTGTGTGGGAGAGATATAAAGACTTAGAAGAGAAAAGGCAGAATCAGCTTGCAAAAAGAAATTAAAAGAAGGCATGTAGATTTGAGGGTGTTAAAGTAAATCCCTGTGCATGGGTGCACTGTTTTTTCTGTGTGGGAGTGAGATCTCAGTCCTCCTGAAAGGGGACATCTGTGCCAGGCTTCCACCCTCCGACTAGCCAATCTAACTCACACTAGGAGTTGGCGCCGGACACCTCAGCACAACCAAAGCCAACCCTGCTCATCATTAGGCAGCAAAGGCACAGGGGGTTCAAAAGTCTGTCCTGCCAAACACACAAACACAGCGCCAGAGACGGAGAGGGACTGAGAAGCTTCGGGATGATTACAGAGGCCAATAAAGCCGCTCTTTTGCACCCAAGCCTTGGATGTTTTCCTTCCCATGCTGTGCAGTTGTGATTCCGCATGTAAATATTTGGGCGGTTCGCAAACTCGCAGAACAGAAGCTCATCTGTACAGCTGGCTGCAAACAAAATGTCAGCAAGCAGGCTCGTGACGTCGGCGGATTGCTTTCGAATGCATGGGAAGAGAAAAGCAGGAGACAAAAAGACACCGCCCCCCCCCCCCCCCCCCCCCCCCCCCCCCCC
>NC_060150.1:15088246-15132866 GCF_021292245.1 Micropterus dolomieu | reverse complement strand
AAAACCCCCCCCCCCCCCCCCCCCGCCGCCGCCTCTATCAGAGAGGAAACAGCATCATCTTTGTTTGGACCCGTGAAGATAATCTGAGTGCTGATTCAGACTAGTAGTGTACTGCTGTCTCAGGCCTTCAGAGTTCCATCACCCCCCCCCACAAGCATCCCATAGTTGTGACAGAGGGAGCAAATAACAGCGCACACCTCAATGTCACCCTCACTGAACTGTAATATCACTGTACTGCAATATACTGTACAATTATTATTATTTGGTGCTGCCATATTTTATTCCCCTTCTCTCTGGCTCTTTCTCTTCCACCAGAAGACACCGACAAATGCAGAGGAACCATGCAGATTTCCATCAGCCCGTCAGAAGCGATCACAGCATATTTGACTAACATCCAGCCGAAGCCTGGCACGGGTTAAGCCTGGCAGATATCAAGTTATGATAGCAATGTTGACTAATTTAGAGCAAGATTGAATTCCTTCACCCCCCCCCCATCTCTCATGCTGTCAAATAAAGGGCTCGTGGTCTAGACTGATGCTATCAAAAAAAGCTTAATTAGCTTGTAATAAATTCTCATTTCAGTCAGTCTTCTACAAAGCCTCGGCCAGCTCCGTGGCACCGTGTGTGCCAGCTGACAGACGCCCAGTAATTTGATACTGGCATTCAGCGGGTTTCCTTTCCACCGCCCCCTTCTCCCCCGGCCATTTCACAGGAGAGTACGTCTTTAAATGTCACCCAAATACACACACGCACGTGCAAATGCAGCATTTGTCATAGACACTCAAGAGCCGGAGCGATTTAAATGTTTGAGGCATTTGTTTCGGCAAGCAGAGGAGCAGACAGCTACATAGAGGATGGTGAAATGTCTGATGTGAGCTTCATTTAAAAAGGTGCAAAATGTGAGAATGTTTGTGTCTTTTTAGCCTAAATCAAAAACAGAGAAGAGGATCCCATCCTCACAAGTCAAATACCAAAGACTCCCCCTGTCAGGCTCTGCAGAGAAATCAGTTGTTCAAGAGAATAGCATCATCTTTGATTTGGCATTTTGTTGAGTTCTTCTCAAGACGTTGAAAGCAAATCAAACAGACTCCCGAACTACTCACTGTCCACAGAAAGCTGGATTTAACCCAAGACAACTGCAGTCTCTCACCACTACAAAGACCAAGGACTGAGCAAGTTCATTCTTGACCTTTGAAACGGTACTTTGCAAAATTGTACCAGCATTGTTCCAGAGCTTTCAACTGCATCTCAAGGTCTTCCTCAGTGGATGGAGATGCAAGAGAAGAATTCATGCATCACCTTGGGCTGTGAGAATTTACAATGGGCAGTTCTCACTACTTTCTCAATGATTAACTGAGAAAATAATTGTCAGATTATTCAATAATGATAATAGTCATTAGCTGCACCCCTAACCCCGCTATCCTACTGAAAGCATTACAACCAATAAGTCAGTCAGTCAACTTCCCTCAGACCTGAGTGATCAGGGGGATTTTGCTGAGAAAATTTGGTTTAATTGTTCCAATTGTTTGTGTTGTTTCACCTTCCAAGAGTTTAATGAACAAAACCTGTCAAGTCGGAGACCGAGGAGAACGTTGATTGATCTTAGTTTAAATTATATCTACTAATGAACACATGAACCCATCAGTGGGGCCAATCCTGGACTCTGATTCATTTCCTTTTTTTTATGTTAAATCAAAAATTTAAATTACACGAGTCTGCAGAAGGCCATGTCTCTACAAAGATACACAAAGATCCTTTCACACTGCCAACAATCTGTCAGAATAGAGAACAACATCAATCAAGTCGCCAGTCCATTTTCGGCACACATGTGGCCATACTGTACATCGGGCAAACACACAAACACACATAGTTAAGTGTACACAGCTTGGCAGACGAGCTGACTGGCAGGAATGCAGCAGACATTTGTCTTGCAGCAGGAGCGTCCTGACAGATTCAATCACCATGTTAAACACCACCGAAGTGAACATCTCTAGCCTTGACTTACTTGATATACCCTAATATGATTGATATACGGTGTTGGGTATGAA
Organism: Micropterus dolomieu; assembly: GCF_021292245.1. Taxonomy (NCBI): domain Eukaryota; kingdom Metazoa; phylum Chordata; class Actinopteri; order Centrarchiformes; family Centrarchidae; genus Micropterus; species Micropterus dolomieu. The sequence continues at coordinate 15,130,818 of NC_060150.1, read as the reverse complement.
TTTTTAAAACCACAGTAAGGAGAGGGAGATTAAGTGCAAGAGAGATGAAAGAGTGGCCAGATAGCACACACATATCTACTCACAATACACCCACTAACAACCACACAGACAATGCGCTTCCCAAGAGGCATAGCTCGGATTCCTGTGCAGAATTTGCATCACAAATATTTTGGATGGGAGTGTATGCATAGAGAATAAATAAACCAGTGAGGGTGCCACTTTTCTTCCCCATTCATCCCGCCTGTCACCCATGCATCCGTGCATCCATCCACTCCTGTTTAATAGGCAGCATTCAGCGCCTTCCATCCAAGACCCACACCACCAGGCAGCAGGAGAGTGAGTGTGTGTGCCTGTTGTGTGTGTCTGCTCGGCCTGAGAACCACAAACCACCAGAGGTCGAGCCAAAACTCGACCTGTCCTCAGAGGCGGGAAGAAAAGAATCCTGGAATCCCATTTGAGAAGTTAGACGATGGCCAAATTCAGCTCAATCCATCACATAAATCCATAAACTCTCCAGTGTTCCCACTTTCTAAATGTGCTTCTGCTTTTTTCCCACTTCAACATTCCTTGAGCTTGATTATATCAATTAAGAAGGCAGATTTGGGCATAACTACTGCTTTACCAGCCCAAAATGAAACATAAAATATTACCCTGCAAATAATTATGCGTGAGTGCATCTTATAGTATGATTTTAAGGAGTCATTACACCAAATCACAAACCAAACAGAATACTAGAGAATATATAAGTCATTAATGATCGGTCTGTGAACAAAAGATGAATGAAAAAGTTGAGCAGGACATTTTCTCAACATCAAAGCCTTTAATTAGTATTTGCTTTTATAAACAGGTGGTTAGAGTTTGTTGAAACCCTGCATCACAAACAAAATGTCACACAGCAAGTGGTGAAACCTCAAATGTGGCAGTAGCAAAACTATCTGCAAATATCTTGCAGGGGTGCCAAAGGACAATAACAGGCTAACACATAAATAAAAATATCATTAACGTCAATATATACTGACTATTGGAGGGATTACAATTGCTTATGGGAATATTAAAGGAACATTAAAGTGACTTTCGACTAGGGGTCCCCTCCACAGGGGTCCTAATGATGAAAGGATATATTTTCCCACTGCTTATATAGCCCTCAGTATCTCTGCTACATCTAAATTATTTAAAGACAGTAAGGAATGAAAACAGAGCTCAATTCATATAAATCAGCGCAAATAACCGCGGTCCTCATTCTGTCAATGTCCGCTGAAGGGAATTATATTAAAACGATGGCATTCATTCATGTTAAGGGTATATGAAACGGCAGAGCACGGGGCGCATCTGAGCTGCGCCAACATCAGAGATTCACTGTCATTCAGTGAATTTGGGAAGATATTTGATACTAGATTTTTCTTTACCAAATGATTTATCAAACAGGCACCCGAGCAAAGTGGATTTCGCACAATTTCCGCACAAACGTGTGTCCCTGATAAGCTTAAAAATACAAATAAGAGGTCAGAAAAACAAATATAAAGAGGGTAGTTTGAGATCTTTACGCAGAGCTCGGCACGCTCCCCGAGTCTGCTGAATCTCACAGTTACTGCAGGTGTGAGTCTCAGTGCGATGATTCAAATCAGCGTCAGCGTGGTTGGAGATGAAGTTGTGTTAAGTTTTTTACCCGTAGTGTACAGATAACAACACAGGTGTTAAACTATGACGCCCATTCAGCAAACAAGTACTGCGAAATTATCATTAAATTAAACTCGTATTTACAGATTTATGCCAAAATGGAGAGGTGGGTTTTGGGGTGTTTGGACCCTCACTTAATCCCCTGATTTTGAAGTCTGACCTGGTCATCCAAGCACTCACCTGACTGTGCTGCACTCGATCCGATCACCACCAAAGTGACGAGGACGTAAGCGGGGAACTTCATCTTTTTAAAAAAAGGCTGCTTGTCTTATTAACTCCCGTAACTCACATGTCCAATTAAGATATCCTCGTTTGTCACACACACAAAAATAAACGACAAAAAAAGAAAAACCTCGGAGTCTTCTTGTCTTCTTCGACAACTGGCACAGTTTCCGTGCGTACCCACAACCGGCGCAGTGGAGAGCTTTTACGCAACTCGTTTAGTGTTGTTTGTTTATCAGTTCCTAGACCAGTGTTTAGGTCTGTTTCCACCGCGGATACTCTGAGCCATTTACTCCTCACGCTGCCATCGCGCCGGTGGCTGGGGGGAGAGGGGGATGGAGTGTGTGTGTGTGTGTGTGTGTGTGTGTGTGTGCGAGCAATGTGGGGGGGGGTCTGAACACGCCTCCTTATTGTGATTGACACCTCCTTCGGCCTATTAAACCGGCTATCCAAAAGATTAGGAGGGTTTTGTCTTTTTTTGGAAATCCGCCCACCTCACTTATCACCTCTCCTGATTGGCTATTTGGCTTCTTCGCTGCTGTCAATACACCTGTCAGGAACAGATTTTGTTTTGGTTTCCCAATGGGTGGTGGTGTAGAGTCCAAATTGCTGCCTGTGGGCTTTCTGTGTTGCTGGAAAAACAGGCCTTTTATTATCATATCATGATCATTTAAAGTCATATTCCATTAATTGCTATAAACCTATTACCATTACAGAGCAACACATTCATAATTTGGAGAGTTAAATTCTTATATAGGAACATTAAATATACAAAAGACAGACTAATGTCTAGAAAAGAGGTAGATCATCAGGGACTATTTTACAACTAAAAATAGCATGTGCTTCATTTTTGTTTGGATATTGAAATACAGACTTTCAGTTCCGTTCGAAAAGTCTACTGGTGCCAGCAGGGTCAGCCTCTGCAAATACTGTATCCACCACTAGAAGGCACAGCTTATAAACTTTGATGATGGTAGTCTAATGGGGCTGCTGTGAAGGGAATGGCTCCGGCAGTATACCATTTTCAGGGCCGCTCATTTTACAAGCCAGTGTTCCCTATTCTTCTCTCTGGCTTGGTTTGTGGGCTGATGTCGAGGACAAAAACATATTGATTTGTAATCCATGTAGGGTGAAAACTCGGGCATGAACTGGCTCTATTACCAAAATTACTCCACAGTTTAGGCAGCAAGGGTGAAGAAGATCCCCACAATGCAAAAGAGACAATTCATTTAGTGTCCTCTGCTGCTCTCTAGAGGAATTTATGGAGAATGACTCAATTTTGAAGCTTAGCGGCTGAGGTGAACATTTGGGCTTGTATTTGTCACAAATACTATGATCATACAAATGGGAATTCAACCAAATGGCTAGATGATCACCTTAAAGCCTAGTTCTCATCATTTTTTAATATAAAGTAAAGGCACTGTAGGAAAATTATTTGGGTGGCATTAGAAAAGGGAAAAGTGTACAAATTTTGTGTATGTTTTGGCTGTAAGGATTATTTTTGGAGATCAGTGGAGGGTCATTTAACATTTTGTCATCCTAGATTTATTTTTAATTGTATTCTTCCTTTGTGAAGTTTATTTATATTTATTTTTTATTGTCTCTTTAAAAAATGCCCACAGGTCTTGAATGTCAGAAGTTTAGCCATGTAAAAATTATTGTTCCATTAACATATTAACATATAACATACGTTTCAATGCATTTTCAGTTATTAATGGTGATAATAACTTTACCAATTTGTATTTTGAGATGTTGAGGGGACTTTGTTGCTATTTTCCCTTTACTGAAAAATGTACTAACACTGGGGCAACCATGTAAACCAATGCTAAAATGTGTAAAGGGCCCTTTAATGTCAACAAAATGAACACAAAACAAACCATTATTTGAATGTTTCTTACCCCCAAATCAAGAAAATACCTGGTAATATATTAACTCACGGGAAATAAAGCGGTTGTCAGTCTACACACTACAGTATATTATAAGAGATACACATAAACATTTATTTGAGCTGTGGGATTTGTCTTTCACACATACACAGACGCACACCAGCACAGACAACCTCACTGGGTGGCAGCACAACGCAGAGCAGCCTTGAGAATACTAATGAACGTCAGTCTGTTCCTGCACAAAAATCTGCAGATAAAACATTCAATTAGTGACATTACTGAGCTGCATGTGATTTGCGCTGATACAAGTGTGACAAAATGGGAATTCTGTCTTTGTGTTCTGTAATGGGTCCCTGTGTGAGGCCTAAGTGAGGTTTGATTGGGTGGTTACAGAACAACGGTGCACAGTGAAGAGGGTATTCCAAGTAATGCATTACAAAGAATACATATGTAATGGAGACATGTAGGGATTTAATAAATAAACGTGTAGTAAGTAGTAAATTGCATTAAAATTGTAGATTGTAAACTGTGATAATTGTGCATTTAAAGGCCTATTCTCTAGAAAGTTATAAGTTTATGTACTTTGAGGCGTCTGTTGTAGATACAGAGGCATTCATAGAAAAAAATAAAGTAGCAGTTCTGCAGGGACTCAGTGTTTGAACTAAAAGTGATCTTATCATAGTTTCTTGCAGACTTTTAATCTCTTAGATATTTTCCCTGGGCTGTAATATTCCTGCAGCATTCTCCACTGGGCATGTAGTGTGAATTTATGGGGATATTTTACGGCTAGATACCATGAGATGACTCTTTTAGTCTTGTAATGATTCCCTGGGTTCATTAAGACTGGCACTAATTTTGGTGTGTGACTTTGTTTTGCCCCCTGTGTGCAGCTCCACGCTGGAAGCAGCAGGACAAGGGGATCAGATGACAGGCAGAGCTTCTATGATTAGGGCTGCGGTGAGGGAAGGAGGCTGCCACAGTGGAAGGTCAAGGGGCTTTTTTACACGCAGTTGGTGCCTCCTTGTTGACCGCACACCATGAGTTGTGGTTGATTTATTTTTAACGTTGTGCTGTAGTTCCTGAATCTGTGGCTTTGGCTAGAATACTGGAGGAAGAATGAAATATGTGCAGTTGATCTCCACGGAGTGAGCAGAGTGTGCAAAAGACATCGTGGAGTTGGTATTCAGGATGGCTCTGGAGAGCACGTCGCTCCTGAAAGCTGGGCTTCTGTTGTTTGTGGCAGGTGAGTGTTTGTGTTAGTGAACCGTGTATTGTATTGTATTGTATTGTATTATGCTATCCATTCGTTCATTCGTTCATTTAGATATTACAATGTTCAAACTGTGAAATGCATAAACATGAACAATTTGACTAAACACTGTACCATTAAATTTGGTATGTTTTCAGTCTCAGGCAAGGATAAGGGTTTAGAAAGTATTCAGGTTGTTTACTGGAGTAAAAGTAGCAACATCACTCTGTAAAGATATTCTTTTACAAGTAATAGTACTGCACCAACTTTTACTTAAGTAAAATACTTGAGTATGATAAGTATCCAAAGTAAAAGTATACAGTGTAGAAAACTGGTCATTTTGACTGTCATACAATTAGTTATTATATTATGGGATAATTATTGCTAATGCATTTGGTGGAGTTGACGCTGATTATAACTATTTTATATACTGTTGTGATCTGTAATAATTCATCATATTTTATGAGCTCATCATATATGTTAAATCTTAATTTGTAAAGTAACAAAAGCACACTATTTGCCACTGAAACATAGTGCAGTGTAGGCCTAAAGTAGCATGAAACGTGGATGTTCAACAGGTTATGAGAAAGGCTTACATTTTGCTTTGAAAAGAAGCTTGTAACATGTAGAGAAACATTTTAACGTCAATAATTCTTAGGAGGCATTCAAATATCCAGATTCCTTTGGCAGGTTTTACACTGCTGAGTATAACTCCCAAAAATGTGTCTAATTAAGGACAACATGAGGACCGAAGGTGTTGCTCAGGCACCTTCATACAATACCTTAATACAATAACATGCATCAAGGGAGGACCAGTCTGCAGTAAGATAGGAATCTTACATGGGAGAATGCTTTCAACACTGTGCTCTCTTGACGAGCTTTTGAAAATCCACAGCCACTGGGCTTTACTTTCAGCACTAGATGAATCGGAGAATGTGAAAATTAGGCTCTCATGCTGAGCACCACAGCAGCTGGCTAATCATGAGTGACATCTGAGCTAGTTGGATCATCTCACTTTCATGAGCATCATTTTTAAAATCCATAACTGTTGAGCCCTTCTGCCATTCCAGGACTATGCTCCCTGCCAGACTGATGGCTGTTTCCTATACTCAAAATATGGACAAAACTTTGTCAATAGAGTGTAATCCTCCAGCTAGCAGCGCTGCAGCATCTGTCATGGTTTGCCTTGATTTTCCTGGAAAATGGAATGCGAATGCAATGCTGGTCGGCAGCCAAGTTAGAAGGTATCTTTGAACGCATGAATGTCAGATTTCTCCATGAACAGTTGCCAACAAACAGACAGACAGGTGACACATAACAATCCGTACAACTCTGTGGGCAATAAACGAGGCAGTAGACACAAAATTACCATTCATATGTTCAGTTTGTGCCTGTGTTTGATGCTTTTTCACCTCACTTTAGTGTTTCATTTGAGCACCTCAAGCCTCTGTTTGAAAATGCGTGCTGCTCTAGCAGCGGGGTCTCGGCCATTTTTCTTTCAGTAGCCCCTCTTTTGAAATCCCCGTGTCAACACATTCAGTCTTCCTTTGGATGTGTCAGAGCCTTGAGAGCCAGCTGAGACAGAGCAAACATAATGGGCACACAGTTGGTCCTTATCAGGCCCGCGCAGACTGAGATCCGCCATGTTTCCCAATCGTAACAACAACCTGTTCGTTCCACATGGGCCTTTACCGCCAGCTTAAGGCCCCTCGCCTACTGTACTGCTCAGTGGTGTTACATTCAGTTCAGAGTCCTGCGGGATGGCTGCGGTCTGCTTCCACGTTAAGAGGCTGTTTACACACATCTCTGGAGAAAACAAATGGGGCTGAACTCTGACTGCAAATTAAAATATTTTCTAAGTGAAAGTAACAGCCTAATAGGGAAGAAAGGGTTCCGATAGGAATAACGTTGCCGGGACATGACCTTGTTTGTTGCAGGAACATATTCCTAATAATCAAGAACTGAAAACAGCAGATAATCTCTGTAGTGTTATGTGAAATCTTGTGTATCTTTACAATGATGCAAAACTTTGCTCCCCACTCACCGAAATCAAATGACCACCCAGTTGTAGTCACCTCATATCACCCAAATCCATTCTTCTTCGTGTGTGTACCTTAATTAATACCTTTTGTTTCATTTTCATTTTAGCTCAAGTACTTCCGTCTTCCGTAGTGTCTGGCTGCAACAGGGTTTTCTACGAGGGGATGATCAATGAGCACTGCCTAGCTAAGTTCAAATTGGACATGGGAGCACTGGACCAAGGCCTATGGTGCAGCTGGCGGGACACCATGGAGTGAGTTCACCTACAGCAAAGCCATAAAGATAGGCTCCCAACAGGATCAAAAACAAAAACAAAATCACTGGTCTTTCCTCTTGTTTAGTTTATTCAGAGATCAAGCAACTGACCATTTATGGCAAAAGGATAGTTAGATTTGGCGGGAAAGGCTCTATTCTTTGAGGGAAACTAACTTCTCTTCACAAACACATACATGAACAGTGAATACCAAAAAATAAGCAAAGATTATACATAATCTAAGGTGGCAAATGAAGGTATCAACAGAGTCATAGTGAGGAGAGCCAGGTTTAAAAAGCTTCACTGAACCCCTGCATTAATACGATTGGACGTTCAGTCAGCTGGTAAACCGCCGATGAATGAGCCAGTAAAAGCATGAATCAGCTAATGCCAGTGCAACTTCAGGGCTCTGTCTGAAGTAATACTATGCTTCATTTGATTCCTATTCAGAACATGTAAACACAGTAGTCAGGGAGCCAAATATTGAACCTTATTATATAAATGTTTTCAGGCATTATATCAGTCTGAAACTGTGTTTTTGGCATTTATTGTGAACACACTGTAAAACGCTAAGCATTGTTCCTTTGCAGGGGCACTGACAGGATAGTATTTTTTGCTACAGCTCTATTGGAAGCATATAGGTGAACATCACTGTGCATTAATTGAGTTACACACTCAATGTCACATCTATTTTCCACTGCACAGTGTCCAGTGCAATTCTGTTACTATAGAGTAACATAGAGGGCTCAGTTTAGTAAAACAATCACAGTGTTACTATTTAATAAGTGAAATCTTTTACCTGTGCTTTTTTATCGCAAACGATGCATAACGGTAAAACTACTGATGGATTTCCCCAAATTTAAATCAGTCTACCTGTCATTCCTCTGGTAACATAGATCTTAATGACAAACATGCATTAAATACAGCACATAGCATCACATCAAATGTTAATTTTTCTCCCTAAAGGACTAGTGGTTTGTGGAAGAATTATGATGTTTGCCTTGACTTATTCTGCCCACTATATGTTGCTCTGCCTATAGTTCATTCTGTGATAAAACATCATCAGCCTGACTTCCTGGCTGTTTGCCTTCTGGCCATCACAGACTCCAGTCTGTGTTTCCACTCACTTGGTCACGGCCTTTAACTGTATCTGTCGCACACTTAATGTTTATGTGTATGTGTGTGTGTGTGTGTGTGTCAGACGGTGTCTCTGAGCAGTCCTTTTCCAAACACTGGCAGTCAGAGGATGAGTCAGACAGGAGGGTGAAAGGAGCTGGGAGACCCACAGGAGAAAGCTACTGTCAAAACTGTGATTTCCCTCCTGGCTCACTTTCCTCTCTTGGTCCAGCACGTAATTAGTGGTGGTGCTCTTTGTTTGTGTGTGTGTGTGTGTGTTGTTGTAACTGATCATAAAAGATGTGTACAGGCACATAGAGGGTTTGCAGATCCGTCACAAAACCCCTAGCAACAATGTTTGACGCCATCGTCAAGGTCCACTGGAGAACTGACTGTTCAACAGATAAATAAACCACGCAGAATAGAAAATTAGAAACACATCAACAAGGCTATTGTGTGGGTGCATGCCAATTTAGAGACTTTCAAAATAAAAGTCTAATAAGGGGGATTTGTTTCTAAACAGAGGTCAGATGTAACTCCTACAAATGAAAAGATGAATTCATGAGTAAATAAATACACTCAATTCAAAACATTCACAGGTTTTGCTCCCTTACTTGTCTGGTATGACCAGTTAGCTTGTGGTGGCTAATGTTAGCTAAATTTTATGTTCCGCTGTTCAAAAAATTTACATAATTTCACTTTAAACTTTGTGTTTAGCTGAAATCACAGCATAATATGTTAGGATAATGATAATTAGTTGAGTGGTTATTTAAAAAATAACCACACATCTGTGAAGCTAAAAACCCTCCAATACATGGAGTACTTTGTTTTGGTAAATACTTTTCCCTCTTAAAATATCTCCACTTGTCAGCAATCGAATTACACTGTATGTACAGACAGCCACGTTTAACATTCAGGTGAGATCCAAACATAACATACTCAGCGGTAAATATAGACATGCCAAGTCTAGGTATTGCTACATGCCATCCAGCCTCACAAATCAGTTCATCACAGTCCAGACCACTTTGTGTGTCAACTGGAAGAGGGGTCCAATTATTTAGGAAACTGAAATTGTTTGTTCTTGAATGTGAAACTAAACGCTCCCAAAGGAATGCATCCCAAAGTAGTTTAGATCCACTGCATTGTTACAGGAGGTTTCTCTGAAAAATATCTTTTTTTATTAATTTAATTATATTCATTTCTATTACGCTCATGTGTGGCGAATACAAATAATTGGGTCAAACATACATTGGAACTGTGTTCCATCTTCAGCTTTGCTGTACTTGTAGAACATGTTTTAGAAAAATTATTGTTCAGTTTGTTACCTTTTAGTTAGTTATTTTCAATTGAATGCACCACGCAGCATATCAGCCGCAATCATCTATAGGTGACCCTAAGAAGAAACTCCTCTTCCCCACAATGTTTAAGATCTAGCTATCTCTTCTCTCAGAGACTCTGATGCTGCTCTGCACATTCTAGTTATTTTGCTGATCATGTACTACTTTCTCCAAGAAAACACCAACAATCCCTGTGGGTTCACCTTAAAGATGACTGAGGAAAAGCTCTCACACAGGGCGTATCTCAAAATCTGTTAGCAAGGCATGCTCAACTTTTTTGGTTTGTGAAAGTGATCTATGTTGTTTGATAGCAAACCCACAAACTGCCTTATCAGTCTCCGTACCATGTGATTGACAGTTGTGAGTCTGCCATGCCTTTTTTTTTTCCAGAGTTATGTAATATTGAAGGCTTTTTTTAAAAATTAGCACCACCATTTCTGCCTAATTAACACTTGAAATTTTATTGCCAAAATGTATTTTTGCACATTAATAAGATATTATGTCAAAGAATTTATTATTCACCAAAACTGTTAATTGGGAATGTGTTTATGGATGGACACACACACACACACACACACACACCTGTTTGGGTCCTAACATTGAACCTTTACCCCAACCGAGTCCAAATCCTAATCATGACCACCAGCATGAGTCTTAATCCTAAACCATCATTAACTTCAACCCCTACCTTTAAACCTAATCAGGATTCTAGGTCTTACAGCTGCAACACCAGCTCCTGAAACAGCTGCTGAGCGGTGATAGTTGGCACGTAGAAGCATTAAAGGGCTGGGGAAATCCACCAGCACTATGAAACACAATAATAAAATACATTCACAAACAAAATTGAACACACACACACACACACACACACACACACGGTAGCACTACATACCAATCATGTAGTTAATGCTTTTATTCTGTGATTTAAGTGACTCATAGTCATATACAGTATAGTGCTCTGCTTAGAATACATGTACTTGAACTATAATATAATATCGTGTGTTATACATTAATAATGTTTTGTTACATTCGTAGGTTTGTAGGAATAAAAAGAAATATCCTTATTCTGCTCTAAATCATACATTTATTTATTATCTAAAATGGATTGCCAATGCCCAGGGGTCCCTGTCCAATTGTATTAACTGATTGATGTAAACTGAAACTGAAGTCACTCCTGCATCTTTTAACTGTGTCAAAATCTAGTACCTTCTAGTAAATACTTTAAAGCAGGGTTAGTCAAAGTTGGAGAAATAGCAATAGAGCTAGATTTTGAAAGTAAAAAAGAACAGTACAGAAAAGTACAAAGAAGCTTCTGAAATTATCCCAGCTTCAACAACCCAGTTGATATCAGGCTTACATTGAGCATTTTCACAAATAGTTAGCAATGTTTAACTAAATCCAACTAATAAACTTATAGTCAAATTATATAGGGGGAGACAGCGAGCTAAATATAGGCCCACAGCTCGGTTTTTGCAGCCTTGCTTTCATTATGAAGTTTTTAAGGTGCATGGAAAAAGTGAGTTGTGGCCCTTAAAGAAAATGCAGCATGTCACGTTGCAGCACTGCATTCTGGAGGACTGATGCAACTGCCATTTGACAATCATGGTAACACCATATTGTTTGACCAGGGAAATGACACAGTAAACAATACATTGTGCCCATCACAAAAAGCAATTTATGAGGAACGTTAAAGTTTGGTGGCCTTTTCCTTTATGGGGCTGTCTGACCACTTGCCCACCCCCCGGCCTCCAGCTATGCAGTTAAACACAGTGGCCATCCGGAACAGAATCTCTCCTGGTATGGAGCAATGCCGTACTGAGGGCACTACCCTGTTGGTATGCATCTCCATTTCCCCTTCCCTCTAGCACCTAGCAGTTATATTTAGCTGTGTTAAGCCCACTGGTAATTCTAGACACTCCTTTGCCATTTTTCCTATCAACAGGAATCCCTTCTCTGGTCCCAGTCTGAAAGGACGTTTCAAAGACACTACGAGAGACTATTATATTACTACTATATAAAATTCTGACTGAGAATGGGAAAAAAAGGATTCATTACTTCAAGTTCATTATGGGAATATTAGTGAATAATTTCAGTAGATTTGACTGTGTGTTGCCACCCTCTGCAGGATCTATGAGCGACTAACAAACTGCACCTACCAGGTGGCCTTGAGGATGGACTGCTACTGGCCCAATCAGATAATCGACAGCTTCTTCATGCAGATTCACCGGATCTACTTCCACGACTGTCCTCTGACCGGCCGACTCCTCCACGACCCGCCGACCAGCATCCTCGCCCCATTCATCGCAGTGCCAGTTCTAGTCACCCTACTTATGACTGCCCTAGTGGTGTGGAGGAGTAAACGCACAGAGGGGGTTTTATAGAGACTATGGATTTGGGCTCAAGTCTTGTAAATACATATGGACTCCTGACAGGCAGAGACTGAGCATGTGATAAAGGATTTTAAGTGATTTTTGAATAAGGTGTTAAGTTGAATACTTGCTTATTGTCTTGAAATAGTATTATTCCAATATTAATATGTGGATGAGTGTGTGCACAATGCAGTGAAACAATTGCATGTCTCATGAAGAACTGTTTGACCGCATCAGAGGTTGACCTTAATATAATAATATGTAATAACTGCTCCATTTGGTATAAAGATAGAAAGTTTTCCATGCAGTTATTTTTGGTGAATAACATCACCAACATGAGAGTGTCAAAGTTTGGCAGGGGAAAGTAACAAATTCTTTGAGATGCAGGGGATTTGGAGGCCATGCATGTTAATTACCATCTGTTCTCCAGGCCCTAAACAATCTGTGAGCACATAAATAACAGTAGAGAGGAGGACAATCAGGGAGACACAGATGACTTGGACAAATGAGTGTTATAAATTTGGAAGATAGAGAGGAGAGCAGAGACAGGTGAGTGAAAAAGAGAGGGGAAGACGGATTTTTGGACAAAGAGGCCAGGTTCTTTGACAGTGTAAGAGAGTCAACTCACTTTGTACTCATGTCTCTAAAACACTTGAGAGCTACAGACATTTTGGAGGAAACCAAATGGTGCCTGGATTACATTACTATGATCAAAATGATGATTTGATCACATGCAAAGCATCAACTAATGTTCTCTTTTTCCTCCACTATCTGTTTACCACCTTCTCACAGAGGAGGATATACAACCAAATATGTTAATGTGACTTGTGACTTGTTTTCAGTGCAGTTCCACATGCTGGAAGCAAATGGATTTCTCTCACCCTGGTCAAGAAACGATAATTTCATGTAAGAAAAGTACAATTTTAAGACTGCAGGTGAGGCTTAAAGTGGACATTAATTAGACACTCATTCAACTCTGCATGAGAGGGCGCCATCTAGTGTTTACTGTGCAAGCCCCAGTTACACAGTGGTCAATATTTATGGGCTGATTTGACAGTAGATTGATTACAAACGGTTTCATAATTACTGAAAATGCGGATATATTTAATTAATAATAAACATAAAATATGCTTGATTTAAAAGGATGCGAATCCAAATTTTTTATTTTAAGTGATTCTCAACATAAAATGAATCTTCAGTTCAGTCAGAACTGAAGAAGTCCTTTGGATGAGGGACGAAAAGTCTTCCAGTATCTTCAACCAAGTCCAGTTGCCCTTGATTTTAACCTTCGTTGGATAACTATGACCTGGATGACTGAGAATCTTCATAGACAACATAAAATGAGTTTAGGTCATTATTGTATACCACTAGCTTTCCAGGTTTGTGTCTGGTTGCGTTCTGATGAAACCTTCATCTGTGGTTTCCAACCTGGGCATTAGGAGCCTTAAAAAAGGTCCTAAGACAAATCTGGTGGGCCACAGGGTGAAAAAATACCCAAAAAGATTTCCTCTAAAACACAATAATGGTTTATTTAGACATTTTCTTGAGATTGGCTGGATCATTTTTAGCTTTTTGGGTCTTTTTGGTATAGCTTATCACAACCAGAAGACATACACCTGCTGACAAAGGGTCACAATCAGACATTGGTTTTTTTAAGAGCCAACAATGTTTGAAAACTCTGATATACAAGGATTTAGCCAGTCAGAAAGATTGAGGTTTGCAGGCCAGCCAATAGAAATACTTCACAACCACTGTAACTTCTGTGTCAGGAGAAGACACCTTCATGGCAGACAGCAACCTGGGACGGAAGACACGGCAAGACAAGAAGAGATGGGCATGTCAAATGAAGTAACTGATAAACTAATGACTACATTACTAATTGAAATTATTGGCAGAATAGGAAATATAAAGTAGTAAAGAAACTAAAACCTCAAATGACTCTCTTTCCTCCATTATGACAAAACACAGGTCAATTCTTTACAGAAACAGACAGTAGAACTGTGTGTAAATCTTTCCAAACTGTGATAGTAATAAAATACAATGTCATACTTTTTTGTATCCATGTAAAAGTTACAGCTCAGCACTTCCCCTCCACGTATTTTGCTTGCTGGGCTATTCTGTCCTGTCAGTGGCAAGGGAATTAATGGTGGCTATATTATCAAAGCAGTAAAAGCCTTCAACACTTAAGCTTAGTCATGCAATGTTTGGCTTTTATGATTAATGCCCAAGACTGTGACAGTGTTCAAAGACAAATTTCAGCAGTTTCTTGATGATGATAAGTGAATTTAGAGGGGAGATTAGGAGATTAACGTTCAGCGCCAGGCGAGTGGAGGTGAGAGCACAGGGCCAGAAGTTAACGATTAGACCTGTGGTTCAGTTGGGAGGTTAATATCTCACTTGTTCCTGATGTCATTAGAAAGACGTTCAGCCTCAGCGGGGTCCTTTTGCTGCAGTTTCTGGTAGTTGGAGAAGGTCTGCACCATGCCGATGTATCCATTCAATGGCAAGATCTTTTTTACCAGCAGACACTCAGTCCTGGACACAAAAACATGTTAAATCATGCAATATATTAGTTTTGTATCGTTATACTGAATGTAAGGTGAAGAAAGTCGACTTTTGTGGAAATCTTGTCTGTGTAGTGAATGAGAAACTCCTCTCCTCTCTCCCGTGACTATATACTGAGAAGCCCCAGAGCAAGACATTTGACCCCCAACTGCTCAAGTTTAAGCTGCTCTGTGCCAGATAACACCCAGATGTCAGAGTGTATACATGTCTGACTCTCACGCTTTGCTCCACAAAGCCATAGCTGTAAATAAGGATTACTTTGTCTCAGCTGATATAAAATGGAAGATCTGGGAACAGCGCAACTTGTTCAGTTTTCTTATTCAGAAACACTCACCACTCTTTGTCAGGGTAAGAGCAGGAGTCAAACATGTCTGAGTAGATCTTCACAGAGCTCGATCCTATGTAAGGGTCTCGGAAATGAAGCAGGACAGCGTAGAACTAACCCAAAAAAATAACAATAAAGAAAAATCTGTTTTAATTACCAACTAAATTTGCAATAGCTCATAGATGTACAAAAATTGTCCTTCTTTTGTCTAATTTTGGGATAAACAATTAAAATCCACATCAACACAACTTAACACAATGGGATTGTATGTGTCTAAATGGCATGACAATGACTAGGGTAAGGGGTTTAATTACCACTTACACATAGGACATATTAATAATTCACATTTAAAACAACAGACTAACTGGTTTTTAACTCTGACTGCCCTCTTAGTCACACTAAATTACTTCGGTTAGACATTTTAAAATGTATACACACACTATGTACTACTCATTCAAGAAATCAAACTGTTTTGTTTCTGCAGTCACATTAGGAAGTGTGAATTTTAATATCTTATTTCTCAGAGGCATTTTCTTTTCCCTTGAATGATTTAAATACTTAAAAAAAATTTTTTTGGATGAACCTCTTTACAGATGTCATTGAGTGTGTTGGAGACGTCCCCATATTCCAGCCCCATGTCCATTGTGTAGCTCAGGAGAGCCAGGCAGCCTCCAGGCCTCAGCACCCTGTCAGCCTCCAGAAGGAACTTCGGCCGGTCAAACCAGTGGGCCGCTGTCATGGCCGTCACAAGGTCCACCTCACCAGAAGCGAATGGTAGCTCTTCTGCTGGACACTGCCTGGGGTCGAAGCGGTCAGAACAATGTAGCAGGAAATAGGGGGAAATGCAATTCATCATATACTCTGGACAGTATCTGTGCCAAGCACAAAGTGTGTGTAGATGAATGAAGATTAATTCATAAATACCAATACATACTGCTACCAAAAAGGAGTCCTTATTAACAATGGACATGGTTTCTGCGCATAATGAGATTGTGGATTTTGTCCCTTTGTAGCCAAATAAGGTTTTTATTAAAAATGCATTTAAAATGTTTCTGTGGAGGTCACATTTGCGAGGTCGCAGACTCTTGACCACTAGGTTTTGGTCTTTGAAGTATGTGAGCAAGTTTTCTGAGGCTGGAATTGTTCCTTGACCTGACAATGAAGCAATGAAAATTTGCTGTCCTTGTTGTTGTGCTGCTGTTGGTAGCTGTGAAATAACTTTTAACCACTGGGATTCTAACTTTCTTATTCAACAATCTTATTCAGGTCCTGCAATCAGAGCGATGACTGACAATGTCATTACTCACAGTCTTACTGCAGTCAAAGGACTAACAGTTTACAGTCAGTTTGAAAATTGCATTTGGAACAGCAACAAATATAAACAGTAAAGTGTCAAAAAGTCATCAATACTCAATGAAGACACAGAACTGCAGTAGATTATAGCTGAACATTTGATGTACCACTGTTGCAGTTTTAACCAAATACTTTTGGTGCCTAAATGGTCACAGTGTGGTTAGATTTAGGCACCAAGACTACCTGCTTGGCTTTCTGGCAGAAATCCTTCAAGGATAACTTCTCCCACATGCCCTCTACCTCACCTGTATGATACATTTGGAGGGTTGCTATTGACCAGTGCCATCTCCAGCTGGGCAGAGCTGATGTCTGTTCCAACAACATTGCTGAAGTATGGAGCCAATAGAGTTGTCCCTTGCCCCGAACCACAGCCCACATCCACTGCAAGGTTGAGTTGGTTTGGTGACTGAAAGGAGTTACACCATATAATAAGTATAAACCTTTAAACCTGCTTAGTTCTGAATCTATGGATGACGGATGGGTTTGATGAGTCAGGAATGGAAAATACTGATGCTTTTTAAAAAAGTTTATTGAGTATTTAACATTACCTTAATTAGAGGTATTACAGGCTACATAAAACAGCACCAATATGCAATCATGTTAAAGCCAGTTAAAATGCTGAATACGTGAACATACACATTTACCTTTTTCTTCACGTAGCTCATAATCTTGCTGATTAATTCATGGGGGGCTACTCTGTACTGCAGGTAAGCAGTGGCATGATCCTTGCCCTCAAAGAGCCGTACAGTCATGTTTCTATGCCAAAGACGAAGCGCCTAACTGACCGAATACAATGACTCTGCACTCTGAGCCGGCCCTTATTCAAGTTACACATTAACTGCCAGAACTAAAATTGTCCCACCCTACTGCACTGCTGGCAAAAAATTCTGTTTATGATAGTGTATGTACTTTGAGTTTAAATGTATTTTTGAAATACAAAATGCCATGTGCATAGCAGGAGTACATTATTTCAAAAAAGTCTTCGATGATTTTCCAACATTCTGTGGCTTTTCTGACTACAGCTGTGGCGTAACCTTAAAAAGTCATGATAACAATTGCTTTAACATGGAGATATACATGTCAAGATCTCAGTGCTAAACAATGAGAGCGACGGGAGCTTCATTAGTAGTTTAGGAGAATCTAAATTTTTGCATATGCACTTTCTTGCAAATAGCAGCAGATGGCAGTAAATGCACACGTATGACGCTTTGCTGAAAAGGCAAGTGCTGCTGAGTGTGGGAATGCTTGGGAGTCTCATGTTAGTTGTATTTCCTCATCTTTGCACTGATATCATCAGTTCATTCTCTTATTTAATCGCCCACTGCATGATTTCTTTGACATACTGATATATTAACCTTGGGCTAGTATTTAGAGGAAAGAGTGTGGATAAAAATCTGATCAAATACACTTTATAAGTAAGAATGGTGCCTCCTCGCTGAACCTAAAGGCGGCCAGTGTTGGCCCTGTATATTCTGCCCAATCAACAAGCATTGATTCTTCCTGTTCACCTGATCAATATCTATCGTCCGATATGGTTTGGAATAGGGCTTATGTCAACAAGGGTGGGGTGGGGGAGGGGGGTGCAGGGTGTTCTTAGGCGCCACAGGAGCCCTAACCCTTGACCCCACCTTGTTGCTATGTGCAGCCCTGCCTTGTGTTGTCAGTCAATCAGCTTTGAGCAGAACTGTCAGCTGCACTCAAGTCACACCACTGTCCACTGATGTGTGTGTATATTGTAATCCATGTACATGAGCTTACCCAGACATAACCATTTTATCACTAAGTCTTTATACAACCAAGTCTTCTTACAGTGTCCTCACACATTTCCGCACACAAGCACAGAAACCTTTAAAAACCCAAAGTCAGTGGACTCAGACAAACAGCCTCATATGTTGCTTTAATATCTGCAGGCATTCCCGACACAGTAAAAAGAGCTATGGGAGTGCTTCCATCGACTGTGATGGGCATTGTTGCTAATGCTGCATGGGGAATTCTCCTGAAAGGCAATCACACTGGTAATCCACACTAAAAGTAGAAAATATTAAAAATAGTGTATTTAAACTGTGTTTTTTCATGGAGGCAGGTGCAGGGGAAAGCCTGATTTAACCTGTAAAAAACAGTTTGGGGTTTCAAAACTGGCTGAAGAATTTGTGTGGAACCGAGTCAGGAATTGTGAAAAAAGAGATAAAAAAAATGTAAGAACATGCTATTTTGTATACGGAGTGCATACTGTAAAATTATTAGCCTAAAATAGACATGCAGTAGTAAATACCTGCACATAATTTTCTTCTTTCTTCTGAAAGTGTGAATACAGATACATGCAGGGTAGAGGGATGGATAGATGGATATTGAGAATAAAATCCTACTTGCCTGCGGAAATCTCAGCAGGTAAAGGCAAATTGCAGCTGGATGAAATCCATGAATTTAGAAAACAGTCTTGTTGCCACATTGCCACATATTTAGGGAGGAGAAATTTGTCATGGCTTTTGAATAGGTTTCACAGGCCCCTGGGTCCTCATAAGCACACATTTTCAATAAGGTAGAACGAAAACCTTCAAGTGGAAAAAAGGAGAAATTGTAGTTCTGAAGCCACTTACTGGGTGCGTAAATAAGCAGCTGTTTGCTAACAAATATGGCACATGAAATTAAAAGGTGATGATATGTCAATGTTGTTTAAGGTCTGTTGTTTATGGTTAAATGTAAACATAATTATTTACATCACTATATTGAAAAAGGTTACACAAACTAGCTTTAATATAGAGATTAGCTGTTACTAAATATTTACTCAGACCAACTGCCAGATTTAACTAACTAGACTAGCCAACTGACAAAATAAACGTTAGCTTACTACCTGTTTAGCTCACAGAGAAAAATAAGATAGTACAGAATATTGTCTACATATGACCTGAAAATGCTGTGTGTTATTTTGTAACTAACTTTTAAACATTTAAAAGACAATATACCTCAAATAACAAAACTCGGTTAGATTAGCTTAATCACTATAGTTAGCTTGATCATATTTAACTGCATAAATTCTATAAACTCTGAATCACAGATATTTCTCTATGTATGCAAATTAATAAAGCAAAATGATACATTTACAAAGGACTGACAGTTCAGTTAAATAGTATCACTTGCCCTGTATAACCATTTTGGAAGTTACAGCTTGTGATGATACAGTGACTTTGATTGGGAAGCAGAATTGTTTCCTGACCAGTTTACACATTACTAAAGTCTTTACCAGCAAGACATTTCATTTTTAACAGTGCAACCCAATTTAGTAAACTAGTTTGAAACTCATTGCTAGTTACTAACAACTTAGGAACAATAACTGTAAACACAAAGTTAAATAATTGAGAATAGCTGGTGCAACCCAATCCGTTAAAAATACGAAATCAACTTGGCAGTCTTTGAAGAGATAGGAAAAGGAAGAGTCAAATCCTCCCTGTTTTTTATTGCGGCACTGTGCATTGTGCCAAACAGCGTTTGCAATCTCTGGTAGGATATGAAGATCTTAAATCTTTACCCATTAAAACTTCACTTGAGACACTCTGTTCTCTCCACAGCCAGTTGTAAAGAACAAATATTGAGGAGAGCTGAGTGACTCCGAGGCTGCCTTTTTATAGCCGAGACACTCGCTCTGAGATGCACTTGGAGGGCTAATCCCACTCTCCAAGGAGAGAGGTAGGTATTGGCTTTGATGATAGAAATGGATTAAACAGATTACATTAAAGGCCAGTCTAATTGAACCAATCTATCCTGATTCTGCCGCTGTAAGATAAATGATGAGAAGGCCAGATAGTATTAGGTCGTGTGTTTGTGTGTCTGTGGACATTTACAGGCTTGCTTGAAAAATAAAGCAAAAGCACTTTCCTCTAATGGACTAAGGTCCTACTATATGAGCAAACCACAAATAGCAAAACTCATGCAATGTCTGCTTCTGCTATTTATTTTTAAACTATCACAAAGAGCACTTAACAACAAATGTGCCAAATATACATGTATTTGGTCAGTGTTGTCTGTTATTAATAGCTGATATCAGACTTTGTGGTGCATTCAAGTGCTTGTGGGAAACTGTTAAACTGTCACTGCCTATAAGAACAATGACACTCATGACTACTCCCAGGACATGAGTCCCAGGACTCCTTGAGAAAAACAACTTCAGCATGAGAATGCTGTTTGTTGATTTCAGCTCAGCATTCAACACAAGCTCCTCTAGAAACTGATCGGCAAACTCAACACTCTGGGTTAAAATGCAACACTCTGCAACTGGATATAGGAATTACTCACAAAAAGACCCCAGACAGTTTGGATTGGAGGACACCTCCTCCACTGTAGAGCTCAACACCGGAGCCCCCCAGGGCTGTTTTCTTAGCTCCCTCCTGTTCAAGCTGTACACCCACAACTGCATCCCTAAATGGAGAGAACTCTGTTGTGAAGTTTGCGGACAACACCACCATCATCAGCCGGATTTCAAACAACGATGAGACTTCATATTGGGAGATAGGTGCACAGAGAACAACCTACTGCTCAACGTTAGCAAACCAAGGAGCTGATCTCCACGCTGGTGAAGAAAGCTCAGAAATGAGTGTATTTCTTGAGGAAGCTTAAGAGGGCCAAATTCCTGTGCCAATTCTTGTCAGCTTTTACAGAGGAGCAACAGACAGCATCCTGACTGAAAAGCTCACTAACTGGAATGAGCTGTGCACGGCCCAGGACTGGAGGGCTCTGCAGCGGGTGATTAAAACTGCTCAGAAGGTCATTGGTACCCATCTCCCGAGCATCAGTGATATCGGTGAGGAGAAGTGCCTACGCAGAGCCCAAAAAATACTAAAGGACAGTACCCACCCAGCCACAACCTGTTCACCCTGCTGCCTTCCGGGAAGAGATATAGGAGTTTCTGCTGCAGCATCACCAGACTGCAGAGCAGCTTTTTCCCCCAAGCTATCAGACTCTTAAGCTCAAATTTATTATCAGCACTGCTCCACTGAATATAGTTTATTTCTGTTTACCATTTTAATAATTGCTTTTATATTACTGTATATTCTACATAGCAGGGAGTTATTAACTCAATTTCACTTTACAACCTGTCGTAGTGTAACAAATAAATCTACCTTTTACCATGTATCTTGACAAGCCCAGTGTGCAGGTGATTTTCTCCGTTTCTATCTTGATAGGTAACAGAAAAAGAAGAGTGCACTGTATTCAATTATCAATCTGGTTAATCTATTAGGAAAGAGGATATACTCAACATGTATCAAATTTGATATCCCTTCCTTGTCAGCCACAGTGTGTTTTCAGCTTTGTCACAAAAAAACTTTAAATTGGCGGAGAATGCTGTTAACTCACTAAATGTAACTTTATTAAATATAATCATTGCCAAAAACAATAATGCAAGCGCCTTAATTGCTGCTGTTGACAGACTGACAAACCCTCCTCTGTCAGTAGCCCCTGAACTTCTATCCATTAAGCCACACAATGAATTTTTCTCCTTCTTCACTACCAAATTTCAGAAAATTGTGCAAGCTGTCAGTCCCTCCAGATGAGGTAAAGGGTTGTTTTGTGTCTGCTTAAAACCAATTAAATTAGTATTACACAATTTGGTCCTATCAACTCTTGGAAATTAGCAGTAGCTATAGATGAGGTTATGCATTGCATTGGAAAATTGTTGTACAATTCTCTATGTTTTAAGCATCTCTCCCTATCAACTAAACTGAACTTCTGAAATCATCCTCCTGCTGCCTCAATATTCTCTCAGCAGATATTTTCAAAAATACTTTTAACTGCATGGCATCAGATCTTCTACAAATAATCAATAGAAAACTGCAGTTATTAACCCACCCTTGGAAAAGAATAATCTAACCACTTAATTAATGAATTGTACTTATTTCCATGTTTTCTTAATTGTTGTCCAGATTAGATTTCCCCCCCAAAAAACATATTATGTCAATGCTTTGAACGGCTAACTTTCAAATCTGCTAAACGAAAACAATCCTTGCTAGGAACTACAAAATGTAACTTTTGCCAAAAAAAAAAGGCGAGGAAAAATCCACTCTGATGCCATTGCCCATCTTAATCAAGTTTAAAGTCTTCGCAAGTTTTTTTTCTTGATTCAGATGGATTTTAAAAACTTAATGTATGCTTTGTAAAATGATTATAGGTAATGTACATTTATAGATAATGGGCTAAAACATGCCAACCTACCAGCACCCTTGAAGTGCTGTTAATGGACTAAATTTATTTCATAAGTCTTTCAGTGGAGAATTTTAGTGCTCCATGATGGTCTAAATGCTATTTCAAAGGATTATATTTCAAAGGCTTAAAATTCAAGGAGTAACATGGAAAACTTGTAACTTTATGGCAATAAAAAGATAAAATATGCAGTCACTGAAGAGTATGCTATTGCTCTCCCTCATTCCCAAGAGTGACGCTTCAAACCAATAAAAAAAAAGCTTATGTAAGATCGACCAGCACAAAAGAAGTCAATTCTGCACCAGCACATTTTGGTTCTGTCTCAAAACAAAAGTGTATGAGTCTTCCTTTATCCTTTGGAATTTTACTTCTGTATATGTGTGTGTGTGTTTGTACCTGTCCTCTCAGGCGGGGTTGTTATTGACGGTGTCCAGTTGAAGTGATCGTGATAGGATGACCTTTCCTTCCAACCTTGTTATCAACGTGAACTCGTTAAGCAGGACTGTTTAATTAGCAGTGGAATGGCAATCAGGGAGGAGTCAGAGACCTGGTCATGGACACGGATCAATGGTCTTCAGGGAGCCTTTGCCCTCAGCAACAAGGGACCTTTACTTTAAATGTGCATGCACTATGCTGATGCATTCATACACATGCATGCAATTATTTTTAGCTTTGGTATTAACATTTTGGATTTGGCAGATTTTCTTAGACATTGGACCTATACAGATAGAGATATTGATACAAATACAAGTAAGTTTGTCAAACCAAGCAGCCAGGAGCAACTAATACATTAATTTATCTATGTCTCCACTGATGTCTGTACTATAGAAGGTGCAATATGGGGCCAAAAGTATATGGGTGCTGAAAAATGACACCCATATGTGGTTATTTAACTTTTCATTTCTAAACCAGTGGCAACAATTACTATGTTTCTAAGCCTCTATTTGTCTGTAAGGGCATTCAACAAGATTTTGAACCTGGCTACAGGGATTTTCTCCCATTCAGCCAATTAGGTTAGGATGTTGGGATGTTGATAAGATTCAGCTTGCAGTCAATGTTCCAATTCATCATAAAGGTGTAAGTGCAGGCCAGTAAAGTTCTTCCACACCAAACTGGAAAAAGTGTTTTTCTTCATTAGACCCACTGTTATCAAAATCTGAGTGCAGTGACAAACTGATAAAACAGCCTTAACACTGGTTGACATGCACATATGCTTCAGCACATGTGCATGTACACGCGCACTCTCAAAACTGTGTGCAATTACTTGGGTGTTTAAACTCGCACACAGATACACAAACATTCAGGCAAAGAAATGTGAGGCAGGAGCCAACAGCCGCTGCACCTGGTGAGATCCAAGTGAAAGTGAGAATCATAAAAAAAGAGCTGAAAGCTCAGGTCTGTTGATCTATTTTTACCGCAGAGCAGGGGGCAGAGGAGGAGAGAGAGAGAGAGAGAGAGAGAGAGAGAGAGAGAGAGATTCCTGCATAATGCATGGCCCTGTAGAGGAGCAGTGGCTTTTACACTGCACTCTCTCACTGGGCTTCCAGGTGTCTGTGTTGTCTGTCAAACAGACAGCATATAGGAGAGCCAGGTGCTCTCACATGATGCTCTGGTTGATCTCTCTCAGAGCACAACACACCACCAGCCTATCCAGGTGCTCTTTCTCTCCCCAAACACAAGATACTGCCTGTAGTTTCATTCAAATCTGTCTCTGAAGTGTGAGAGCGTTCAGGAGCTGGAGGGGAGAAACAAGTTCAGATACATCCACATTATACATTGCCCCAGTTGGAATGGGAAACCACTTTGAAAACAGAGCTCTTGTACATCTAGGGCAGGACACACTATAGTTTCAAGGGTCATGCAGCTTTTTTGGGGGGTTATGAGGCATCAATGAGAACTCATAGTTGGAAAATGAATTTCCCTTTTCTCAGAAACAAAGCTACTACAGTTTTGGATCGATCGAAGGTTTAGCTCAAAAAGTATTTTTTAGGGAGATAAACACAATGTAGTTACTGCAGTGTACTATTCAAGCCTTCTTTTATAAAATAGCAGAAGTATATCAAAAAAGTCAGCTTATCTGCTAATTCTAAATGTCTGAAAAGAAACTGGCAGTGCAACCTGCTTCCAAGAATTTGTCAAATCAAATTTTGTTTTTCTTTGTTCTAGTGCCAAATTCTTTTAAGATACTGATTTAATTAAAACATTTTTTTTTATTTTAGAAAATTGCTTTTAGGCCTCAACAACAAAGTAAGATTTCCTTTTCTGTCTTTTGCTGTTACTGTTAGAATTTGGAAAATAACTTTTAATAGCATAATCTTAGACCACTAAATAACTAGATCGGGTTTGGGAACTGGCTATCTGAGCATTCAAAAAGGGGGTTGGGTTGCTGCTGGGCATCACAAGGAGGGAGACTAATGAAAGCTTGATGAGGATGCTTCTCTGAATCCACCAGCATGATTAGGCTTTAATTACAGAGGGCCGCCTCGACATATTCCCTATAATTGGAAATACCTAAGCACTTGGCTGCTCATGGCATGACACCAAAGAATCCATGGTTCACAACCCTTCATGGGACAAGCCTCATTCTCTTTTTAGATGATCTCTACTCTGCGTGGGCAATGCAACAGGAGATTTTGGGGTGTTTCAGATTGAAGCTTGTCTTAATGCAGATTAGTTGCTAAGCAGTTGTGTGTAGTCTTAGTAAGGCGTTCTTGTTATCACCCGAGTTAGTGACAGAGTGTACTGAAAGTCAAAGCATGGAATAAGATATTGTGATGGAGGCTTTAAACTTGTAGCTCTGCTTCCCAGTATGCTGGCATTTCCACATTGCCAGATGTGACAATAACATCCCTATATGGCTGCCAAACGCCTACAAGACACCCACAGGCATTGGCAGCTCCCTTGGTGAAATCTTCTGTTGCACAGCCACATGAAAAAAGAGGCCTTACGTTCTGCTGGTTAAGTGAATCACTGCCTAGCCTGAAGAATCAGTCTTTCTTTCATTACAGTCACTTCAATTCATTGCTGTCACACCATTTAAATTTCATTTCAATGGCATTGAATCATTGTATATTAAGCAAAGACAACATTTCTGAAATGTGCTCAGGTGTTTCGCCAGTGAATAGTGGAGCAGAGACAGTAGACGATTCAAGGGCAAGCTGATAAGCCGGGAGGATCCCAAACAATGAGACAGTATATTTGAAAAGTCTGGAAAAATCAAAAACTGTCCTTTGGCCATAATTTGTGTTTACCATTACACTTTTAAATTCTTTTTAAAATTAAATTTTCATTCTTCACTTTTAAATTTGATTCAATGTTGCAAAAATAGGGTTGAATTTAGCTTTCTGATACCTACAGCTACCTAAAAAATTTGCTTCTCTGTGCATATAAAGTACGTTGCTGTCACCCATGCATGGAATAAATATAGTATGTACACATATTAAAGTCAAGTACTTTAAATAAAAGCTAAATCTGAAAGCTATACATGCATGTTTACAATAACATAAGATAATATCACAGGATCATATAATCCTATTCTCATTTATCCTACAAGATTTACATAGATGCTATCATTTGATGCAAATGAATGGAAACAACAGAGAGGACAGGGTGACAGAGTATATGTAACCAAGCATTCAACAGTCATGTTTATCAACTCAGCTTTTCTATTATTCAGATTATTCTGCTTGGGATCCCCGGTGTAATTAGCTGGATAACAAATCCACCTCATTCCACAGTGTGTCTGTGCATTGATTCTCCAGCTGTCAAGTGCTATTAGAAAATAAGAAAATGTGTGGAATGTGTGCGTGTATATATTAAGGATAGTATTACCGAAAATGTTTATGGTCTTGGTGTATGGCATGACCTTTTTAGCCACACTAACATGAGGGATGGTATATAGGGTTGAGCCAGTTCTCGGTTGAAATGAGTATCTGGTACAGATAAAGTACTTTTTACCGGTACGAGTTTCATCGGAGTAAAATCTGTCAATATCTGTTTTCTAATAAACTATAAATATAGAAATCTTTTAAAAAATGTAAAAACATTTCATTGAAGCTCAAAACCTAATCTGTATATGCTTAAATAACAACTTCCGGTTAGTTCCACCCACGTCCAGATTTTAGCACTGTCAGTCCCGAGTATGGATACAGACACAGATCATTTAATTTGTTGAACAGATACAGTGGTGTTATCGCTCATCCCTAGTAAGATCACTCTGTTGGTCGGTTGGTCCACTATGTTAATGCAGATGATAGCTCAACTATTGGATGGATTGCCATGAAATTTGGTGCCTCCCTCGGGATTAATTGCTATAACCTGGTGATCACTTAGCTTTCCGTCTAGCACCATTATCTGGTCAAATTTTACTTTGTCTAATACATGGATTTGTGACCAAGTAGCTGCTAAACTTGTGAATATCAGCCTTAACTGTACTTTTAGCGCTAATTAGCAAAAGTTAACGTGCTAACACACTGTACTAAAAATGGTGAGCATGGTAAACATTACCCCTGCTTAACATCAGCATGTTAGCATTGACATTGTAAGCATGTTACCATGCTACCATTAACATTTAGCTCACTTCAGTTGCTAAGTGTAGCCTAACGCTGCTGCTAGCATGGCTGTACTAATTGGGACTATAGCAGAAACATACCAGGAAAAAAAAACATATTGCCTTCAGATATACAGAATTATACTGCATCATGCCACATTTTTGAATGTGCCTTAAACTTTATGAATAAGTGTTGATGTGAATGTGGTCCTTCCTCTGCTGAAACACATTAAGACCATTTAGCTCTGGACTCACATGGAATGGAAATGATGATTGAAAAGCTTTCATGGGACACGCGACCTTTACAGAAAAATGACTCCATCATTTCTAATTTCATAACATGTCTCTGGGATTGACATAGTAGGTCTACTTAGGTAGATAATATGGGGCTGTCTGTAATTACAGATAAAAGAACATTAAGTTCGACAGATACATGTAAGCTCTTGATGAGGGTGCCCATTTCAATTAGGGAGCATTAAATGAAACAAAAAACCTTATGGGAGTTTCTCACTGCCAGACCCAAGGAGAATTAATACACTGCATAGGGCCATTTACCAGGGAGTAATTACTCCCTAATTAGCCATTAGTTATTCGATTACCCTTTTATCACCTAGTCATGGTCAAAAGGCAGGAATAGCGGATAAGTCATCACCTTGGTTGGTAACAGATGTAATTAACATGCTGTAGCTCCCTCAGAGGGAGACAACGAGAGAGTGCATTCAGGCAAAGTGAAGGTATTCTGGCCCATTTCCTGTGTTTGATCAAAAGGAATGATAAATCAGTGGCTTTTTTTATTCATCCAGGGGTGGTTTACTGCAAACAGCACAAAAAGGAGGGTGTAAATTAATTTTCCTGCCCAATCTAACCCAGTTGGTTTGCAGATTTAACTCTGAAAATGCAGCAAACCTAAGCCAACATGTGTCTGGTCAGTGAGAATAAAAGCAAAAGGGTATGTGAATGTACTCCGGGCACTCATTGTCAGCAAAATGAATGGCTCTGTGATTGAGACTTGATAAGAAATCAGAAAAGACTCTATGAGAAGATGGATGATTAGGTGCATTGTTGCCGGATGAAACCGCCATTAACAGACCAGTCAAGAACCATGAATACTCCATGCCAAACTGCTTCTACCATTTATTACACATAATTACATTCTTAAATAAAAACGATTCACCGAACAGTTCCTTGCATAGAGATATTACAATACCAATTTAAAAAAGGAATTATGAAACAAACCAGTAACAAAAATAAATCTTTCTCATTTTTCCATAATAAAGAACATTATCGTACCCATACGTCATAATATACAAATGATAATTTTGAAACACTTTGTACAGCGAAAGAAAAGGAGAAAGACAACGGAGGAAAAAGGTGGAGAAGGGGAGGGGAGGTGGAGGGGAATGGGCGAGTCGGACAGAGGAGAGGAGCTGAAAAGGATCACATCTGAGAAAATGGAAGGTTCGGGGTGGGTGGGGGTGGAGGAGGGTGGGTGCCATGAGGGGATGCTGGTAGAAAAAGGGGGTGCGTTTGATTTCAAATTCAGACCTGGTGGAAACAGAGGCGGTGTCACACATAGTAATGTGTGTTTCCCCCCTCCGCTGAGAGCTAGAGCTGCTGTGTGGATCTCTGATTCTCAGAAGGTGTGAAAAACGGTGAAAAAAACACTAGGAGGATGGAGAGAGAGTGAGTGTACGTGCATTTGTGGTGTTTATGGTTGACTGTGTGGCAGCAGGATGTGCTGGCACATGTATGCATGTTTGAATCTGCGTGTTTAGGGAGTGTCTACATGCATGTGGTTTTGAGTAGATGTGTGTCTGCAATGCGTGTGAATCCACGTGGGCATGTACGCACGAGTGTGTACATTTGTGCTTAAAACAACTACTATACAGACTTTCTGATCCGTGTTTCATCACCCAGGGTCGTTGTGGGAAGTGTTGTGTACAAGAGGACAGAAAATATGCAAGTGATTTTTCCCAAAAATTCAGAGTGCAAATACAAACAGACGAAGAACACACAGGCACAGCAAAATTGGCAATCATTCACTGAGATGACACAGAACTGAACCGCGTCCTCGGAGACAACATGAAACAACCTTTTTCAGAAAACACATTCACATTTGAAATCCCAGTGTTAGAGCTCCCGGCAAACACATGAGGAGAAAACTTTTCAACTGTCCTGTAATTTGAATATCCCCATTTATTACCTCCTCAAGTCTCGGTGAACATGAAAAAAAACCCGACACATTCGGTGTTTCAGTCCAAAATCCTCAAGCAGTCTGTGATTGGTACAGAACATGAACAAAAACATACAAACACTAACCCCGAGCTGCACATTCCCACACATTCGCAACCATCCAGTTAAACGGGAGAGTGCCCCCGCTGAAATACTGAAACACACAAGTAGAGCTGCCATTGATGATACAATTTTAACCCACAGGTTAAACTGCTATTCTTCATTTTATCTTCCACATGGAGATTTGGGCTAAGTAGGAAAACCTCAAACCTGCTAACCTGCTAACCTGCTCTGACATTTCCATCTGAACAGGATATTTTAGATCTTAAGACCAAATGTCAAATGTTTGTCAGTATATTTGACTTTTATTAATCCCAACAAACACAAAGACTGACTGGTAGCATTGATAGGGCTGTAGCTGCAACCTGGACGGCCTGTAAGAATTTCCAGTCACCTTGAAAATAAACCAGCAGTTAAAACTTGTATCAGTTGGTTTTCTATTGTGGTCACTCCCTCCTGTCTTTGCAAGTGAAGGTCTAACACCTAGATGTTCAATATAAAGGGGAATCTGGCTTGTTTGCACGCTTAGACAGAAAGAGTTCAATATTTATGCAAGACAGGAGGTTGATACAGCTTCTGCTTCCAGAGCCGCAGACAGATCATGTCTAGATGTGATTGAGCTGGGCTGCATTCATATCCAAAATTGAAATGCGCCTCTGGTATACAGAGTGAAATCAATTTACTTTCTCCCCTGCCAAAAAGCAGACTGCTGTGTGCTTCACTTTGCCTCAAAGTATTAAAAATCTTGTAAACTAAAGAATAAACACCTTGACATAGCTGTTCCCAATCGAGTTCTTAAGAATCCTGATAATCTACGTTTGTCCAAGCTGCCTGTTTGATTTGTATGCGCTTGAGTTGAGTCGATGTTCACCCAAAATTAATTTCTATTTGTGAATTAAAGACATGACCCTTAAGTGTAATGCGGCAAAGAGCGACAACTAGATTGTATGTGTCTTTGTTCTACTGGACAAGTGTCAGATCACCAAGGACAAATGTAAATTCCAGTTTTCTAGGAGTACATAAGTCTGTCTTGTGTGTGTGCGTGGGGGTTTCACTCCACTGCAGTTTCATGAGCTGATGGGGCAGTTATCATTGCTGACTGAGCAGATCTTTTCCTCCCCTAACCCATCTCAGCCACCCACTGGAAATCTCTTGACCTCCCGCTGGTCCAGTACGACCAGTAAAATGTCAAAAGCTACCTGCCAAGTCCAACCATTTGTTTCTAACGTGAAATAGAGAACCTACCTTACCAACCACACTAAAGTGTTTTCATGGGCCCAGCAAAGTGTACAGACTTACAACTGATACATTCACATTGATTTGCTCTGAGAAGAGCCACCCAATTGATTGAATTTGTGTCATGTGTCTTCCTACAAGTCCCTCCGTGTCCAGCAGGGCAGAAATCCGCATTTAGACATACGTGTAAGGTCAGGAAGTCCGCAGGAATGTTCTTGGATATGCATAGGGGCCGATAAGGAGAGCTGTTTAATTCTGCTTTTCTCTGAAATGAAGTCTGAGAGCTGCTAAACTGGAAGAGTTCTGCATGGGCGGTGTGAACAGGACAAAAACCCTCCTCAACCCAGTGCCTAGTTCAATGCCAATCACTCTCAAAGGCCAAAGAGATCATTTCAGGCATCTAGTAGACACTTTTTTTTGGCTGCATCCATTTCCAATGTGTTCTTCAAATGGTCTTTTCAATTGTCTGTTTTGAACAAATAGGAGAATATTTTCTTAGAAACAATATAGCCTTTATCATACATAGTGATCTTGTTTGCGTTTGGTGTGCTCACAGTCAGCTAGCTGCTTCGACTTGTGCATGTGGCTGTCCACACTTTGACGGCATGTGAAAGCCGGCGTTTGGTGAGTCCCGTATTGTCTATCTCAGTTCAGGACGGTGAGGCATTTTTTTTAACAAAAAGTTTGCAAAGAGTCAATTGTGCAACAGTTCTTGACGAAAACTCGTAAGAGCCAAGATCCCGGAAAGGAAACAACACTCTTAGGAGCCATCTAGCATCTCTTGAGACGGTCGGGTTCAGCTGACATTCTAGGAGATGAACAGAGTTCCCAGAGTAGATTAGTTAGCCTCATCCAGTGGTAACCGTCAATGGATGGTGTTCATAAAGCAAGCCAGTCCTCTGAGTGACCTCAATCAGTCTTCACAGCACGTCAGTGCAACACACTCGCATCTTCAAATCTTCGGGAAATCCAATCTAATGCTCCGTTCAAACAAGTGCTCCGATGCCATTGAACCAGAAGGATTTATAAATGGATCCAGTTGGAAGGTGTGACAGAGGTCAGATGAAAATTGGTCAAATTATTGTCTGTCCTATATAAGATAATAAACCCTTTGGCGAATTGTAAAGGCTGTAGCAAGTTTGAGGGAGAGAAAGCCAGCTTACCCTGTGAGATGATGCTCTTTAGCTACTGTTGGAAATTAACTGTTCTCCTCAGCTCAAGGGACGTTCTAACAAGAGAAAATCTTGAATATACAAACAGCAGGAGTTCTGCTGGCAGCTAAAATTACTGTACAACTGGTCCAGTCCGGCGTTGGTGAGCTCGCTGGTACATGGAGCACTGCTGCATGAACACGGCTGACATTTTGGAAGCGTTCCACCAAGGGACGATTGCAGAAGAAGACTGCAAGGGCGACTGCAACAAAGAGCTGCCAACTACAGGCACGTGGTCCAGCATTCAGCGTGTGACATCCAATTGAGACACATACGAACGGTGGGATGGAGCGTCTGTGTCGTCCACGCGACAACACCAGGAAACATTTGTGAGGTGACGACATGTCACTATGGAATCATGGACACACTGGTTGAGCACAGACAAGCCACTTAAGATCTGTCTGTCAGCCTGCCTTTGTTTCTGTCTGTAGTCAGCGCCCCTGTGTGGTGCCTCTCCCTCTAGTCCAGAATGGCCAAATCTGGTGTTTATTGAGTCCATCCTGCTGTCTCTCTCTAACATCCATGGTGTTATTTTTCTGCAGATGATGCTCCCTCTCCTTCTTCCACTGCGCCTCCATCCCCTTCCCCTCGCTTCCACTCCTGCTGACCTCTCTCATATCCCCTCAGATGTGCCTCTTCATGTGTAGCGCCAAGTGATCCGACCGTGAGAAACACCTGCAACCCAAGAGAGTGAAACAGAGAACAGCTTGTTAGCTTGTTACCAATGCGGGGGAAAGAAGTTTGTTCTGTCGATTGCGCTAAATGTTGCTGTTAGCTAGTGAGTGCTGAGCCACTAATGCACATGCAATTAGTATATGTGTAACTAATTCATAATCAGCAATTTTTTTTGCAGCACTCCTAATGACTTCAGCTGCGCCATGAATAACTAGAGAGCCTGCAGATGGATCTGTTGAAACAGTTGCGTGGAGGGGGAAGAAAAAAAAAGCAGCATGCAAAACATGTGCTGTAAAACGATAGCTAAATTAGATGAATCGAAGCCTCTCATCTAAAATCAGGCTTGCAGAATTTCTAGGGCGTAGCTGCGCAGTGAAAAATTGCTCTGGAAGTACACGTGTTTTTTTCCACCACAAGGCTTTTTAAAAATGTTTGATTATTTCAACCTGTTTGACACAAATTGGCATGATGTATGCTTTCAGCTGGCGTTTTGTTTATTTCATGCATACGTACATAAAGATCCAGCCCATTTTAGGAGACCTACTTTTTCATCACCACTACGGAATCAACAGTATTTTTGTTGCATGCTTGCTGAGCTAACACAACACAACACAACACAACAGTTCCATTCCCAAGAGGAGTGCTTTTAAAAAAAAGGCAAGTGTTGCTTTCTTTTAGGTAATTGGGAGCGGCATGTTGTGGTGATTAGTGTGTTAAGAAATATTTGAGATGGAGACTTGTTTAAGAGTTTACTAAAGTGGTTTAATTTAATGATGTTTAATTTGAAAGAAACAAGACTCTACAAAATTGCTCCCAAATTGCTGCACTTTGTGAATGTTCTTCTGATAGAAGGCCAGGAAATGTGCTGGAAAGTAGTCAAATTTAAGTAAGCAAGTGCAGAACATTGTTGTGGCCGTAAAGTCTGGTTGTTAAGCCAAAAGGAAAAACCACTACAGGTTAATTGTCACTATGACTATGACTTTAATGGACATTTATTTGGACATTTGGATTATTCCTATTCTTGACAAATAATTTTAAATAAGTAAAAAAAACTAAACCAAACTAAACTAAAATGCATTTCAATTTGAAGCCCCAGTTCAGGAGTCAGACTCCCCTTCTGCAACTGTTGATTTTGTTTTGTTCTTTTTTGACAGCAGATTCAGATTGGCTCTTTCCACTGAGACAGAGGCAACTGTCTAAGATGTCTAGATGAATCAGTGTTTGGCCAAGGGGGGGAGTTACACTGTGACGAGCCATGTCATCTGTCTTACTGTCACACCTGCATGTGTATCTGTGTTTGTGTGTGTATCACTGTTTTTGTGTACATGAGTGAGTGCAAGCCAACCAACATGTGAGATTAATGAATGGCTCAGGAGACATGCAGGGGTGTGTGTCACTGTGAGAGTGTGTGTGTGTGTGTGTGTGCTCGCCGAGACAGATGGTAAAGTATGAGTCACGACTCGGGGGCACGACACCAGCTGGCACACCGTGGGTCTGCCCCCCCCCCCCACTCCACCTCCCACCCCCACCCCCATCGTCAATCTTCCACCCCTTCTCTGTCTCCCCTGTTTCCCCTCTTCCTTCATCTCAGCAGGGTGTCTGCATGTGCGTGTGTGTGTTGGGCTGGAGGGGTTGGGCGCCTTGTGACACATGACAGAGGTGGGCCCAAATTAGGGATGTGCCTGCAGGGAGGGTCTGGTAGCGGGGGGAGGTGGGAAATCAGGGTGGAAGAGGGAGGGATACTGTATTTACAGTCTGTCCAGCTGAGACCTGATTAAGTTGACACCGCCTGGCCCTCTGCTCCCACACACATACAGACACACACAGACACACACACACACACACACACACACACACACACACACACACACAGACACTCTTTCATACACATTAAGGCAAAGTACCCCAGGTGAAAAGGGACTTCAATTTGTCCTTTCATAATGAACCTATACATGATTCAAGAGGTCACATACATTCAACAACATGCTGTATTGTGACCTATTCTCTAAGAGGTCTGTCAAAGAGTTGTCTGTAAAGTATCTACACCCAGGTTTCAAGTGTTTTTTCATTTGCTATAAGTACTCAGTACAGTAGGAACGCAAAAACATACACTAACATTTAATAAAACTTTAGAATACACAGTGCAATACCTTTAAAATGACCTTTTCACACAAAATTTCATCTCCTTAAATACTGTGGTGGCTCCTGCAGACAATATTGCTCCGAGATCCCAGAGGTGTCAGCGAGGGACGGATAATAGACAGAGGGGTATAATTAAAATATGAGTAAAGATTTTTGGGTCTGAGTCAAGCTAATCTTTTTTATAGCGAATAAAGGCCACTGAATGTTTGATGATTTTGTCACCGGAGCCACATCTTAAAGGAGGCCGGCAAATTAACATTTTGCTCTGGTTCATAATTAAACAGGAGCCAGGTCGACTAATTAAGGAGCAGAGTCGCGGGCCAATTACATCAGATGCGCTCTTGAAAGTGGCAAAGCCATGCGCCTCTACACCTCTGTTTAAGATGAGGAGGCTATTTTCTGCTTTGTAAGACAGCAAACGGGAAGTGGCAGGGGACAAGTAACGAGTTGCCCCATCTACTGAATGATTACATTTATAAGAATGACTTTCACACAGATACTATGCGTGGAAAACTGCTCTGCTGGTCAGTTTGCTCTGCTCAAGGACACTCGGTACTTAGGTAACGGATATCAGAGAAGGAATCATCCGGTTTACAGCATAGTCACTCCAATCACCAGGGCAGCCTGAGGCTTTATTTACAGTAACACACAGACCTGTATTTTGGGTCATGGTGGCTTCAGATATTCCCCAAATACACTTTTCCTCTACGAAGTCCAACACATAAAAAACTTTTTTCTTTAAGGAATTCTTAATAAATTATTTATAAGCTGTAGCTAATAGCTATATTAATGGTTAACAGATATGAGTATGGATTATTACAAACCCCAAAAACTTAAATTCAAATGAATACCAGTGATGTGTGCTAGTGTGATGGGTTCTACAACCATTTTACACCTCTGTCCCAGTGTGAAAGCAGCCTCCAAATCAAGGCCATGAAACATCATGAGAGGAGATGCACTATTTATATGCTGCTCAGGCCCTAATGTGGGTATAGAGCAGAATAAGCACCCTTTGGATTCCCAATGAAAGACTGAGCAGGTTGGGTCTTGCGTGTGTTGCAGAAGAGCACATTAGTAATCCTGGCAGCACACTTTTAAACTGGGTCAGTACCAAAGACATTTGGGTGTGTTACCAGCATCTTGTAGCACTTCTTTACTGAACCAAACTGTGTACAAAACACAATAGGAAAATATAGTCGGCTGTACTAGTGGAACTACTTCAAATAACCCTTAGAAAATGCAAGAAAAACACATAAGGGAGAGGGAAGGAGGGAGAGTTGTGTTTTGACAGACCTGTCACAGTGGTTGCACTTAAAAGGCTTGGCGCCAGTGTGTTTGCGGTAGTGCCTCGTCAGCTCGTCGCTCCGGGCAAATCGCCACTCGCAGCCCTCCCACGAGCACTTATACGGCTTCTCACCTGGGGGATGAAAAAAAAAACACATAAACGCATAAGCACCCGTTTCATCCACCAATCACACGCTTATTTGTCTGCACTCTTCTGGGGTCGTGCAATAAATCTCTGTGGTACTGGTGTGGAATTGTGAATCCAAATATTTGGCGCCTTCAAGCTGATGTTTGACACAGTTTGCACATTTGAGGTCTACGTGCAGAGATTCTGTTTAAAAGATTGTATCCTGCATATTGTGATTCCACAGGAGTTTTCTTTCTGTTTCACTGATAAAGATCCCTGTGCCACCTTTCACTTTTTTTATCCCTTTTTTTAGGCGCTGGAAAGAGAGCAAAGCAATGTTTAACACTGCGATGAAGAAGCTCCCACTGGTCTCCAGTCTTGCTGAACACGCAGAAGAGGAGTAGAGGGTAGAGAGAAGTGCAGCGAGAGAAGAAGTGGAGGGGGAGCTGATGAGGGGTGGAGGGATTAGAGGCAAGGTGGATGAGAGAGTGAGAAGAAGAGGAGGTGAGATGAGACAGGAGAGGGGAAAGTGGAGTAGGAGAGAAGTGCTGCAG
This sequence comes from Micropterus dolomieu, assembly GCF_021292245.1. Lineage (NCBI taxonomy): Eukaryota > Metazoa > Chordata > Actinopteri > Centrarchiformes > Centrarchidae > Micropterus > Micropterus dolomieu. The sequence continues at coordinate 15,094,164 of NC_060150.1, read as the reverse complement.
AAGTGGATTAAGGCAGAGGAGGCTGCAGATATGCCGGCAGGAGAGGGGGTACTGATAATTAGGCCAGTCACACAGCATAATGGCAAGGAAACCACAATCTGCCAGCTGCGTCCAGCACCAAAGATGTCACCTGCATCAGTCACATCCCATCTGGACCGGTGGCTCGTGTTCACACTGACACACTGACCAGCTCTGCATGAGTGGCTCTGACACAAAAACAGGCTTAATTTGTTGAATGTGAGTGTCAAAAGGGACACAATCAATGGATCAACTGCTTTGTGAAGACAGTCAAGATTGAGAAGAGTGCATGTGTGAAGACAGCAGTGGTCTGAAGCCATTATCTGTACCAACTGTTGTAGAAATTCACTGATTGAATTGCAGATTTGTTCATGGGGCAGAAGCTTAAAAAATCAATAATGTATAGAGTATTTCTATATTCAAATTAAAAGGTACATTTCTCTTTTCTTCAGTTTGTTAAATGCCACTAACATGAGCCGCAATTTCATTGCAAAGTTGTCCTGAAATGCAAAGCCAAATGGCTCAAGCCAAGGCGAATAATAAAAAAACAGGACAGGTCTCTCAACGTATGACCTGCGAACGCACTTTCTACCAAATATACTCAGTGAGTGGCCATGTTACAGAGCACTCTATTAACAGGAGTCATGTATGGGTTGATGGTGAGAAACAGAGGTGATGAGATGATAAATAAACAAGTTAGAAAAGAATGAGCTCCGCTGGACAAAAATAGCAAAGAAAACACCACTAATTAATACAAACTGACATTACAAAACTTAATGTATTAATGTATGAAAATAATTTATTTCTCATTAAAATTTCTTTAACGCTGTTCAGTAAACATTTTTGTGTTACTGAAAAGGTGTAGAGTTGAAGTGCTTTTGGTTTACAGACCCAGAAATTATCCCTGTCTACTCCTATCCATCCATGCATGTCCCATTGTGGACACATATCCCTTCATACTGCCTCACTTCCCAGAAACACCCAGAGCAGCAGGTCTGGGCCATCCCACTCTGGCCAATGAAATTCCCGGGAGGCAGGGATGCCTGAATGTGTTGCCTAGCAACGAGAGTGAGGGGGTGGGGTGTATGTGTGTGTGTGTGAGAAGGGGGAGTGCACTGAAACATGAGGAGGCAGTAGTCAGTGCAGCTGGCTGGATCTGGCAACGGCACGCCGCCATGCCACCGGCCAATTACCGAGCACGCTGGCAGAGTACGGAGGCAGTTGCCTAGCGACGGTAACCGTAGAGCTGTACGGGGGCAAGAGAGGGGAGGGGGGGCCTGGGCTAGCGTGGTGGTGGTAGTAGTGGTGGTAGTGCAGTAGTAGGAGAGGGAAGGGGGGCCAGACCAGAGCCTGCAGCAGTACATAACTACTCAGCTACCGACTCCTCCAACGATATGCTGCCCCTGGTTGCATAGCAACAGAGCCACCCCCCCCCCTTCCTCAAGATGCCCTCATACTTACAGGCAAGTAGAGCAGGTGCATGCTCGCCTTCTCAAACTGACATTCACGCACAAACTGGACAAGGAATGTTTATTCAACAAAACAGTGTTGCAAGAAGTCTGACTGATTGGCAGTTTAAAATCAGGAACCTAATCCACTGGATTAGCCCAAAATCAGCAGCATAATCTGATTATGCTCTCTTACTTTTGGATTACTTTGCCTGTAAAACACATAATGTCAATTATGAAGCTAAGTGGATTATTTCTTCTGATTTAAAGAATCAGCATCGTGGACAATAATGTTGTTGAAAAGCATGCTTTACTCGCTTTACATGATTCAATAAAACCCCCATTAGCTGACATTCACTCATTTCAGGCAAAAATGATGTGCAATCAAAATGCTTTTTCCCCCTTGAAAATGTTCTTTTGGAGTAATCACATAAACAATCACATATTTCTCATCTGTAATCTGATAGCTGGGTGTTTCCTGAGTCACTGTAATCCCATTATGTGTAATCTATGACTTCCGAATGCTCTCACACGCACACCCGTGCATGCACCCACTCCCGCCTCTCAGGTGCCAGTGTTGAAGTTAATTGCATTCCCTCCATTAGTTGGAGCTGAGGCAGGGCATCCGGGTCTCTGAGGTCATTAGGCTCTTGGAGAACATTTTACAGGTCCCTGTCCACAAGTAGCACTACAGGCTTGGAGATGAGCAAAAAGGGAGAGGTTGGTTTAAGAGAGAAAGATAAAAGGTGGGGAACTGAGACAGACTGTGAAGATGATGGAAAAACTAGGGTTGAAAGATGAACATCTTTAAATCAGCAATTTTCAAATGTCAAGAACCGGAGTTGGGGTGAGTTAGTTATGAACTTCACAATTCAATTTTAATAATACTGAGTAATGTCAAGCATCCCACTAATATAATACAGTATCTTCATACATTTTCTACAGAAAACCAAGAGTACTTGAAAGTTACGAACTGACTTACACAAGCAACATTTATAAAGTGTAGATGTGTGGGTGGTGAACAAGATATCTTGTTAAATAGTATGAAGACCAAAAATACAGGCCCAGAGTTTAATTTATAGGGTGCAATATTGGTCAGAAAAATTGCAGTTACATATTTTACTCAAATTGTTGGCCTCAGCCCAAAGAGAGAGAGGGGCAAAACACTAGAGCAATAAATTGAAAGCGTGAGCGAGAAGCATATAAAGAGACAGACATGTTATGAAAAGATGGATATGGAATGAAATAAAGTGAGAACTGGAGAGAGAGAAATAGTGGAGAAAGAGCAAGACAGCGAGGAACAGAAAGAAGGCAGAATAACCCAACAGTCCTCGTGTTTTACCCGTTCCCTCACACTGCCCAAAATCTAATTGTACCATTCCTTATCTTCCATAAGCCTATTCACAAAAAGCTCTACAGGGCACTGTCATTTCAACTCAGCCCGTCTAATTCCAGATTAAATCGTAGCCTTTTCTCCGTCAGTAATTTATGGAAATAACAACTAAGAAAAAGAGGATTTGAGTAATGACATCTTTAAACTTGTCAGGATAATGGCTCAGTGAATGGGGGAGCCTGTGGCACTGCTGTCTTTTTCTGAAGAGGGTCGCTCTACTGTACCTCCCCCATTCCTGTCTTCTGTCTCCATCTACTCTTTGTTTCATTCCACGTCACTCGCCCCTCTTCTTCTGCCTTTTCTTGAGCTTTTGTGTTTCCTTTTGTCATCTTATGTTGACATGTCCCCCTTTCATCATTCTACATTTCTGGTTTGAATAACAAGACAGATGTTCTTTGGATAGGTTCTTTTATCCAAAGTACCTTAAGTGACAAGGATAAGCTCGGGGGGGAGGGGGAGGGTTCCTCTAGAAACTGATCCCTTTATGGTGCTATCTGTAATATTATATGTCATTAAATCATTATATATTTTTAATGAATTTACTGGATGGAGAAATAAAGGATGCCAGTGTTTAAAGGTGAAATTTTGATCTGACAAGTCCTGAAACCATTAGTTGATTCGTTTATTAGTCAAAGAAAATTAATCAAAAGTTTACGTCATTTTCCAAGCAAAAATGCCTCTCAGTTTAGAGAATTATTTGCTTACATGCATCTGTTTTATATCATAATAAATTGAGTTTTTTAAACTGTTGGTTGGACTAAATGTGCAATATGAGGATGATTTCTTAGGCTTTGAGATTTTTCTGACATTTGACAAAATGATGATGAAAAAATTCAAGAAAGAAAGAGTGACAAAACAAGTCTACAGCCATGCTCTGGACAGCTCTGTAAAGCTGTACTTACTGGCCCAGCAGGGCTTTGAGCTAAATGATAACGTCAGCATGCTAACAGGCTCACAATGACAATAGATGGGTTTGACTTCATGCATACTGGACTTAACATAAGGCATGCTGGTTAGAAATTGTGTCCAACTTTTGCCAGCGCTGCAAAACATCACCATGTCACATGACATTAAAACCTCTCAGGAGCAAGGAGGCTGCTATTGGAACCACACTTTGACCTGATCTCTACCTGAGCTCAGTCATTTTAGCGCAGGTAGAATGTGTCCGACTTGATGGAACCATTTTTATACCCCGCCCCTGCAGTCACCCGCAGCTCACATTAGACCATCAAGTCGGTGATAGTCAGCTGCATTTATCTCGAACGCACCTTATGCTAACATGCTGATGTTAATCTGGCATAATATTTACCCTGTACACTGTCTTAGCGTTACCATGCTATCATTTGTTATTTGTAATTAGCTCTAAATTACAGCTGAGGCTGATGGGGCAGCCATTTGTTTTGCAGATATTTGGTAATAAACTAAAGTATAGAATAGGACAGAAGTGAAATGTTGACCTGTTGATGGCGCTAGCATCTTGAGGGCTACCTGACTCTGTACCAAATTTCATGGTAATCCATCCAATAGTTGAGATATTTCAGTTTGGATCAAAGTGGTGGACCCACTGGACCTATATTGACATCTGTAGAGCCATGCTGCTAGCAAGGCTAAAAATGGCTGCAACCCCAGATACTAGCCCCTATCTTCTGTTAATTTTTCTCACCAAGAGGGTTACATAAATCGTGCCTGGTAAAAAAAAAAAAAAAATGTCACACATAGCATCAAACATAAGTGTAATAAGACACTTCCTCACACACGGAGGTGGTATTGTCTTGCTCTGACGTTGCTGACGTACTGCAGTAAGCGTGTCGACTCATTTCCATTTCCAGTGCTTGTGTGTTGGTAGCGTTGTGCTGCTCTCCCTAAATACCAGTTACATTTGCTAGATTACAGCGGCCAACTGTCCACTAAACACTTATTCTTAGAGTAATTTTGCCTAAACACTCACAGTTCTTTCCATCTTTTAGTGACTGCTGTTCAATCTCATAGTAGTTCAAAAGTTGTAGTTAAAGCTACAGTACTTTAGCTTAGCTGTTAGCGACTTTAGCTCAGCAGCTAGCGATGGCTTCTCCTTCTCCCTCTCGCTCTCCTACTTTCTCCTGCTCGGTGTGTCAGATGTTCAGTTACTCCTCTGCCTCCTTTAGTGGTAATGGTACGTGTAATAAGTGTAGTTTATTTTTAGACATGGAGGCGAGGCTCAGTGATTTAGAAGTCCGGCTCCGCACCTTGGTAGATCAGTCTTTAGCTACTGTAGCTAGCCAGTACTCGGTAGTCGATGCGGAACGGCCTGAGTTAGCCTGTGGTAGCCGTCCCCCGGCATCTCCTGTGCAGCCAGGAAGGGGTGGCTGGGTGACTGTCCAAAGGAGGAATAGTTGTAAGCATTCAAAGCCCACGGGGCACCATCAACCTGTTCACGTTTCTAACAGATTTTCCCCACTCAGTGACACACCCGCTGAGAAACCAACTCATTGGCAGCTCCATTTTGAGAAACGTGAAGTTAGCGAAGCCAGCGGCCATAGTTAAGTGCATCCCTGGGGCCAGAGCGGGCGACATTGAGTCTTATTTGAAACTGCTGGCTAAGGATAAACGTAAATACAGTACGATTGTTATTCACGTCGGCGGTAATGACTCCCGGTTACGCCAATCGGAGGTCACTAAGATTAATGTTGAGTTGGTGTTTACATATGCAAAAACAATGTCGGACACTGTTTTCTCTGGACCCCTGCCAAATCTGACCAGTGATGACATGTATAGCCGCATGTCGTCATTCCGCCGCTGGTTGTCGAGGTGGTGTCCAGCAAACGATGTGGGCTTTGTAGCTCATTGGCAGACTTTCTGGGGAAGACCTGGTCTGATTCGGAGAGACGGCATCCATCCCACTTGGGAAGGAGCAGCTCTCATTTCTAGAAATCTGGCCAAGTTTATTAGTGGACCAAATCCATGACAACCCAGAGTTGAGACCAGGAGGCAGAGTCGCAGTCTAACACACTTCTCTGCCCTTCTATTTCAGCAGTTACCCACCCAAAACCCTACGCAGAGTCGCAGTCTAACACACTTCT